>NC_092816.1:4242500-4542500 GCF_023375885.2 Dermacentor andersoni | reverse complement strand
GATGCGCGACTCTCACGCGTCCCCCGATTTGTTGTTTTCCCCGCATAGCTCCCGTCTCCTGTAATCCGGCTTCGCCGCATGGCCTGCGGCCCGCGGCGGTCGGTGTGGTTGAAGCACAGTACGAGATATGGCGCGAGTGTTGCGCTGCTAACGCCGCCTCACGGCAGGGTTACGTGGGCGCGTAAAGGAGAAGGCTTTTGGCTGCAGGTCGGCGAGTACTGTAGACCTCCCGCGCGTGCAACGATCCATGCTTATGTCAGACCGTCTCGCGTGGCCTCCTTCGAACGCGTGACCGTACGCGCGAACGACCAGGCGTTGGGATCCAGCATGGGGCTTACATATTTGCTCGTTATCCGGTCGCAGTGAGTCGGACTTCTGCGATTTGTCGTGTGCCCATTGGCATGTTTTCTGAATAGCAACTCGGCTAGCAGGCATCAGTCTATGAAAGGAGCAATAAATGCCCTTGTGATTGTTAGCATTACTCTGCTGTCATTCCTTAGTTCCAAGAGCACGGGTGAGAACCCCACACCTTCTCGCTGCTGGTCTCCTCAGACTCTGCACATACTTACTTCGCTGACACACTGCTATACCGCTGAGTGCAGCAACGACCATGGCTGATAAACGGGAATGAAGTCGCACTCGCTGCACAGGTTCGTGGTCATGCCCTACAGGAAACCGGTCCGGTGCTATAACTGGTTACGTTATAAGTGGACTGTACTGTATTTATGAAAATTCCACTGTACACGGTCTTCTACGTTGTGTACGAGCATGGATGTGGTTCTCCAGAAACCGTCTGCCCAGCAAAACTTGCTAAATGTGTCTGTCACCATAAAAACACTCTATGTGAAGCCCCAAGAAATCTATAGGCTGCACAATGACATACCTGGTTGTGGAGGTGATTATCTCATCACCGTGCTTGTTCACAGTGCGGGTAGTGGTGGCTGTCAGCTGAGACTGCTCCTTGGTCTGCTTCTCAATCTCGGCAATCTGTTGCCGCTGAGCTGATGGGGCTGAGATCTCCATGCCGAGGATGATGTCACGAATCTCCGATTGTGTCAGTGAGGCCACATTTACGCTGCAAAGAGTGATATTCATGAGAGTCTGCACAGTGCTACTGCTAAAATCAAATAAAGTTATAGTGAGCTCGGGCACAGCAAGCCATGCTTTATCATGAGCGTGCAAAACTTCTGTTGAATTCGGCAAATCACACTAGGGCACCCTGGGGCTACGATAATAGGATGAAACAGCATACCGGTATACACCGGTGCGATTTACTGAATTCATCATTATTTAGCTATATTTATGCAAAATCATCCGTTTCAACGCCAATTTGGCCCCTTCTTCAAGGGTAGCTCTGCTGTGCTGTTCTGTATGTCAACAAAGTCGTGGGCAACACTACAGGGTTTAGGCTAAGATTACTTGTGATGCAAGTAACCACACCTTGAAGAACATATAAGGTCTTAAGGTGTGGTTACAAGGAACCAATTTACAACAGATTTTCGGCTTCGGCTGACGGCACGCGGCGTCGACACTCAACGAAGTTTATTGATGGCTCTCAACCACAAAATACTCTCGGCTTCTATGTATTTCAAGCATGGCACAATGTGGCCAGGTCCTCCTTTTTTAAAGGCGCCAAATTTAGCTGGCCAGTTTTGCAAAATTTGCGCTGATAGGACACTTGCCTTTACTTCATAAAGACTTCATGTCTTTTGTCTTTTGCTTTAGCACAAATATGTTCAGTACAGTAGAACCCCGCTGTTACGTTCCTCACTGCTGCGTTTTCTCGGCTGCTACGTCACTTTCATCCAGTCCCGGCGTAGCTTCCATAGGATCCAATGTATAAGGAACCCCACTGTTACGTAGTAGCTGTGAAAACGTTCCCGCATGATGCGTCGCAACCCGAACCCGCCGGGACTAAAGTAGGCAACGCGCTCCAGCCGCCATTCTGGCTTTTGACGAGTTTTGACCTGGCTTGGCCGGGCTTGGCTATGGAACTGGCTGCAAGAAGCCGCACGCCAGTTTGAGAGGCCGCCACTAGGTGGCCATTCGTGAAAAATGCTCTCACTATCATCACTGTGATTACGGTCACCGCGTGCCGCATGGTTTGTTGGACGGGTCGACACACGGAAGAAGGAAACTCAGGAGAGGCCCTGACGTCACTCTTCGGGAAGCTTTAGCTAAAGGGAAGCCGGAAGTTGGCGTTGCTCCGCCTATCGGGCCAGCTCTCCTCTCTTGTTTACGTTTCTCATGAAACCACGCAGCGCTGCGCGCAACCGGGCTGCTTGGACACGTGCGCTCCGCAGCAATACTAAACAATCGTTAGCACGTTAGCATGATTACGCCAAAGAGGGCAGAATTTCCCGCGGATATTCATTCGTCCGTTGCCGTTGCCTGGCGCGGTGACGACGAAGAGCACGAGCCGCATGATGCCGGGGAGTTGCCAAATCCTAGCTTTGGAGAAGCCATCGCGGCTCTGGACCTCCTCCGCAGGTACATCGCACCTCACAGCGACGCTGACAGCAATGCGGCCTTCCAGGCTATTGAGAAACGTGTGGTGATTTCTAGCGAGCGAAACAACCGGCAAGCCACCATTTTAGACTTTTTTTTAAGTTCTAGGCGCACTCTGTGGAAATAAATTGTCTATAGTTGAAGCTGCACTTTTTTCATTCATTTTCGGTACTTTCCTCACTGTTGTGTTTTCCCGGCTGTTACGTTTTTTTTCCTTGGTCCGGTGAAAAATGTATGAATGGGGTTCCACTGTATTTTGCTAGTTGTCTGCGCTGATACATGTAGCAGCAGTGACATAGCATCACCAGCAGCAGCCGTGCTCACTTGTATCTACACAGCAGCATCTCTGTGTCTGCGAATGTTGGCACGGAACGTTTCTTTTTCCTACACTGCAGTTGCGACCGAGATTACTCGATGGACAGAGAAGAGGAGGGGGAAAAAAAGCACGCAAGGAATTCCCAACCACTACTGGGAACTTTGCTTTCGTATGTCTCCGTCATTTGTGGTCTCCCTACTTTTCTGCCACCAAATCTCCCATCGCCACTTATGGCCGAGGCATGCTCAATCCACTCACCTGTTCCGCCCACGTGCGCACCGGAGCGTACGCATGCAGGGTGGAACGTGTCGCAAAAATCTGCGCAACCTTTTAAAGCAAATTGAAATCGCATCATGTCGCAACATGGGACGTATTCTCGTACGATCACTTTCAGAGCGCACAGGCTAGTTGACAAAACCTATCGAATCATCCAACAGCCATGTTCTATATCACGCAAAAGCGATTTGTCTGAGAGAATCCCCATATGTCGTTATCTATACTCGATTATGTTCGGTGCGATGGCGCAGTTTCTGTAGTAGTTTCTGTACTGCGGTGACACAGTTTCTAGTTGTGCTAGTTTGCTTGCAAGAACACGCACAACTGTCGCAGAATACAGCTGCGTAGGCCAACAAGCAACTCCTCTTGACCATTGAGATGAGCACACGGGTGGGACTTCGAGTAGAGCTTCCTGGTTTGCTTGCATTTGCTTATGCTTTTTTTTTACCCTGGCAATTTCAAGAATGTGCTTAAAACGCATTTTGACCTGTGTCATGTCGGCCATATCGGTGTACGGCGTGGTGTTATCGTGATGGCACCAAGCAGGAGATGCCACTACAGTGCTGCTTTCAAGCGAAATGTTGTGATAGCCGCAGAGGCATCGCCGAACCTTCAAGCCAGGCGGGACTTCGGCACTGACGAGAAAAACGTCCGTTGTTGGAGGGGACAACGACAGCAGCTTTTTGCGTGCGCCGCAAGGAGGATGGCATTTTTGGCTGACTTTGTTCAGACACAGAGAGCAGCTGCCCTTCCAGTGACAACAGAAGTGCTCCAAACGAAAGCTAGGGAACTTTCGAGGGAGCGAGGCCTAACGCCAAAGGATTTCAAAGCCAGCATGGGCTGGCTTCAGAAATTCATGAAGCGCTTAGGTGTCAGCCTCCAACGTCGCACTTCAATCACCCAGGAGCTGCCAAGCGATTTCGAAGAAAAGCTGATAGCTTTTCAGCGCTACGTGCTGCGAAAGAGAGAAGCGGCACGCTACAACCTTGGGCAAATTGGCAACGCCGACCAGACAGCTGTGTATTTTGATATGCCAGTGGCGTACACCGTGAATGAAAAGGGTGCCAAAGAGGTGAAGGTGCGCTCTGCGGGCTACGAGAAAAAGTGCGCAACTGTGATGCTATGCTGCACAGCTGATGGACATAAACTCCCTCCTTATATGGTATTTAAAAGGAAGACACTGCCTGCTCGAGAAACTTTCCCAAGAAATGTCATTGTGCGGGCAAATGAGAACGGGTGGATGATGGGTGCGATGGCGGAAGAGCGGGTTAAGATTGTGTGGCGACGGCGTCCAGGGGCTCTTCTGACAAAGAACTTGCTCCTTGTCATCGACTCTTACAGTGGGCACTTGACCTCGCTGTCATACCAGGCGGCATGATGGGCCAGTTGCAGCCACTCGATTTCTGCATCAACAAACCTTTCAAGGATCGTTTGCGGAAATATTACACGGACTGGTTGACTGACGAAGACCACATGCTAATGGCAACGGGCCGCATCAAACGTGCATCGCTATCGCAGCTGGCGGGCTGGGTAGCTGCAGCGTGGGACGACATCCCAGGTACTTTGATCATGCGCGCCTTTAAAAAGTGCAGCATATCTAATGCGCTT
Organism: Dermacentor andersoni; assembly: GCF_023375885.2. Lineage (NCBI taxonomy): Eukaryota > Metazoa > Arthropoda > Arachnida > Ixodida > Ixodidae > Dermacentor > Dermacentor andersoni. The sequence goes on along the minus strand of NC_092816.1, from coordinate 4,537,792 downwards.
GACAGTACCGAAGATAGTGCACTGTTTGAAGGTGATAGTGACAAGGAACACAGCGATGAGTCTAGCAGCGACGACGACGTTGAATGAGCTCTGTATGTTCAGATTCAATAAATGCTGTTTGAATTTTGTGAAAGCTGTCCTCGCTTTTTTTGTTTGGCCTACATTCGAGGTAACATATATATTTTTTGGGGTGGGCTTCGGACTTTAGGGGGTCGGCTTAGAATTGGGGTCGGCCTAGATTCAAGTAAATATGGTAGTTTACGAGAAAATTGCCATCTGAAGGTTCCGAATACCTTTTTCTAATTTCAAGTCTCCCGCCACTCAACCAGGGGAGTGGTGATGTTGCATACGCCATCACCACCCTTTGCTGCCGTCGTTGAGTAAAACGGTGCCCGACAGACGGTGGTACTGAGTGAGCACAGATAAAGCCAGAGCGGCGGATTCGCCACTGCAGCTGCTTTTTGGCCAAGTGGCACGTAGACCGTCCGGGCATCCCACGGCTTGACATGGAAGTTGAATTCTCTGCTACTTGCTGTTTGTGCAAGTTTCGTGAGCAGGCAAAACCAGCGCAGCATTACGCAACAACAAAACTACTGAAACACGAAAGCATGGGTAATGCAGAGTCGAGCGAAAACGAAACCTTTCGACCACTCACGTCATTGTAAAGGGTAACTTCAATGAGTTCTTTTTTCTAAAAGTGAAATGGAATTGGGCAAGTAGCATTTTATTTCGTCTTATAATGCAATACAAGGATGCTTTTTGCAATGCGTGGTAGAGTACTAGTGACAAAATTTAACTGAAGAGTGCTTTTGTCATTAGGCAAGTGCTTGAAAGTCCCGGAGGAGTCTCTAATCATGTCCTGCATTTACCTCAATTTCTCGTGTATTAAGGCTCTCTTCGCGATAATATTGAAGTCTTAGAGATTCTCGAACACCAATCTATCACTTTAGCTTGATTTAATATTTGCATTTAGTGTCCCTTTAACGGGGTCCTGAACGACCGCTTGGGTTTGGTGAAAAAATACCCCGCCGAAGGCAGACGCTGTTGTGAACATCCCAACCAAATTTTGCAGTCATGTACGGTGCACGGAGCTTGCAAGTGGAGCACGGTCACCTTTTTCTCGAACACTCTTATTTCAACAAAAACCTTCTCCTCACTCTCTTCCGGCTGCTATATTTCATCATATAGCAGATTCCCATAAGCGGCTGCTATTGACCAATAGCTGACATCAATGAAGAAAGGGGTTTGGGTCAGTGCGCTTCTGCCTATGTTACCGTTTATACTTCTTGACACAGTTTAATATACAGGCTGAAGTAGCCAAAATCTGCATCTTGAATTTCACTAGGAATTATTTACTTCCAGAAGTATGACAATCATGCTATCGCTGCCTATCGCCTGCCAATTCTCAGCCGTGCCCGCTCGCGCACAAATGGTGTGCGCGCTTCAGAGGGGGACACGGCCTCGTTTTCAAGACTGTGTGCGGCGAAAGAGGTGCTGTCAACGAAGACGTTGCCAACAACTGGAAGAACGCTCAGCTGCTCGAACACATCGCCGCCTACGATCCAAATGACATATTTAATGCTGATGAAACAGCACTTTTCTTTAAGGCTTTGCCAGACAAGACTGTGACCATGAAAGGAGATCCGTGCATCGGTGGCAAAAGATCCAAGGGACGCGTCACCATTCTTTTAGCCACCAACATGACAGGAACAGAGCGCTTGCCGCTTGTCGTCATTGGAGAGGCACAAAAGCCACGGTGCTTCAAGAATATGCCTGCTCTTCCGGTGGAATACCGAGCGAATAAAAAGGCCTGGATGACGTCGGAAATTTTTCGTGGCTGGATGCAGAAGTTAGACCGACAGTTTTCCGCAAAGAACCGCAAAGTGTTAATGGCGCTGGACAATTGTAGTGCGCATAACAGTGTCACCGGACTGGACCACATAGAAGTTGTTTTCTTGCCGCCGAACACAACATCGGCCCTCCAACCGATGGACCAAGGCATAATTCAGTATGTCAAGACCAAATACCGCAGGCACGTGCTGGAACGGATGCTCCTTTGCCATGAAGTCGGCAAGCAGTACGACGTGAATCTTTTGAGCGCGGTCAACATTCTTGCCTACGTTTGGCACAACACGCCCGCGCACGTCGTCGCCAACTGTTTTAGACACAGTGGCTTCGTTGTGCGTGAGCCTGGCGATGATGCAGTGGCCGAAGTGTCGCTAGATGACAATGGAGATGACTGCGAGGATTTTGGAGGAGTTCTGCCAGATGCGGTGACACTCGCTGATTACGTCACGGCGTTGTTACAGCCGGCTTGCTTACCGAAGAAGAAATTGTCAGGGACGTGCTGCACGGCGAAGATTCTGAGGAGGAAGAGGAGCCGCGAGAAGAGCAGCCTCGGCCCCCTCGCACTGTGAAGGAAGCCGCGGAGGTCCTCGCTGTGTTGGAAGAATTTTGTTGGGACACTCGAGACAGCGTGCGAGCTTCTAAGCAACTGGAAGGACTTCGTAAAATAGTATCCGCGCGGGTTTCTGCTCGAAAGCAGACGAGCATCCTCGATTACTTTGCGCAGTAAAGGTTTGCTGATGAAAGTCGTGCATTTATTGTTTTTGTTGTCCGTTCGATAATTCGGACATTCGATTAATTCGGACATAATTTACGGTCCCTAGAAGTCTGAATTCATCATCATCATCATCATCATCAGCCTGATTACGCCCACTGCAGGGCAAAGGCCTCTCCCATACTTCTCCAACTACCCCGGTCATGTACTAATTGTGGCCATGTTGACCCTCCAAACTTCCTAATCTCATCTGCCCACCTAACTTTCTGTCGCCCCCTGCTACGCTTCCCTTCCCTCGGAATCCAGTCCGTAACCCTTAATGACCATCGGTTATCTTCCCTCCTCATTACATGTCCTGCCCATGCCCATTTCTTTTTCTTGATTTCAACTAAGATGTCATTAACGCGCGTTTGTTCCCTCACCCAATCTGCTCTTTTCTTATCCCTTAACGTTACACCTATCATTTTTCTTTCCATAGCTCGTTGCGTCGTCCTCAATTTAAGTAGAACCCTTTTCGTAAGCCTCCAGGTTTCTGCCCCGTACGTGAGTACTGGTAAGACACAGCTGTTATACACTTTTCTCTTGAGGGATAATGGCAACCTGCTGTTCATGATCTGCGAATGCCTGCCAAACGCACCCCAGCCCATTCTTATTCTTCTGATTATTTCACTCTCATGATCTGGATCAGCAGTCACTACCTGTCCTAAGTAGATGTATTCTCTTACCACTTCCAGTGCCTCGCTACCTATCGTAAACTGCTGTTCCCTTCCGAGACTGTTAAACATTACTTTAGTTTTCTGCAGATTCATTTTTAGTCCCACCATTCTGCTCTGCCTCTCCAGATCAGTGAGCATGCATTGCAGTTGGTCCCCTGAGTTACTAAGCAAGGCAATATCATCAGCGAAGCGCAAGTTACTAAGGTATTCTCCATTTACTCTTATCCCCAATTCTTCCCAATCCAGGTCTCTGAATACCTCCTGTAAACACGCTGTGAATAGCATTGGAGAGATCGTATCTCCCTGCCTGACGCCTTTCTTTATTGGGATTTTGTTGCTTTCTTTATGGAGGAGTACAGTGGCTGTGGAGCCGCTATAGATATCTTTCAGTATTTTTACATACGGCTCGTCTACACCCTGATTCCGCAATGCCTCCATGACTGCTGAGGTTTCGACTGAATCAAACGCTTTCTCGTAATCAATGAAAGCTATATATAATGGTTGGTTATATTCCGCACATTTCTCTATCACCTGATTGATAGTGTGAATATGATCTATTGTTGAGTAGCCTTTACGGAATCCTGCCTGGTCCTTTGGTTGACGGAAGTCTAAGGTGTTCCGGATTCTATTTGCAATTACCTTAGTAAATACTTTGTAGGCAACGGACAGTAAGCTGATCGGTCTATAATTTTTCAAGTCTTTGGCGTCGCCTTTCTTATGGATTAGGATTATGTTAGCGTTCTTCCAAGATTCCGGTACGCTCGAGGTCTTGAGGCATTGCGTATAGAGGCTGGCCAGTTTTTCTAGAACAATCTGCCCACCATCTTTCAGCAAATCTGCTGTTACCTGATCCTCCCCAGCTGCCTTCCCCCTTTGCATAGCTCCCAAGGCTTTCTTTACTTCTTCCGGCGTTACTTCTAGGATATCGAATTCCTCTAGATTATTCTCTCTTCCATTATCATCGTGGGTGCCACTCGTACTGTATAAATCTCTATAGAACTCCTCAGCCACTTGAACTATCTCATCCATATTAGTAATGATATTGCCGGCTTTGTCTCTTAGCGCATACATCTGATTCTTGCCAATTCCTAGTTTCTTCTTCACTGCTTTTAGGCTTCCTCCGTTCCTGAGAGCTTGTTCAATTCTATCCATGTTATGCTTCCTTATGTCAGCTGTCTTACGCTTGTTGATTAACTTCGAAAGTTCTGCCAGTTCTATTCTAGCTGTAGGGTTAGAGGCTTTCATACATTGGCGTTTCTTGATCAGATCTTTCGTCTCCTGCGATAGCTTACTGGTATCCTGTCTAACGGAGTTACCACCGACTTCTATTGCACACTCCTTAATGATGCCCACAAGATTGTCGTTCATTGCTTCAACACTAAGATCCTCTAAGATCCAACACTAAGAACATTATCTAGTGAGGCGAGTCTAGCAGTGCTATTGGAAGAATTAGAGGGCAGTAAATGGGATATAATAGGGCTCAGTGAAGTTAGGAGGCCAAAAGAAGCATATACAGTGTTAAGGAGCGGGCACGTCCTGTGCTACCGGGGCTTAGCGGAGAGACGAGAACTAGGAGTCGGATTCCTGATTAATAAAAATATAGCTGGTAACATACAGGAATTCTATAGCATTAACGAGAGGGTGGCATGTCTTGTTGTGAAACTTAATAAGAGGTACAAAATGAAGGTTGTACAGGTCTACGCCCCTACATCCAGTCATGATGACCAGGAAGTCGAAAGCTTCTACGAGGACGTGGAATCGGCGATGGGTAGAGTGAAAACAAAATACACTATACTGATGGGCGATTTCAATGCCAAGGTAGGCAAGAAGCATGCTGGAGACAAGGCAGTGGGGGAATATGGCATAGGCACTAGGAATAGCAGGGGGGAGGTATTAGTAGAGTTTGCAGAACAGAATAATATGAGGATAATGAATACCTTCTTCCGCAAGCGGAATAACCGAAAGTGGACATGGAGGAGCCCGAACGGCGAGACTAGAAATGAAATAGATTTCATACTCTGCGCTAACCCTGGCATCATACAAGATGTGGACGTGCTCGGTAAGGTGCGCTGCAGTGACCACAGGATGGTAAGAACTCGAATTAGCCTAGACCTGAGGAGGGAACGGAGGAAACTGCTACATAAGAAGCCGATCAATGAGTTAGCGCTCAGAGGGAAAATAGAGGAATTCCAGATCAAGCTACAGAACAGGTATTCGGCTTTAAGCCACGAAGAAGTCTGAATTAACGAGCTTTTACTGTATTACCAAATGTTATATCAAGGTTTAACTGTATCAAAGTTCAACTTCACGCAAGTACTGCATGGTACTGTGGCTTATTCTCGTACATTCTTGTGTAATGGCCACACTACTAAATTCGCACTTATTCGCTTGAGGGAATGCTGCTGAGTGCTGTAATGTACAACTGTGCACAGGAGCTAGTGCACTAGGCCTGAAACCAGGCTTACCCACGTATAGGCCACATTTTTGGAATGCCTTATTTGCCGCTCGCAGTGCAACGTCAATGAACATGGTGATGTCACATGCTGAAGGATGCGTTGCATGCTGAACATCTCACTATTTTGGGAGGTACGAGACTCAAAGTGCGGTGGGGTTGAGCATCCTAGTGGAACAGCAAAAAAAAAAAAAAAAAAAAAAAAAAAAAAAAAAAAAAAAAAAAAAGAGCGCTATTTCCACTTCATGTGCTTATGTGCAAACGACATAAGCACTGTGGTGCAGGGCAGGAGCTAGCTCAGACAGAACTGCATAAGAACTTGGATTTCTGCAGCATGTCACCTTCCATGTGATCACACCAACACTCACTTGTTCTTTTTGCCATAGTCGGCCAGGATGAGGTCTTTCAGCTGCACTTCCACCTTGATCCACTCGTCGTCAGTGAGGGTGGGCCAGATGTGGTGCGGCTCAGTGATAGTGGTCTTGTCGGGCTTGAGGATCACCTTGGTGCGCTCATTGTTAACGTGAAGGGCGCGCAGAATGAGTATGAGGCGTGAGAAAGCCGTGTAGGAGGAGATGGTCTTGAGCCAATCGTCGTACAGGTTGAACAGCACCATCTGTGGCTCAGTGGCCTTCAGAATCAGGTCCCCAAACTTCTCCACCTTGAGGCACGCCTGGAAGGGCAGCTGCAGCTCACTGCCCTTAATGACAATATTGGGGAAGTCCAACAGGTGCACTTCCAGAGGGTCCAGCATGCCCTTGCGAGTCACAATGATTTGCTTGGGTTGCTCTTCCACAGGCAGTGAACGGATAAGAGCAGCCACTTCTTCCGCCGTCTTCCATTTGGCCAGCTGTGGTGCAAAAAACAGCATTAGAGTACAAGATAGCACTGTGTGTCCAGTGGTAATGGTGGCACCACTCTATTTTCACTCACATTGCGATCACGCAGGTTTCAACACGTTAGATAGCCAAAGACATTGTACTGGCAGCAGAATAAGGGGAACCAAAGGGCCTGATCTTTGTTATTCACTATAGCCAACAGGCAATGAAACCAAGGAAAGCACAGCACTTGTTTTATTTGCAGGGTGTCTACCAAGTTGACATTTCCAAATTCCCCGAGTTTTCCAGGTTCTCCCAGAGCACTTTTACAATATTGCCTGAATGAGCCAGAATTTTGTTTTATGTCAAAACAGGCTGACACCATGTTGCCCGATGCTGTCACTCTCTAGTAAGCATGCTGAAACGAAAAAGATGACTTAATTCAGTTTGAATAGTAAGGAGTAATATCTATTTTATTTAAAAAGAAAACAGAAGGAAGGTGTTAGTAAAATGCACACCGAAAAAAGTGGTAAAACCCATTCCAAATTGAGCCGAACATTTTCAAATACGAATGACAAGGAGATGCATACATAAGTAAATATTTTTGAATATGAGCTATTTCTATCAACTGATAGCAAGCTCATCGGTATGAGGCCTGAACGTTGTCACAACTAAGATTCTCTCTCAGCAGCTGGGAAGTCAACCTCAACTGTCCTGACATAATCTCAGCCCGTACCCAACATCTCAGTGTTAGGTTTCACTGCTTTAAAGAGTTTATTTTGGTTTGGATGAGGGACACCTGCATCTCGGTGTCAGCCAACACTTTGTTTTTTGAGCTCAAGCTCCTTCAAAGAGGTGGCGGCACGCTTCCTTTCCCGTTAATTCTTCAGTGTGTCGGTCCTTTCTGTTCTCATCCTCATTCTGCCACGCGTTCATCCCATGCATCATTTAAAGCATCCTCTTGGTCAGTCGTACAGTCAACATCCGATTTTTTGGACTCCCTAGGGGCTGCAAAAATATCAGAAAAATTGGGCAGTCCGAAAAAAATGAATGCATGGGTTTAACTGCCCTTAAGGGCTAAAATTGCCACAGGCACGTCCGAAAAAGCTCTTAAGGCCTGCCAGTACACTTATTAGGCCTATTGGTGCTCGTACTGTGACAGGAGACGGGGTGCACGCGTGTATAATTAAGGATTACATACTGTGTCCCGTGACAATTGCCCCTTCTCACGCTTGTTATGCTTCGCCGCGTAACACTACTGTACTGAGGCGAAGCTAACTTTCAAAGACTGGCATTACGCAAAGCACTTTCTGCGAGCTTCGAAGCCAATCGCGAGGATTACAAAGGTGGAGTCGGTGCTATTGCTGACAGCGGCGAATTCTTTCAATGAAAAACATGGCACCGCACGGCAAGAAGCTTAACAGCAAATGCAGAAGCAGCTAGGCCTAATGTTGCCACAATGGTGGGTATGGCTGCCAGCGCATGTGCGTGCGAGAGTGCCGGTTCGAGGCAGCGAGATAATCAAAATGGTGGCGGTGCTGGCTTTGATTAATGCCATTTCAGACCTGCAGTCAGGGCAATATACATTGACTATATGGAGTATGTGGTGTTGCCGCAAAGCTGCGTAAATTATCGGGCATGTTTGAAAAATCGGGCGTCTGGAAAATCGGTCATTAACTGCTCTGGCAATACCTTGTGCCGATGACACGGCGTCAATGACGATTCGCTGCGATTTCTCTGTTACTGGAGCCAGCATTACCACGATTTTCATTCCCTTTCAATAAGGTTACAGCTAACTTTCCCTGATAGAAGCACAAATTCCCTCAGTTTTCCCTGAGTATTTCCAGACTATTCAAATTCCCTGGGAATTCCCGGTTTTCCCGGTTGGTACACACCCCGATTTGAAATGTAGGAATGGTAAATTAATAAAAAATGAGAGTGGACGAGAAAACAACTTGCTTCAAGTGGGATCCAAGCCCACACCTTTGAATTAAGCATGCGGTGCTCTTACCAATTCAGCTAGTACAGCGACGTTTTCCCACCCACTTTGAGTGTTGTATATGTACCAGGTCTAAACCAGAGAGTGCTTGGGCCCATTTGTTCCCTTTCTCATTCACACATACACATATATAGACAGTGTAATCTCATTGATACTTTCCTCGCTGTTGAGTTTTCCCGGCTCCTATGCCACTTTATTGCAGTCCCGACCTAAACCCCATTGACTCCCGTGTATTATGTTCCCATTTCACACAACGACATTCTTTAAAGGGACCCTGAAACGCTTTTGACGATTTTCTACAAACGTACTGAGTAGTTAGAGTAGGTCTTTCTGATCATTGACACATCTAAGTGCTCCGCGTAAAGCATGTGATTTATTATAAGGTTTTAAATATGCACATTGCTGCCGATCGCAGCACACGGCTCGGCGGAATTTTAAGCCACCCCTACCCATATGACGTCAGTGGGGCGAGCTATCCGCTTGGCTGACCAGGGCGCGTGATCGATAATTTTCCCAACTTTATGGTAAACAAATGATCTTCGTAATAGTTGGAATGTTAGTTAATTTGTTTTTATAAAAAGAAAGTAACATAAAGAGAATGCACAAGAACAATTTTTCAGTACACTTGAGCACTTCCGGCACACAGCAAGTGTCGTCTGCTTGTGTTACAACATACTCCATTTTGACGAGAGCTCCGCGGTCAGAGTCAGTCTCAGTCTTTTCGCGAGCACTATGATTCGACTTTGTTGCCTTGTGGACTGCAAACATAGTGACTGGAAATATGTCAAGCTGTGACATCGTGTCCCTCTCTCTGCAAGGCAGCATACGAGCGAACTGGCTTCTGCGCATTGGACTGCCGCTATCCGATCGGCGCCAGGATTTGCGCGTTTGTGGCAGTCACTTTACACCGGAAGATTACTAGTGCAATAGCGTTTTGCGAGTCCGGTATTAGGGCAAACGCAAGCGCAAGGGGACAGGGTTTGGCCGCTTGACTGTGCCGTAACGGGATGAGCCATGAGATTCGCAGAAGGGCAAATGTGAATGGTCTGCACGGTGCAGCCACCTGGTGGGACAGAACTCAACCATACACAGTAGCAGCAACAAAGTGTATTCTTCTTTGCTGCTGGTGTTTTATTTTTTGCAGGAGTGTAATCATCAACACATTGTTTTTATAAATGTTTAAAATATTTTACACTTGGTTAGAGCAATATTAGCGCTTTGTTCGGCTGGTTAAGCGCTGCGCCAAGTGTCTGGACCGTGCAGACCAATCAGGCCGCTCACGTACGTCTACGCTAAAGTTCTTTCATCAGCTTGAGTTTATGCCTCCAGTCATTTGCCGAAATGACCAGCTTGCCTGTGGTTACCGGAATACCAAACACGTTCGGCGCTACGACAGAATGCTCGCAGCGCACGCTGCTTCGATAGCTCTCGGTCGACGGCCAAGCGGCTAGCGGAGAGGTCTCGCGTGAGCGGGAGCGGGCTCCAAAACAAACGGAAGTGGACGATGTGACGTCACATCGTGACGCAGAGCCAGTGAAGGCGGAGCTTAGCCCCGCTCGCTCGGCGAACGAGTTGAGGAGGAAAAGCATGGCTAGGGAGGAGGGTAACTTCTAATCGCTTGTAGCTCCATTATTATGTAACGCTTCGCTTAAATTGTGGTGCGAATGTTCTACTTAAGCTGTACCCTACGCGTCTACAAAATTTGTTAGAACCGTTTCAAGGGCCCTTTAAAGTACCACATCTTATGTTGCCTTTGAACGCAGCAGTAACATAAATGCAGCGGTGCAGGGGGAAATTTGCTCTGGCATCATCATCATCATCATCATCAGCCTGGTTATGCCCACTGCAGGGCAAAGGCCTCTCCCATACTTCTCCAACTACCCCGGTCATGTACTATTTGTGGCCATGTTGTCCCTGCAAACTTCTTAATCTCATCCGCCCACCTAACTTTCTGCCGCCCTCTGCTACGCTTTCCTTCCCTTGGAATCCATTCCGTAACTCTTAATGACCATCGGTTATCTTCCCTCCTCATTACGTGTCCTGCCCATGCCCATTTGCTCTGGCACATTGCAACAAGTGGCCAGGATGTTGCAACAAACGACCGGTGCGTGGTACGTTGCAATAAGTGACTGGGCCTCTTTGATTAGCAGTCCCTGACAGTCACGAACTGCTTGGGAGTGCTGTGCCACATTCAATTTCGCTTGGACAGCTTCCTAAGCACCACCAATTAGTCCCGAGAGTTGCCAGAAATGCGTTTAAGCTTTTTCACTGACCGAAAGTTCCGAAATGGCTACAGACTGTCGGAGCTGTCAGTTGATTTTCACTCTGACCAGCACAAGCAGCTAGCAGACGACGGCTGCCTGAAAAAGACGCGTGCAGGATCTGCCACCATGCTGTGAAAGATGCAGTGTGGTTCTGCATGCTCTATCATGTCTGTTACATCAGTGCTTTCTGTGCCATCATTCAAGCTTTTCATAAGCCGTGTAACTACTGCTACTTTAGCTCTCGTGTTTTTTTTAACAGGCAAGCGCAGTGATATCAGTAACACAAGCACACTTTCTTGGTGCGTTTCGCAAAATTTATCATGCACATTGCTGTGTGTAGTGAGCAGGTGGATTTCACCTTTCAGGTGAGTGAAACTGGTGTGCAAGGAAGCATATAATATAGCAAGTGGCTGTTTATTGCTGGTAGCGGCAATGATACACAATTGGAGCTTCGCCGATTGGTAATTCACATATTTGGTTCCTTAATTCCCTTGTCATGTTTGAGCGTTTGCTTTTTGACATATGCGATTACAGTGCAGTCCACTTATAACGATACCATATATAACAATATATCGGTTATAACGATGGGTCGACATGAGAGTGTCATTTTATGCATTAGGTCTATGGGAAAAAAAACATAACGATAGGTTATTCACCGCATATCCGATATAATGATCAATATTTTGCCGTCTGGACGGCGTTTTCCGTGCCAAATAATCTTAATATTGGCGTTGCTTACTTCCCTGAAACAAACAATGTCGAGACGAGGCGATGTTTATCTCCATAAGTTCGTATCTGCCACCATTACCGCGCATCGGAGAGTACCTGAGTAGGCGCAACGCGCCACGAGATGGCGCTAGCTGCTTCATGCACATCGGCCAGTCGTTCAAGTAATAGTAATGACTTTCATTGCTTCTGATCGCGGAGCTCCAAGAGAAGATCACCGCTTGCCATCCTCAAAGCCCTATATCCTGGACCAAAAACTTCAGTCAAAGACTGAAACAAGGAATGAAGAACTGGTTCGCACTGGTTTGTCTGGTTTTTTTTAGTGAATTACATGGAAACGAGGGAAGTTGTGGACTTGGCGTCCGAAAAACTGAAAGACATCTTCGGTGCGCCCTCGTTTCTGAGGGCGATCAGGGAGTTTAGGAAAAGCGTTTGCCATAAGTATAGACGGGGTTGTCGGCCGCGTTGCTGACCACCCACCATGCAGCCCAACAAGGGGCCGTGACAGAAGTTCCTGCAAGAGAAACCCTGCCAATGCCAGCCACACATTGCTGCTATAACCAAATACAGCATAGCCAAGGCTGGCTAGCCACACAAGGTTAACCCTTGCTGTTCGAAAATTTGGAAGTGAGAAGTGAACAGAAGACAGGAAAGATGAAAAAGGCGAGAGAGAAAGACTAAGATCGGAGAGGAGGATAGGAAAAGGCAACTGCCTATTTCTCCCAGATGGGTCAGTCTGGAGGTGACGTCTATGTGAAGTAGGTGTGTTGGAGTAGGAGGAGGCCAAAGAGGTGTGTTGCCACGCCAGGGGGCATTAAAGGTCCGAACACCTGGCATCTGCTCAACCCCCAGGATCCCCCTTTCCCCAGACATGGCTAAGCCGCGCATGGCTACACCCGGAAGAGACCCTCATCTGCTCGAGTACATGGTGTCGCAGCACACTAAATGCCTGCTGACGCAGACGCCCCTGCGGGGCTATTTGAAAAGTTGTGCCACTATTTTGTGATGGCAATGGCGCTGGCTGGGCTCATACTGGTTACTGTACTTACACTATTCCAATGTGCGCCCTTTTCTTTATTCTTTAGTGAAAATTGGCCCAAACGTTGCCTGAACGGTGCAGAGGATACGAAACCAAAACCGTGTTCATGGCATTTGCAACAGCCTACCGAGAGTGCCAGTGATAATTGCGAGCGAATATCTTTGCTTGAAAATCTTCCTAGAGCAGGCCAAAAATTAAAAAAGAAAAAGAATAGGCCTTATAAGCGGGAGATGCGTCTGACACATTCACTAATCCATAGTGTCGCCAAGACATACACTGCAGCGACTGGGGTCACAATTGGGGTCCGGCACATTTTTGCTGACCAGTTAAGGGGGGACGCAATAATTGATGTGGTCAAATTGTCAAATTTTCGATTTTCTGATTTATTTTTTTCCCGCGATCCACGGACCTTTATTTACCTCATGGTAAAATATTATAAAAAATTACGCGGTATAAATCAAGAAAGCAGCACTTTCCCCAGGTGCTGTCATAAAAAATTGCAAAAAAATCTGGCTTTAGAAAGCCTCGTTGCACCGCGGATCGCCCGGCTATCCGTTCACGCAGCGCCGCCATCTTGGTATCATCGTAAAGAGGAGAAAGATAGCTGAAGCGACGCATTTCTCCACCAAAAAATAAACCAGCAAACACAAGTGAAAGAAAGGCAAATGCGGCATTGCGATTGGGCGCAGGAGTCACATGGGGCACAGGACGCGCTCCTATTGGCTGTTGTAGGTTTGAATTGCTGACGAACCTCTCTCATGCGCGTTTGCGCAGCAGTGAGCTGCGCATTCCGATCAACGTGATTGATGATCATGGCAGCTTATGCACCTTTTCTGTGATGAGCCCCAAAGGAATCAAGTTCCGAATGGCCCGCGTGTATGGAAGACCACGAAAGGTGTGGAAAAGAGGGAAAACTAGTTGTAGAAGCGGATGCCGCTGAACTAGTTGACGAGCCACGACTGGTGCACGTGGGTGACCAGGAAAACACGACTGTGGGCTATGGTGAACGTACATCCGCGAGCGATGGTGAAGGCATGTCCACGAGCGATGGTGACGGCACATCCGTGAGCGATGGTGAAGGCGCGACTACGAACGATGGTGACGGTGCGTCCACATGTGGTCATGATGGCAACGTGACATCGGTGGACCAGAAGTTTTCGCATCAAATATTCAACTGCAAATTTCAGCTCCAACTCTCACTAACAAAGAGCTTGTGCAACGAGAGACAAGAGCCGACATTTTGAACGCATTGTCATCTACCTCTGCACGACGGATGGATGCACGATGATCAAAAAGGCAACTAAGGTGCACGAAACTGCTGCAAGAACGCAAAAAACTACATCAAAATATAAAGAAGATGTGTCCTCATAGGGAAAGGACTATATCCCGGGCAGGTTTTAGGTGCTCAAAGTAAAGATTTAAATGTTTACAACAAATGGAACTTTGAGCTCCGTTTTCTCAGCTTTCATTTCTTGTGCAGTTGCTTTCAGTCATCCCAGTGCCATTTCCCAACGAATTAAGACAAAATCATTGTCTTTTGCACTTAGACTCTGAAACATTGATGAGTGCAATAAAGCTATCCACCTTTACCTGCACTTCACAAAAAAGAAAGAAAGAAGGAAAATTCATAATGGTCCTTTTTTGCAAAAGGTGTTAGTAAGGCAATATGCATAGAAAGTAAAAATATTTTTATGCTTATTTCGGCATTTCAAAAATAAACCAATAGCTTTATTTCACAGAATAGGTCTTTGTGAACATGTGGATGTGAAAATCTTGGTGAACTTATGTGTAATTAATTAATTTGGGAATGACCATTAGAGGTGGCCAACTGTTGTAACTCGAAGACTATAATATATAGAACAAAACTAATTTCAGTTATGATGTCAGCATAACAAATCACACCTGCATGCCACATTTCACCACTTTATTCCCATAAAAAAAAAGCGTTTTCATTGCCATGTCCCCCCTTAAGTTTGAATTATCCAGCGAGGGCCAATTACAGGATTGAAATAACGAAAGCCTTCGTCCATAAGTATGTATGGGCCCAGGTGAACCTCCACTCGAGATTTAGTCAACCAAGAAAATAATCAGCTGGAGTCTACTGTATTTTAGAAGTAAGATTATTAATGTGATCAACCTTCACAAAATACCAAGCAACATGCTGCACCTGTGCAAGTGTGGAGGGTGGCAAGCCATGAGTGCACAAAAAAATTGAAACCACAGTTGGTAACAGGTTTAATTGTGGTTTCCAGAAGCTGGACGCTTACGTCATTCTAAATCACAAGGAAGTTGTGGTTTCGAAGTTAGTGCCAACTCAGCCTTCATAATTATTTTTTAAGCACTTCTTCGAGGAAGTTCACTTGCTCAAAGTAAGAGCATGATATGGCTTTATTCCATACACTATCCAGCTCCTCCTGCCCCGAGCATCTACAGAAACAACATTTGAATGCAGCTCTACTTGCCTGTCCCAGACGCTTTTGGCCAGCCCACACGGAAGTGTGGATGATCTTGAGGAACAGCTGTCCAGTGCGTGGGTTGAAGATGAATATGGCACCATTGATGGGCTTGGTTGTCAGGTTCCCTTCAAAGGTCTGTTGGAAGGATTACGCATGACACATCAGTGCACAGGGCACGAGTTCAGTGGAAGTTCCAGATCTACTACAGTGGTGGTGGTGTTCGTTAACACTCCCAGGGTCGCTGTCCCTGGACGAAAATTTTGACAGTTCACGTGCGGTTTGAGTCTCTAGACATCGAGTGAGCGTATTGATTGATTGAATTAAAGTATGTTTTAAAGTCTGAGCTTCCACGTGCCAAAAGCACAAATTATTAGGCACGCCGTAGTGAGGGACTCCGTATTAATTTTGACCACCACAGGATCTTTAACATGCCCCTAATTCACGGGAAACGGCCGTTTCGCATGTGCAGCCACAGCGCCCAGGATTCGATCTCACGACCTCATGCTTAGTAGCGCAACACCCTAGCTGCTAAGCCACCGCAGCGGGTAATAAAGTATGTTATGTTTTAATGTGAATAGCATTCTTGGCATTGTCAGACCAGGGGAGTACTCTGTGATTGTCCACTTAGTAGAGATGTCCAATTCGTCTGCTGCTGTTCTGATTAGGTAGGCTGGTGGGAAGGAGACAGGTGCCCCCAGCAAATCAGCACTTCAGCAGCAGAAGAAATAGACATGTCCACTAAGTGGACAATTGGCGTATATCTCCCCATTTTGTTTCCAGCGATCTAGTTTTAACAAAAAATATGGGACAATTCCGAAGAAAGTGAGTGCAGTGCAAAAATAAGGCGTGTGAATACAGTCAAACGAATTTATAACGATATCGGTTTTGACAATATATCGGTTATAACAATGTGAAGCTGCTGCACTGTCGACTTTTGGATGTTTTCCATGGAGAAATAACCCACTTACTACAATGCTCCGATGCCGCATTATCCCAGTGTTTCTTTTAGATTTCTCAAGCTGAGATGCTGCTGCGGCAACCTTCCCGCATTGTTTAAAAGGCACCTTTTGGGGCTACCAAAGCGATGCCTCGATGGAGCTCGTATGTCACTTGCCACCCGTGACCCCTCTTTGTAGTTGTTATAGCAGTGCCATTCTTGAGCGCCGAGAGCGGCGGTTTGTTAACAACACGTGATTGGAGTGCGCGGGAAGCAGAGTTAAAGGGACTGACAACTGCCCAGAATGTGTTCCGAGACGTTGATGAGAATGAAATGGCTATGATTTATAGTGACAGAATCTAGCAGGCTGTTTGGGATTTATGTAGGAAATATAATTTTAAATTGGCAAAGAAAGTCAGAAAAACCAGTAAGTGGCAAGGCCCGGCGGTCAAACCTTGACACTTCGAAATGAAGTCAAGAGATTACTGTATGCAAGTTGAGTGTCATTAAGTACAGTACAATTATTGCTTAATATTGCAGACAGTATATTATCAGACACGCTTTATTCTACGCACATTACGAACTAAAGAAAGTCCATGCTAACAAGCGGCGCATGCGTCGTCCCACATGCATGGAGGCACACATGCTGCTGTACGCGTGCAAGTATAGTGCGAGTTCGCAAGTACAAAGAGTTTTATGATCTCCTTGTGATACAAGATGCCATCGATGAGTTCTGCCATGGATAGATACGTTTTTCAGCTTCGTGCCGGCGCCTCTGTTACACTGCACCGACATTGTGCTCTCTGCCCAACACTGGCAGATTGTCGATGTCGGTACAGTGTGACAGAGGCACCGACACGAAGAAAAAAAATGCTGTCACCAACAGTCGGCAGACCGAAATCAGTGTCAGGCGGGCTGCTTGTGGCGGGGACAATGGCCTATCAAGCAAGTTGGATTCGTTGCTTCAGCTGCAGCTTTCGTCCATCAAAGCATGACATTCGGGTGCTACTCCATAAGGATGTACGTAAATTCTAAGCATGCATGCGAGCTAAATATCCTTTGTTCCAGCTCGCTCAGGTCTTCGACAGACATCGGAAATCAGAAGTGCACGCTTGGCTACGCCAACACCAACTGCGTATCACGTGTAAAGCGTTATTTCATTTTTGATGCACTTGCTTTCGTTTTGACTATTTAAATACCAAAGCAGTTGAACCAGAAATCGCAGAAACACGAAGCTATTGTCACAGAAATACTTTCACACTTTGGAAAACATGAATCGCAGAAACACCGACTCGACAAACAAAATAATACTTTCTCACACCTACAGCCGCACTTGTCGTCAGCCACCCACTAATGCCAGCCTATAATCGCTATTGCGCTCACCTATCATAGTTTTCGGCATGCTTCAGTGAACGACTTTATCCGCACTGCAGATAGAAAAGTTCTGATAAAAAAATGTTCCATGGCATTTTCTGCGTTACTACTTCATGATTAGATGCTCTGGCCGGTAAGTCTTCTATTGCACTAGAAAAAGTAGGTACCATAAAAATTGGTTGTCAGTCCCTTTAAAGTTAAAAGAGTCCACACAATCGGAAGCCGGATGGGGCAAGGTGGCGGGGGAGAACTGGCCTGCCCACCATTACAGTTTTCTCGGAACAGGTACGCCATCTCCCGTTAAGATATTTTTTTCCTGCAACTCGGTTATAACAATGGAATTTTCGTGCCGCTTGAATATTGTTATAAGTGGGTTCGACCGTATTTGGTGTACTGGGTATAGAGACCCATGCTATTCTGCAAGTTGCATGCGCTGTGGAGTTGTTCAATTACATGCAAGCGAGCGCCTCACTTAGTTGTTTACGGTGCAAAAGGAGCGCCAAATACGCCGCGGACGAGCTGCCCCGACTGATGCAATCACAGACTGTCTCTGCAAAGTGCTTCTGCCCTATTACATGCACTCTGCGATGTCGGCCCGAAGCGGCAAACGCTGCAATTCGCAGAACAGCACTGCCTCTGCTGGTACAAGGTTTCTCCAAGTCAACAGGACTGATTGAAACAGCAACGTGACATGGACCAAGGGGAGTGGCAACAAAAGGAGCACGTATTTCCGAAAGTATGAACAGACGTGCGAAGGTCCAGTCAAGTGTGCGCCTGTCCCCGGTCAAGTGCTTGCTATTTACAACATAACTTCACTACTTCTTGCCTCTGCAAAGTGCTTCTGCCCTATTACATGCACTCTGCGATGTTGGCCCGAAGCGGCAAATGCTGCAATTCGCAGAACAGCACTGCCTCTGCTGGTACAAGGTTCATCCAAGTCAACAGGACTGATTGAAACACAGTTTCACAGGGCAAAAGGCATTTGAAACTAGTCAAAACATGATCTATTGATTACAAAAAAATTACAAAAAAATTTTCAGGATGGCTACCAAGTTGATATTTCTAAATTCTCAGAGTTTTCCAGGTTTTCCCTGGGTGCCATTGCAAGATTACCTGAGTGACACAGAACTTTGTTTTATGTCAAGACGGGCTGACACCATGCCTCCCAATGCTTTCACTCTCTAGTGAACATGTTAAAAAATAAAAGGACTTAATCCAGTTTGAATATTAAGGTGTAGTGCTTATTTTATTCAAAAAAGAAAACAGAAAGGAAGGGTTAGTAAAATGCAAAGTGAATGAAATACCTTCGAAAAAAAAAAAATGGTAAAACCCGTTGCAAAATTGAGTAACATTCTCAAATACGAATAGTATGGATATGCATACAGAAGCAAATATTTTCGAGCGTGGGCTATTTCTAACAATAGCAAGCTCGTTGGCATAAGGCGCAAACTTTGTCACAAGTGAGATCCTCTTATCAACGGCTGGTAAGTCAACCTCAACTGTCGTGACATATATTCAAGCAAGATAGCAAGGTGGATGAGTTGGTTAGGATTCATTGTTTTCTTGGTAATAGCACAAAGGGACATGGACAAAAGAAACATGACAAAAGGAAGGAATATGACAACACGGGCGCCCGTGTTGTCGTGTTTCGGCCATGTTGTCGTGCTTTTTTTTTTGTCCATGTCCCTTCGCGCTGTTACCAAGTGAACGATGTGCACTGACATACCCTTAGCCCGCGCACAACACCTCTGTGTTGCATTTCACTGCTTTAAGGAGTTTGTTTTAGTTTGGATCAAGGGACGCCTGCATCTCGGCTTCAGCCAACACTTTGTTTTTTTTTAGCTCAAGTTCCTTCAACGAAGCGACGGCATGCTTCCTTTCCCGTTCACTCCTCAATGCGTAGGTCTTTGCCGTTCTCATCCTACTTGTGCCGCGTGTTCACCCCACAGACAATTTTAGGCATCCTCTTGGTCTGTTGTACAGTCAATGTCTGATTTTTTTTACTCCCTAGGGGGCCGTGAAAGCGTCCGAAAAAATTGGGCAGTTAAAACAAATGAATGCATGTCATTTACTGCCCTTAAGAACTCAAGTTGTCACACGTACATCCGAAACAGCTCCGAAGGCCTGCCAGTACACTTATTAGGCATATCGGTGCTTGTACTGTGACAGGAGATGGCAGGTGCACGCGTGTATAATTAAGGAATACATATTGTGTCCCATGACAATTGCCCCTTCCCATGCTCATGCTTAACTGCAATACTTTCACAGATGCTTCACAGCGTAACATTGCTCCATTGAGGCGAAGATGACTTTCGGGAACCAGCATTAGGGAATGCACCATGCTTTCCGAGCTTCGAAGACAATCGCGAGGACCACAAAGGCGCAGTCGGTGCCATTGCTGACAGCAGCGAATTCGTACAATAAAAAACATGACACAGAACAGCAGGAAGCTTAACAGCAAACGTCGAAGCAGCTAGGCCTAGCGTTGCAGCGTTAGTGGCTACAGCTGCCAGAGGATCTGCATGCGAGAGTGCCGGTTCGAGGTGGCAAGGTAATCAAAATGGCGGCAGGGGTGGCTTTCTCTCATGGCATTTCGGACCTGGAAACACGGCAAGTTAGGAAAATCAGATGGCAAAGGGTTCTTGCGTTCGAAATTTTGGACGTTTTTATACATGGACTCTATGGGGAATATGGCGGTGCCATGAAGGTGTCTGAATTATCGGGCGTCCAGAAAGTCTGTCATTGACTACAATGCAAACTCCTCCAGCTGACGTCAGGGCGTCAAAGAAGATTCATTACATTTCCTGTGTGACTCGAGCCAGCATTAGCACGACTTTTGTTCCCTTTCAATAAAAAATGCAGTTAATTTTCCCTGGCAGAAGCACAAATTCCCCGAGTTCTCCCCGAGTATTTCCAGACTATTCAATATCCCTTAGAATTCCCAGTTGGTAGACAACCTGATATTGCAGACCTTCGTATATACTAGAACTGAGCTGCGATCCATGCTGGCATACTAATTTGGAGTTCCCTAAGAGTAGACCGTATTGTACACCTTGATTTCTATGTAACTAATAGCTTGCTACATTTTTTGTTATGACTGACTGCACATACCTTGTGGATGGTGACACGGTAGACGTTGGTGTCGTCAACAAACCAGATGATCTGGTTGGAGAAGAGCTCGCCATAGTTCTGGGAGCTGAGGTAAGGCTCGGTGGGCTCAGAAGAGTACAGTTGGAGACCCTTGCGAATACGTTCGCGCAGCACGTACAATGCTGGGTTGGCCTTCATAATCTTAGCCATGGCCTGCTGGATAAGTGGCTTACAGCCCGGGAACCAGTTGCCATAGGCACTGAAACACACACACATAGATAATCTTTAAGGATTATCGTAGTAACTCTACTGCTACTGTTTGTGGGAGATGCAAGCCAGCATGGAAACAATGTTCAGGACATGGATTTGCCTAAACTTTGTCCTTGTGGCTTGAAACAGATTTCTGACTTTACAAATTCATTAAAAAAATACTGCCTTAGAAATGCAACAAAGCACAACAATTATGCATGCACAGAATCTTATTGCTTAGCGCATTTAGAAAAATAGGGTTGCTTCATACTTTCGGCCAATAAATGGTAGTAATGCAGAGTAAAAGCCACAAGCATTTCTGAAGCCATTATGCATGAAGATCAGACAATTACAAGTGCTAACCATCATTCTCATGGTAGCTGAACGATTGCAGCCCCAGAGAGTTACGTCTGGTAACTTTAGTAGGAAACTGAACTGCCCAATAATACACCCATCTGGCAGCAGCAGCCATTAAAGGGACACTAAAGGTTACTATTGAGTCAACGTGGACTGTTGAAATACCATCACAGAAACCTCGAAACGCTTGTTTCGTGCCAAGGAGAGACTTATTTTAAGAGAAAATGCGTTCTGAAGCGTCCGCGTACCGCTAGCGCAGTTCAAATCGCCCGCCCTCCGATCGAGGAGTACTGACATCATGGTCTCATAGTGACGTTGCGCCAACGGTGAGTAGAACGGCGTCCGCAGACGGCGCTACGGCTTTTCTGCGCAAAACGCAAACGCGCGGCCAGAAACAGAGCCAAGACAGAGCCGACAGCAGAGCGAAAGCGGGAGTATGGTGGCTAGCGGAAGGAGAAACGAATTACGTCCCACATTACGTCCCACGGCACACGGAGAGTCCGTTTTCGTTAAACTATAGGCTGCGGCGAGGTCGCAGCGTGGTCGGCGTGATCTGTGACAAGTGACGAGCCTTTTCGCACTCGCAACAGGGCATAAAAAAGTGCGAATCGACGCAAAACTCGGCCTAGAAACGTGCTTTGCCACAGCCAAGGCTCAATACGACCCAAGCTGGCGCGACCCAGATGTCGTTTCCCGCACCGCCACCAGGCGCCGCTACTATACCTCAAACTCCAGCGCAAGACGCCCATAAGCTGGTACTTCATTCTATGGCGCAAACTTCGACGCTCGTCGCAATGGACCCTGACACCGACAGATTGGCTCGCGATGGTGGGCTCAACTTCAGCGATTTGAGCACCGATGAGCGCGACCTGCTGCTGAGGGCTCGCACTGCCGGCGTCGTTGCGTACTACGACGGCGGCCTCGACACCGGCTCTCCGGAGCGGGAAAGCAACGAGGGCTTCCCACGACATCACATGGACGTGGCATTCTCGCTGTTTGTTCCAAATGAAAGTGTCGCGAGCCAGCAGAACCCTCACAGCACGACGCGATAACGAAAGTACTGAAACTCCAAAGCGTGCGCGGCGCAGAGTCGAGCGCGCAGAGTCGAGTGAAAACGAAACCTTTCGAACACCCATATTACTGAAGGGTAACGTCAAAATGTTATTTTTTCTTAGAGTCGAATAGACGTAGACAAGTAGCATTTTTTTCCATCTTATAATCGAATGAAATGATATTTTAAATACGAGTAGTTGAGTATTAGTAACACAAATTATGAGGAGTCCTTTCGTCATCGGGCTAGTACCGGAATGTCGCTGGGGGGTCTCAAATCGTGTCATGCATTTACCTCAATTTCTCGGTTACTAAAGCTCTGTTCGCGATTAAATTGACGCCCTAGACGTTCTAGAACATTGCTCTACCACTTTAACTTGAGTTTCTGGTAACCTTTAGTGTCCCTTTAAGTAGCATCACAGCAAGGAACATGCGTTGCCAGGATATTGTACATGCTGAGATGAGTCAAGGCACCCGACCTGCCTCTGAAGTCTTAAAAAGATTACAAATTAAATTGCCATGTTTTACGTGCCAAAACCACCATTCGATTATGAGGCATGCCATAGTGAGCGACTACTGAATAATTTTGGCAATCTGGGTTCTTTGACATGCACCTAAATCTAAGTTACAAGATTGTTTTTTTCATTTCACCCCTATCAAAATGCGTCCTGGATCGAACTGGCTACCTTGAGCTCAGTAGTGGGTGCTTTCAAGTCATGCTTTTGTTGAATCTCGCTGAGTGAGCATATCGTCACAAGCAACCTTCGTGCGCTGTTTTTCATCATGGTATCTATATTTATTTACAATACTGCCAGTCTCATATCGAGACCATAGCAGGTGGGCATATGATTATACATACAGTGCATGTTTTATATACCGAATGGTAAGAGCATCAAAACATCTAAATGGAAATACGTCAAACAGGTGCAATGCACAATTTTACAACACTAATAATATGAATAACAAGAGCAACTCATATAAATAGTACACTTCAGGTTACATGCACGTAAAGATTATTACAATGTTATAAAATCAAAGAAACAAAGGAGGTAAATGTTTAGCTATAGTTCCAAAAATGGGAGTTCTGACGATTATATGTGCAGAAGAACTATTTTTTCCTAACTACTAATTTCATCTTCTAATAACTTAAGGGGGGACGCGGGGATCAGATCGCGAAAATCGAAAAAAAGATCGATTTTTGGCAACGACGCGTTTCGGTATCTGCAATGCCTAATCTACATTGTATCAAAATGGTTTGACTGAAAACGCACTAAAAGTGCCCGAAAAAAATTAATTTATCAGTGCATAGGGCGAGAAAACAGCTTTAAATCGCGTAAAATCACCGCAGTTCGCGGAGCCCTAACTAGTCTTTCCCGCCACCGAACGCCGCCATCTTGGTATCGTTCGAACGCTCGAAGTTTCGCCATTCCGTTTCTGAATTCTTCGGTCGTCGCCATCTTGTAACAAACGCACAAACACAAAAGAAGCGCGGGTCTGCTAGAGGCGGTCACACGGGCTCTGCGATGAAAGCGGGCCTCCGATTGGTTGCCGTACTGAAAGGCGTCTCGCCATTGGTTGCTGCTGCAGCAGCGGGCAAGCTGGCAACCACAGCGGACGGCAGTTGTCTGCTTTGAAAACCACGCCGGCGTCGTTCTTCGCTTGACACTCGCAGAATTCGGATTTGTGAAAGCTCCCAGGTCAGTGATGGATCATCGCTCGTTCGAAAAGAACTTTTAAATGAAGCATGCCTTCGGAAAACGGAAGCGCAAGCCTCCTACGGCGAGAAAAAGACGGCGGCCAGCGGGAGAAGCGGAGAACCCGACTGAACACGCGGATAACGTGCCGCGTTATCTTGCACCGTGCTATTCCAGCAGCGAAGCCGACAATCGCCCTGTGACATTGATACTGATAACTAAGCCACCGGAAGGCGTGCCAATGGAGGCTCTCGCACCTGTGCGTACGGCCGCGCGAGTCAGCAACCGAGATTGCGTTGTTGGAGGCGACGCGGGTCGAAGGTCTCCATCGCCGGCAGAGACGGTGTGCGTTTCCGATGCATCGTGCGACAGACACGCAGCCTGCGAGTGAGCCCCCAACCGTCGACGAGCTACATACTGTATGGTGACTCAAGGCTCACCAGACGAATCGTCGC
Source organism: Dermacentor andersoni (assembly GCF_023375885.2). Taxonomy (NCBI): domain Eukaryota; kingdom Metazoa; phylum Arthropoda; class Arachnida; order Ixodida; family Ixodidae; genus Dermacentor; species Dermacentor andersoni. Next base: position 4,513,556 of record NC_092816.1, on the reverse strand, counting down.
ACGATTCAGACGCACCTCGAGCCGCGTTTTGTGTCGCCGGTGACTGCAGAAGCGCAGGCATGCAGCGTTCGCGACTCCCTTCGCGCAGTGTCCGCGACTGAGCGGAAGCAGCAATGCCAAGAACAAATTTAGGCCCCTTGTGACTGCGAGTTCATTATTATGCCTGTTTCCGCGATGAACTCTGATCGCTAAAGCTCTGTGCCCAAGATGCCAACAGCGTTCTGTGGGTGTACACTGCGATACCAGGCTCGGCCTGGCAGTGAAAATGGTGGTCATGCACTACTCCAAACGGCGCAAGCAAAGGATAAAGAACGCCTGAAGAAGGCATCCAAAGCCCACCAAATAAAGAGGCAAAGGTGTAAGAAGATGCCTGACAGCAATGATTCAATATATTACAGCCCTGGTGCTTCTTAATAAATTTGCAGTGCTTTTAAAACTTTGCAGCCATTTTTCTTAATTGCATTTTTTTTGTCACTCACCTCGCTCGTGGAAAGCGTAGCACAACAATGGCTGGATCGATTTTGGTCCAGTTTGTTTTGCTGTGATCCACAAGCTGTGTTGTACTTAAAGACAGTCTTGAAATGTTTCTTTATCTTTCCATTATTTAATTATTTCACAATTACTACATGGCTCCATGCAGTGAAGCACAGTCATGTGCATGTTATGTTGAGCAAAAAATTATTAGCGCACTAAAAAAAAAAATCGAACACTGTCTTGATGTAGATTAGACATCTGGGCAAACATGCAAAGTATTTCCAGCTCCCTATCATGTTTCGTTACTGTGCCAGGCTTTCCACAAGCAAGGAACTTATAAATTCTTATAAAACAAAAACTAATTAAGATATCCTAATGAAATTTTAGAATTGTCTCTTTATTGCAATGTGCAGTGTGTGTGCCAAATTTCAGCCCTTTCTGTCAAGAAACAAAAAAGTTAATTCTGATCCCCTCCTCCCCCCTTAACTAAATCAGACTGCGGTACTGTGTTAGCTATAGATGCATCTAGGTTATTCCACTCGCAAACAAAGGAAGACTGAAAAGTATCGTTATTACAAAGGAACTCATTTATGTATATCCTACTTCTCTTTTTCCACTTCGTTTAGTGCACTCCTACTAGTGTACGGTGCAGTCCGCTTATAGCGATACCACATATAACGATATATCGGTTATAACAATGGGTCGACATGAGAGTCATTTTATGCAGTAGGCCTATGGGGGAAAAAACCATTTATAACGATAGGTTATTCACTGCATATGGGATGTAACGATCAAAATTTTGCCGTCCGTGCGAAATAATCGTAACATTTGCGTTGCTTAGTTCCCTGAAACGAACGATGTCGCGACGAGGCGATGTTTACCTCCACAAGTTCGTATATGCCGCCATTACCACGCTGCGCGTCCCGCCCTGCCCACGCACTGGAGAGTGCTTGAGTAGGTGCAGCGCACCCCAAGATGGTGCTAGCTGCTTCATGCGCGTCGGCCACAGTCGCTCCGAAAGAGAGAGAAAGAAAAAAAAAAGCGACAAGCAAAGCAGCGCGGTGGCGCGTGTCCTGCACTCAGTCTCTCCCTCTCTTGCGATAGCAGGCTGACACCACCGAAGCAGCGTGCAACCAACGGTACAACCCAGTTCGAAGATGGCGCCGACAAAGCGCAAAGCTGTGTCGCTTGACACGAAGATGGATATTTTGCAGGACTCTCGACGCGGCTTCAAGGTGAGCGCCCTCGTGAGAAGTATGAGCTCGCCCAGTCGACGATATCAACCATCTTGAAAACCGGAAGCACCGCGACTGTGAAGGCAGGAGCTATCAGCGGCCATGCCGATCAGCGGAAAAGGATTAGAGACCCTTTGTACGCCGATGTTGAAGAGGCGCTTTACCAGTGGTTCATCACAACTGTAGCGCACACAGTGTTAACCCAAAGCTAAAGGGGGCAATACACTCCGAGGTAAAGCGCGCGCGCGCTCATCATGGCGATGTTACGTTGGCAAAAACACGACCCTCTACAGTCCGGCGACATTCAGTGTGCTCGGACGTCGTCCGGCGCCGAATGCAACCGACTGCATTTTGCGCCGACCAAGTTCGCGCCTAGCGCCCTTTCTCGTCGAGGTAGAGACTCGCTACTCGGCGGGCTGAGCCAGAACAAGATGGCCTATTCGCAAGAAAGCGTGCCCGACCTGTGCGGCTCCGAAATCGAAAGGTTTCTGGACGCCGTCCAGCAACACCCTTGCGTCTACGACACCAAAAGAATGGACTACTTGGATGCGGAGCGGGAAAACAACGCGTGGGAGAAGATACGCATGTACTCCGGCCTCTCAACAGGAGCGTCAATGCTACGCACGTGTGTGTATACGTCTCCGGACATGCTATGCACTCAGCGCCTGTTTGTTTGTCATTTTCCCTGTTTCAGTCGAAGAGTGCCTGACACTATGGAAGCAGCTGAGGGACCGCTATACTCGTCAACTGTGTGGGAGATATGGGGTTCTCCTCCGTACTCTTGGGACAAAGGAACGACAACACAGTAGTGCAAACAATCACAAGGGCATTTATCGCACCTTTCATAGATCAATGCCTGCTACCCGAGTTGCTATCCACAAAACATGCCGATGGGCGCGCGACAAATCTAGAAGTCTGACTCACCGAGCGACTGGATAGCGAGCGAATATGTTCGCCCCATGCTGGATCCCAACGCCTGGTTGTTCGCGCGTTCGGTCACGCCAACGGTCGTGCGTTCGAAGGCGGCCACGCGAGGCGGTCTCGCAGAAGCATGGCGGCGCGCGCACGCGGGACGTTTACGCCGTGCGCCGACCCGCCGGGAAAGAGCCAGTATCGCAGAAGCATCGGACGGCGCCCGCCGACGACCTCGAACCCAAGAGGACGCGCCTTGTCCCTCGGCGGCCGAGTAACCTCGCCTGTCGGGGGCGTTAGCAGCTGCGCAACACTAGCGCCATCTCTCGCACTGCGCTTCAACCACTCCGACCGCCGCGGGCGCCAGGCCACGCGGCGGGCGAAGCCGCCCTGCAGGTAACGCGCTATGCGGGAAAAACACCAGGGGACGCGCGAGAGTCGCGCATCCCCACAACTGAAAGCTATTGAAGCGACGAAAAGGAGTGGCAGCGGCTACGTGTCTGTGTTATGTAGAGAGACCTAGGAGACGCACGGTCCGATTCGGTGTCCGATGCGCCGGAATTGAGGTGTTTTGCCGTGCCGAAGCGCCGGATCGGACGTCGAGCGTGCGGCAAGCCGGGCGGATTTTCATCGTCCGACGCGTCCAGCAACCGCACCGTCGTCTGGCCGCAGCCAATGACAGCGCAGCTGGCATGTGACGTTCTCCGACGTTCCCTCCACGGAGGCGGCGCTGGCTGGCCGGTTTCTCGCAGTGGTTTTTTTTTTTCCTTGCCTGCTGCAGTTTGTTTCCGACAAGAAATAGTTACCAGTTCAGTAAAATTATCTCGAACGTGTGCCTGTTATGCAAAGCAGCGTCTAGTACACTAGCACTAAGCTACTGGCGAGATCGGGAGCCGCGATGCGAGAGCATTTTGCGGGCAGACATCCCACACCGACCGTCTGAGCGAGGCTGCTCGCTTCGCTTTCACGCTTGCCCTTTGCAACGACTGCGTCGAGTAAACCAATTGTTTTTAATTACAGGCGACCTAAGTGTACAGTGTTGATTGTTTTGGCACACATAAGCGCTCTTCGACGAGCTCTGGTTGGATCGTAAGCGCCGTCTGCCTAGCTAGGCCTACCGGCCCTATCGCTGGCTGTTAGCGGAGTCGTCAGTGGACAACGCACCGTCGTGAAGTGTTCTGTCACTTGCAGGGGCATGATTTTATTGACAGTGTTCCTGTAAAGCGAAGCAGTGTTGTGCAGAGTTGTTTATATTGCGTTTCTCGACGTGGCTATGAAGTCAAGCTGGGGGGCTGGATCTGGGCTGAGCTTACGCTCCGCTCAATCTTTCGGATGCACGCACCGTGTGCCCCGAATCGTCGTATGCCGCATGCCGGAACATGCTGCGCCGCACGTCGGATCGGACACTGAATCGTACCGTGTGTCTCCTGCTTAATGTTTCGTCTTGCGGAATGTGCGTGCGTCCGTGCCATCGACGAGCAACAGTCCGGTCCGCGGTGGCAATCGCTACCGAGAAAGCGCGCGAAAATATTTTTTTCGGTGTTCCACGACAGGCCGACACACCGCGGTTGTGAAGCTGAAGCTGCCGCAAAAGCAAGTGCAGATTTCAGGCTATTTTTGTGCGCCTAACTCTTGACATGGTCATTGGCGCTAGAAATAAAGTTTGTTTTTCACAGCCTAGTTTCTACATCATCTATTCTTTAGAGCAAGTAGCGAATTCAAGTTCGGAGCTGCGAAGGTACGTTCCGCGTTTTTTTTTTTTTATAACTGCAGTCCAGATATAGCGATCATCGGTTATAACGATCATATTTCTCGTCTTTCTCGATATCGTTATAAGTGGACTGCACTGTATATCCTACTTCTGAAAGAAGCGAACATGGCGAGCTTAGTGCTCAGATAAATTAACTTTGGAGATAACACAGAAACGACACACACTGCACTGACTTCTAACACCATTTTTTTGCCATTGCCAAATCATGTGTATACGGCCGAACCCACTTATAACGATATCGGTTCTAACACTATATTGGTTATAACAATGAGAAGCTGCTGCACCGTCAACTTTTGTATGTTTTCCATGGTGAAATAGCCAGCTTACTATAATGCCCTGATGACGCATTATCGGTTATAACAATGAAGACTGGCTGCTGGGTGTCCATGCCGAAAGGTAGTGAAATGCGAAATGCTTGAAACCAGAAATTTGAGCTGCTGCTCTAACAGCCGCCGCGTGCTCATTTTCCAGCCATCTTTGCTCGTCTCTCTCCTGTCCCCATTCCGCCCCTCCGAACACGAATGGACCATGCCAACTGCGCTGCTCGCATGTTGCTCGCTGGCTCCTCAGTCAGTGTAGTTCTGCAAACAGCATAATCGCTTGTGTTCGTCTTCGTTCGTTGCATTGAAATCGTTCTGGGCCGTGTGGTTTCTCAGCCTCATTTCACTCGCCGCTGAAATGGAAGATCGTTGATCCGCTCGACAATCATCGGCAATGCACGACGTTGCCAGTTAAAAGAAAGCACACGACTATAGATTTGGAAACTAAGTGCTTATAACCAATGAGGTGATCGCCGTGAATGTACTTCCATCAGATAGCGATGGCGATGACGGCAGCGACGATGCGGTAGGGCAGTCTGCCTCAACATTGTCCTCACAGGAGGCCCGGCAGATGATTCAGTCCCTCGAGGGCTTTGTTTTTGCGAGGAACCTTCCACTGCACTATGTGGAGCACTTGGATGCCTTGGAGAAGGACGTCAGCAAGCTTTGCGTAAAGCATGCATGGCTGACAGACTGACTTTTCTCGTGCAAGCCAGTGAGAAATACGTGGCGAGATGCTTGTGGCGATCTCTTAGCGTTTCTTCTTGATTTTACAAGCTGACAGGTTGCCGCGGCAGCCTTCTCAGAATCTTTAAAAAGCCCCTTTTGGGGCCACCAAAGCGATGCCTCGGCGGTGCTCACATATGGCTTGCCACCCCTGACACCTATTTGCAGTTGTTATAGCAGTTCCATTCTTTAATGCTGACAGCTGCGGCTTGTGACACGTGATTGTAGGACCCAGGAAGCAGTTAAACGAGTGAACACAATCAGCAGCTGGATGGAGCAAGGTGATGGGGAAAAGCACGGGCCTCCCGCCATTATAGTTTTCTCACATCAGCTCCGCTATCCCTCTATTTTGACATTTTCATGTAACCCAGTTATAACAATGGAATTTTCGTGGCACTTGAATATAGTTATAAGTGGGCCCCAACTGTTATATATGAGGGAGCATGCGCAGAAAATGAAAAGCGGAAAAAATAGGTGCTCTAACAGCAAGTCATTTTTGCCAAGTACATGGTCAAGTGGAAAAACGCACATTACTAACACTACCTGCTCAGATACATGACATTGCTAGGTGCCAGCGTGATAGAAGGGGAACTAATGCATGAGCTACCCAGTTTTCTGATGAAATCTGCTTCTGTTATTTCCCATGTGAGCTGTAAGCTGCGTGCTGCTAAGCATCTCCGGGTTTGTCCAACATATTGACTGCAACATAACAGGAATCTGCTAAACCACATTTGTTGCGCATGTCACAAAACATTTTCTGTGGCCAACAGAGCAAAAACCCTGATGCGATATAGGCGCACTGACACGTCTATAGAACTTTGCCAGCTATTCTGGAGCTGAGAAAAGCACATTGATTCCTGCACGCTGCCCAATCTTTTTAGCCAATTGGAGACATCATGGACATATGGGAGCACTGCAAACCAGGGCCTTTTGTCAGGCTGGCACCATGACTGAGTGGGCTTATCATGTTTGGTGCGCTTAACGAGCGCTTAAGGGGGGAGGAGGGGATCAGAATTAACTTTTTTGTTTCTTGACAGAAAGGGCTGAAATTTGGCACACACGCTGCACATTGCAATAAAGAGACAATTCTAAAATTTCATTAGGATATCTTAATTAGTTTTTGTTTTATAAGAATTTATAAGTTCCTTGCTTGTGGAAAGCCTGGCACAGTAACGAAACATGATAGGGAGCTGGAAATACTTTGCATGTTTGCCCAGATGTCTAATCTACATCAAGACAGTGTTCGATTTTTTTTTTAGTGTGCTAATAATTTTTTGCTCAACATAACATGCACATGACTGTGCTTCACTGCATGGAGCCATGTAGTAATTGTGAAATAATTAAATAATGGAAAGATAAAGAAACATTTCAAGACTGTCTTTAAGTACAGCACAGCTTGTGGATCACAGCAAAACAAACTGGACCAAAATCAGTCAAGCCATTGTTGTGCTACGCCTTTCACGAGCGAGGTGATTGACAAAAAAAAATGCAATTGAGAAAACTGGCTGCAAAGTTTGCAAAGTTTTAAAAGCACTGCAAATTCATTAAAAAGCACCAGGGCTGTAATATTTTGAATCATTGCTGTCAGGCATCTTCTTACACCTTTGCCTCTTTATTTGGTGGGCTTTGGATGCCTTCTTCAGGCGTTCTTTATCCTTTTCTTGCGCCGTTTGGAGTAGTGCATGACCACCATTTTCACTGCCAGGCCGAGCCTGGTATCGCAGTGTACACCCACAGAACGCTGTTGGCATCTTGGGCAGAAAGCTTTAGCGATCAAAGAGTTCATCGCGGAAACAGGCATAATAATGAACTCGCAGTCACAAGGCCTAGATTTGTTCTTGGCATTGCTGCTTCCGCTCAGTCGCTGACACTGCGCGAAGGGAGTCGCGAACGCTGCATGCCTGCGCTTCTGCAGTCACCACTGACACAAAACGTGGCTCGAGGTGCGTTTGAATCGTGCGACGATTCGTCTGGTGAGCCTTGAGTCACCATACAGTATGTAGCTCGTCGACGGTTGGGGCTCACTCGCAGGCTGCGTGTCCCTGTCACACGATGCATCGGAAACGCACACCGTCTCTGCCGGCGATGGAGACCTTCGACCCGCGTCGCCTCCAACAACGCGATCTCGGTTGCTGACTCGCGCGGCCGTACGCACAGGTGCGAGAGCCTCCATTGGCACGTCTTCCGGTGGCTTAGTTATCAGTATCGATGTCACAGGGCGATTGTCGGCTTCGCCGCTGGAATAGCACGGTGCAAGATAACGCGGCACGTTATCCGCGTGTTCAGTCGGGTTCTCCGCTTCTCCCACTGGCCGCCGTCTTCTCGCCGTAGGAGGCTTGCGCTTCCGTTTTCCGAAGGCATGCTTCATTTAAAAGTTCTTTTCGAACGAGCGACGATCCATCGCTGACATGGGAGCTTTCATAAATGCGAATTCTGCGAGTGTCAAGCGAAGAACGACGCCGGCGTGGTTTTCAAAGCAGACAACTGCCGTCCGCTGTGGTTGCCAGCTTGCCCGATGCTGCAGCAACAACCAATGGCGAGACGCCTTTCAGTACGGCAACCAATCGGAGGCCCGCTTTCATCGCAGGGCCCGTGTGACCGCCTTTAGCAGACCCGCGCTTCTTTTGTGTTTGTGCGTTTGTTACAAGATGGCGACGACCGAAGAATTCAGAAACGGAATGGCGAAACTTCGAGCGTTCGAACGATACCATGATGGCGGCGTTCGGTGGCGGGAAAGACGAGTTAGGGCTCCGCGAACTGCGGTGATTTTACGCGATTTAAAGCTGTTTTCTCGCCCTACGCACTGATAAATTAATTTTTTTTGGGCACTTTTAGTGCGTTTTCAGTCAAACCATATTGATACAATGTAGATTAGGCATTGCAGATACCGAAACGCGTCGTTGCCAAAAATCGATCTTTTTTGCGATTTTCGCGATCTGATCCCCGCATCCCCCCTTAAGGGAACACTACAGCACCATTCACAACACTGTACAAGGCCATTTGGGCATCCATTGCCGGAATTGCAGCTGCGTGCCCCTCTTTGAAAGTATAGAAGTTTTGGCGAGACACGACTTATAGCTCACGTGGGAAATAATAGAAGCAGATTTCCTCAGAAAACTGGGTAGCTCGTGTATTAGTTCCCTTTCTATACCGCTGACACTTAGTGAAGTCATGCATCTGAACAGATAGTGTTAGTAATGTGCATTTTTTAATGTGACCATGGGTTTAGCAAATAAGACTTGCTGTTAGAGCACCCCTTTTGTCTGCTTTTCATTTTCTGTGCATGCCCCACATGATTTTGCCATGCCAATAAAATGGTGTTGGAAGTCAGCGCAGTGTCTGTTATCTCTCTCAGGCATTTGCGCTGTACGTCGTTTCTACTAGCCCAAGCCTCCACCGTAGTTGGTTTTGATAGAACAATGTATAACATGGAGTGGCCCCAAGGCCAGCTTTCTTTTTCTAGAGCATCTCAGCATGACCACAAGTGTCATGTCATACAGCCCATACCTGTGCAAGTTGTAGGCAAGATCAATGGCAATAAGCACGCCTGTGGGTGAGGGGTAGATGCTCATGTTGTCAGTTGTGTAGTCCAGGAACTTGGCTCGGGCATAACGTTCCACATCATGAGAGTCATAGTCGCCCCATCGTAGCTGCACATCAATCCAGTATTTCTGTGTTGTCGTGCCATCCATGGTGTCCCTATTGGGGGCAGAGAAATTGCTGGACTTGCATGCATGCACAAACACACCCACACATTGCTCGAAAGGAACAACCAAACGTACTGTAAACAGTATAGGTGCAACACTATTTGTAAATGACATGTTTCCTGAGAAGTAGAGATCCTGCTCTGTTGGTGGACAACAGTGACCATCACTTAGTGCAATGATGACAGACAATCCTTTTTCATGCACAAGGTTTCTAAGGGTCAAGATGGCACTAACAGTTGGTTCAGATGAAGACCTGATATAAATGGCAGATGCTACCAGTCCATTCCAAATGAAAGGTCATGAAAATGAAAGGCTTTTTTTCAATACAGCCAGAGACACTGACAGAGTGCAGAAATTTTCACTAGCCACCAAAGACACAATAGTCATCTTACATGATGCTGCTATTCAAAAAACAAACCTGCTGGCTTTAGAGCAGCTAATACAAGACACGCCATTGCAAAAATCTTGCCGCTAGCTCAGCATGCACGCATTTCCGCAGCAAAGTACACTGTATATGCACCACCAAAACAAAATTTTTGCAGCCAATAGTTCGTAATAGTCAGGTCGGTTAAAAAACTTTTGCAGCAATACTACAGGCAGATCCAACTAGGAAAAATCGTCTATTAGAGACGACAGATTTTTCTGACATGCCCGATAATTTAGACGCCTTCATGGCACCGCCATGTACCCGTAGTCTATGTACAAAAACCTCTGAAATGGTGGATGCAAAAAAAAAAAAAAAAAAAACCTTTGCCGTTCGATTTTCCAGACTTTTTGCCATGAGTGCTCGTCTAATATGGCATTATTCGAAGCTACCACTGCCTCCATTTTGATTATCTCGCAACCTCGAACTGTCACTCTTGCATGCAAGTCCTCTGGCAGTCGTAGCCACCACCGTGGCAACGCTAGACCTAGCTACTTCAAAGTTCGCTACTGAACTTCTTGCTGTTCGGTGGCGTGCTTTTCATTAAAACAATTCGCTGCTGTTAGCAATGGCACCGATTCCGCATTTGTAATCCTCGCCAATGGCTGCGTAGTTCAGAAAGCAAGGAGTGTTGCTAATGCCCGTTCCCAAAAGCTAGCTGCGCCTCAATACAGTAATGTTACACGGTGAAACATCGCTAAGTATTGCGGTGAAGCACACTAAGAGCAGCGGCAGTCTAACCAGGTTAGGATTTGGGGAAATTTTCGGAACAGAAAAAGATGGCATTCTGGAGCAGTTTAGGAACAGCCACAGCTGCATTTGGGAGCAGTTTCGGAAAGGAAAAGTTGGTCTTTCTGAAACAATTAGAGTAGTAAAGCAGTAATCTGTAGCCATTAAGCAAAGCTTGTTATTACTGTGCAATCAGTAAGTACTGCTCAACAGTAAAGCAAGACGCATAGCCAAACGCGACTAATTAAACATGCCTTCCCACAGATGGAATATCATGCAGAGTATGTTGCAAATATTTTTATTTGGGTAGCCAAGGAACGTAAGTTTATAAACAACAAAATTTTGTAGGCTAGCGAGAACAAACATACATGCCTGGGTGCCAGACATAAGATTACAAATGAGTTAGGACAATTTGCACCATCAGGCACAAGACAAAAGTGATGGCAAATGTCTTATCTACATTCCAAATGACAGATGAGCTTTGATATGCTTTATCCCACTTGACATAATCTGTATTATGCCGAATGACAATGCTCTGAAGCTCCACAGGAGACTACGTGTCTATGAACGGCTCCAAGATGAGATGCCTTCGTATGGTTGCAAGGATGGTGATGGTAGTGGAGAACGCTGTACCATCCTGCACACTCGTTTTCATTGTGAGGTGGTTTGTCAGCTTCCCGTGTGTTGTGTGGCTTTTGTGAACAGATACAAATCAATTCGGTGTAAAACAGCAACTTTTGTTGCCGATACCCGACCGACCTTTCGAAGCACTCCCTTTTACTTGCCACAGGCACATCCGAAACAACTTTGAAACAATTGTAAGGCATATCGGTCGTCACAATACAACAGGAGACGGCGGGTGCACGTGTATAATTAAGGAATACATACTGTGTCCTGTGACAATTGCCTCTTCCCACTCTTGGTATGCTTCACCGCGTAACATTGCTGTACAGAGGCGAAGCTCACTTTTAGTATGCTTCACCTCAATGCTTCACATATACAGTCGCCGACTGATTTTCCGGACTCCAAAAATTCAGACATGCCCGATTATTCAAACAGCTTCGCAGCACCGCCATTCACCCCATAGACCATAATGTATAACAACTGCCGAAAGTTCGGACACCTTGCAACCTCTCGTCTGATTTTTCGGACACTCCTTGAGCCAACTCGATCGAGAGCACCATGCACCAACTCTGACCGGTGCATGGTTCGACTTGCTGAACGCCATTTTTGTTTTGAACGGAGCCTCCTTGCTGCCCCACGAAGTGGTGCTACTGGAAATCCCCGCTCATCATCGTTTCTTCCTGGTTCGATAGAGTGGCTCTACAGCAGTTCCGGTTTCAGCTTAGTAAGCCGTGTCAAGACAATCCAGCAGCTGATTTCTTTGTTTGTTCGTGCACAACGCTGTGAGTAGGCCACGTTTTTCGTTTGTGTGACTGGTGTTTGCTTTGTGTGCTGTGTCGAGGTTCTGGTGTTCCGACGCGGCATACGAAAACATCACGTCAAGTGTCTAATGCCGCCAACAGTGCATGCGCAGACTGCGCTGGGGAATGCCGGCAAGCGGGTGCCGGGAGGCCCAAGATTTATCGCCTTCTGATGTGCTCCCTACTGATGCGGAAAATGTTCTGCCGAGACGTGCGCAGTGGTTACATTGCGATTCCGGACACCGTCTCATTTGACAGTTTCACAGGTGCTGACACTGCTGTACTGACATGTGCAGAACTCGACGACGGCGAGATCATTCGTCAGGCTTCTGCTGCACCGCCGGACGATGACTCCGAGTCGAAAGATGACGCACCATGTGCTAAGCTGTTGTCACATGCGGAACGTGTACAAGCAGGGACTGTGCTTTCAGTCGCCTATAGTGACCCTACGACCCTCTCCGAGATTCAGGCCTATCTGATTGCGTGTAAACGGAACAGCGTGCAACGGCGCATTCACGATTTCTTCAGGCCTGATGCCGAGCCCAAATAAGTGCGTGGAAATAAAGGATTTCACTTTTTTTTTTCTTAATCTGCTTTTTCGGACACCTGTTTATTCGGATATTTCCGCAGTCCCCGTGAGGTCCGAATAAACGGTCGGCGACTGCACTTCACTGCGTAACATAGCTGTACAGAGGCGAAGCTGAATTTCGGAAACTAGCATATGCAACGTGCCCCGCTTTCCGGCACGTTGCCAATCAATCAATAGTCGCTGGGTAAGTTTCGTTAACTGGATTCATTAAGAGAAACACAACTCAATAGTGGCAAGGTAGGCTACATCAGAGAAAACAAGTCCTTGCTTTTTGAAGTCCATAGCACCTTTCATCATCCTTGTTTTTCCGCGCTGCCCTGTTATGTGCTAAACTCCATAGCATCTCTAGAGCCGCTATTTCCACCACACCCCCAAGGTTAGAGTTCCGATTACTACCAAGCTCCAAACACACAAAGGCACTTGGAGGGCAGTCTACACGCGCACTCAAGTTACAGGCAGCTCTGTTCCAAGCTGCCTCCCCTTGGAACTGTGACTCGTGGGTCGATCCATCTGCTGAGTGTTGTGCAGTGAAGCCATAACTTATTGATCACTGATCGCACATTACTTAAACGTCCTTAACCCTTTGACTGGCATTTTCTTTTTGCCCATACTACTTCAGTAGACATTTTCTTCTACAGAGAAACTGTTTCTTCGTCGTCGCTTTTTTCCAATGCAGAATTTATCAGTAGTTTACAAATCCCTTCGTCTGTCGAAGTACAGATGGCTGTCCTTCTGAGACAGGGTGACAGAAAACCGAGACATTTGCTCCCGTGCTGTAAGAAATTTATCTGCAAGTTACATCTGTTTACCGTCTCTCTATAAATAGTACAGAGGCATGCAATATTCATTTTTGCACAAGTTGCTTCTTGAGAGGCAGGAAATGCACTGAAAAGACAAAATTAGTATACAGTCGAATCTCGCTAAATGTATTTGCGCCCCGGGGCGCAGGGAAAGCATGCATTGTCATGGAAATTCGTTGTCAAGATATCAAATACAGTGAAACCTCGTTAAACCGTAGTTGGCCGGAGCTCGGGAAAGGTACGTACTAAACGGTAGTACTGTTTAACCGAATAGCATGAGATCGCCCACTTACCTGTCGAAAACGGAACTCATAGAGAGTGCGATAAAAGGGGAAGAAACATGCAGCATTTATTCACTTCGCGCTACAAAAGCGTTATTTTCGTTTGATGCCGCGGTGGCCTAACATGACGACGACAGCGGCCTCAAACTTACTGAAGCTGCGTGCCAGCTTTTCAGCCAGCCCCCTCTTCTCGGCAAACACTCGCATGGCAGATTCCTCGTTGGCGTTACGTATTCACCGTGCACGTGCGCAGTAGTGCTGCAGAAGTCCCGGGGGCGCCTTTTTCATTGCCGGGTGCCGGATTTTGGAACAATTTTCATTTGGAATAGAGTTACGTTATCGCGCCCCTATTGTCGTCGCGACGATTGCATTCATGAGGCTGACGTAACACGCAGCTTATGCCACTGTCGGACCTGAATCGCCCGTGCTATCGTTTTCTGTGTCGTCCTCGTCACTGTCGCTAGTCGACACTTCGGGAACAACACAGGCAACGATGGCGAAAAGTCGAACCTCGTAGCCGACATATTTTCGCGGTCGCAGCAGCGCTGCCGAGCAACTTCTTCGCATTCCAAATGCCACACACTGCAGTCAACAGCAGATCCCTGTTGCATGTCAGCGCCGACTTCGTGTCACGTTCTATAGCACGGACGATGTCTAATTTTTCTTCTATGCTGAGCACCCGGCGTCTTTTTTATCCAAGCTTCGGAACGACGAGAGTCCTCGCTTGCACGACGCCATAATGCTCTCCGGCACCACGTCAAAATGATGTTGATGTTGATGTGGCTTCACGCACAAACGCACAGGGCGCTTGGAGGCCGTTGTTCCGATCTCTGAGGCGTGTTGTTCTGCCGGGCCACCCGATGGAGACGGCGCAGCGCCGTGTTTGCGCGACGAAAAGTTGAAACGCTACGTTTTAACCGACGCGTACGCAATAAGCTGGTACGGTTTATGCGGATACGAAACACATTACGTTCAATGGCCGCTGAGTCGGGTATTTGACTTTACTACTTTTAAAACGAAACTACTGTTTAAGCGGGTACGGTTTAACGAGGTTTTACTGTACATAAGTGACACGTGATCTGCTAATGCAAAAAAGAAAAAGAAAAAAAAAACAAGTTTTAATGCCACAAATTGGTTAGTTTGGCCTGTTTGCACTACTTGGCACGCAATGGCACAAAGTGACTCTCACATTCCCCTAGCAGAGCCATTGCTTCATCATTGTCATGGGTACCAATGCAGTGCTTGATCATATAGAAGAATGCATCTGTGACCTGTGATGTGGTTGGTGGTGCGGGCTCATGTTGTGCAGCTGCTTCGCCTTCGTCCGATGAAACGCACCAATCTGGGACGCTTCTAAGGATTTGTTTATCGGTCACTTCCTTGTGCACCATCAAGTAAGAGTCAGGTTAGAAGTATTTGTAGGTATGCACGTTGGCAGGCACATTTCCTGTTTCTAGCAGGGCTGCCCACACAGCTGTCACTTCATCGGATGGTGACTCACGGTAGTCAAAGGGTTCATTATATACACATGCACCCGCATCCTCCTGTCACATCATGAGCGCTGGCAGGGCTTCAGAGCTGTTTGGACGTACCTGTGGCTATTTGAGCCCTTAGGAGCAGTAAAAAGCTTGCATTCATTTTTTTGGGGACCGCCCCATTTCTCAGACATTTTTGTGGTCCAGGCGCCCGAAAAATCAGACGCTGACTGTAGAACTATCGTGCCAACATATGGTACATAAAAGCAGGACCCAAGTCAGCATGTTTCACAGATATCTTTGCAATGTCCATGTGCCATCCAGTAAGGTTTCTGCAAGCTATTTAAGGGGGGACATGGGTTGTGGAGATTATTACCTGCATCTTATGGCCAAATCTGATGAAAATATACAAGCTTACTTAGTTTTTCGTGCTGATTTCAAATATGCAATAATCTTTCTTGTAGGTTCATTAGTTCAGGAGATTGACGGTGCTGCCACTCTATTGTTTCCGGAGACAATGAAAAAAAAACTGCTGAGCAGAAATTGAATATCATTGCATAGCTAGATACTATAATGTGCAATAACTGCAATGCTGCAAAAAAGTTTTCAAATGAAATTTTAATTAGCCATTCTGCAGGTGATCAAAATTCTTTCCTTGACCTAAGGCTACCACACCAAAAGAAAATTCATAAAATGGAAATATACATACGCACAAATTTGAAATTCTGCTCTCAGCACTTTGTAATACGTAGATTAGGCTTTCTGCTAAAGAAAGAATTAGTGCTCTAGCTGTTCTAGATCATGAGATATCACTTCGACAGTCTAGTGAAGTGACCCAAAAACATGTTTTGAGAAAAGTGAGAAAACGTGCAAAACCCTACTTTATTTACAAATTTACAGCTGTAACAGCTCAGTAGGCACCAGGCATGTAGTCCTGCTGACTCCCAGCTCCGGTGTGCCGCTTTTTGAGGGACTGGCGCAATTCAAATATGCAATAATCTTTCTTGTAGGTTCATTAGTTCAGGAGATTGACGGTGCTGCCACTCTATTGTTTCCGGAGACAATGGAAACAAAACTGCTGAGCAGAAATTGAATATTATTGCATAGCTAGATACTATAATGTGCAATAACTGCAATGCTGCAAAAAGTTTTCAAATGAAATTTTAATTAGCCATTCTGCAGGTGATCAAAATTCTTTCCTTGACCTAAGGCTACCACACCAAAAGAAAATTCATAAAATGGAAATATACATACGCACAAATTTGAAATTCTGCTCTCAGCACTTTGTAATACGTAGATTAGGCTTTCTGCTAAAGAAAGAATTAGTGCTCTAGCTGTTCTAGATCATGAGATATCACTTCGACAGTCTAGTGAAGTGACCCAAAAACATGTTTTGAGAAAAGTGAGAAAACGTGCAAAACCCTACTTTATTTACAAATTTACAGCTGTAACAGCTCAGTAGGCACCAGGCATGTAGTCCTGCTGACTCCCAGCTCCGGTGTGCCGCTTTTTGAGGGACTGGCGCAAATTTTGTGATGCTTTGCATTTCTTGGCTGATGCTGTCATTTGACGCCTATATTTCTCGGCCATGAGGGTGCGACTTTGCTCGCTCGGATTTAGACATAGTTCTTTCATTATGTCCTTTGAGGCCCTTGCCCTTGCACACAGCGATGTTCCCAGTATGACCCACGTTCAGTTCGACGTAAAGTTCGCGAACCGACCGCGCGCAGTCGCTCGTCAGATTACGCGACGCGCGATCGGCCGCTGGCGTCAACTTCGTCTTCACGTAGCTCTGGCACGTTTTCGTGTGAAGAGCCCGACGGCTGATGCCCATCAACGAGACAAACGTCATTGAGCGCGGTCTGTCGGTTCTCCGCTGCCTGCATGGCACGCGTAGCCAAAACGTTCACAGCAAAGGGTTTCATTCGTTCAGCACTGTGAACGCGCGGCGAGCTCCACACCGACGCAATCTCTCCACAATTTGCGCACATAAAACGCAGCTTCACAGCGAGTCCATATTCCCGCTCGTCTCGGACGATTTATAAGGCACCACTGCAGATGTTGCAGTTCGCAAATGTTAATAATGTGTTCACGGCACTCAAATCCACAATCGTAAACGTAGTCCCATCAGGCGGGCGAAGTGCATCGTCGGTGCTGTCACCCACACTCGCGTTTCCTCTCCGTCGCTGGAGCGGAAGACAACTCCGATAGCTTTGCTTTGGCTTTCGCTTCCTCCTCCTCCCGCTTGGAGGGTTGCCGGTAGATCGTATCTTGCCGTACGCGAGCGCTGGGTCGAAGGGTCAACGGCTGGCGGACTTGTCACAGTATCCGCAGCAGCCGATGCGGTCGTTAGGCCTGCCGTTGCTGCATCGACGATTTCGGCATCGGTCGCTGAGGTTGTGGCGTCCTGAGCGTTTTGCAGTGTTGAGCAGCGTTTTTTGAAGTTTTCGATGAGTGTCCGTCCCACTTTTTGCGCACCAAACTTGTGCCGCGTTCGAAATTTGCGTTCCGTTTCAGATATCGCGTTGACACTGGGGCAAGATGGCGCATCTCAGTGCGCGGCTCCAAGCGCGGAGCAGACGATGGCCATGCAGTTCCGCCAATCGGGAGGCAAGCTCAAGTCACGTGCACCGAGTGATGAATAGGAGGGCGTTCTAGTACCTTTCTTTGCCGCGCATTTTATAAGTGGCCAATGGCTGAATGGGGCCCGTTCTGGCGGGAATTTGAAGGGAAAAGTCGGCTCTTTCAAATGAGACCAAGATGTCCGCGCTAGCACACGTGGAAGAGCAGGCGCGCGTTTCGGAAAATATGCCGTTTCAGCGCAAGTTCCGCCTGAAATTCAGCTAGTACATGTCGTATAAGGCGTCACTGCGGCTAAAATACTGATGTTATTGGTATGAAATTAACAATATAGATGCAATAATAGCTGTACATTCCAAAAATGCAAGAAAAAAAATCGAGTTTTTTTCGCGATTTTTGGTCGCCACAACCCGTGTCCCCCCTTAATGTGAAAGTTAAGCTCGGTGGCCAAGTTTTACAGATACTGCATACAAGATAATGCGTGAACACTGCAATTGCGTCTACATAGGTGAAATGGGAACTTTCACGTGGAGGCTAAAAGATGTGAACAAGCATCAAATGCGATAAATGACCACATGCACACATGTGACTACTGCACAGGCTGGGACAACGGCTGGAAGTGCTCATAAGTCAACTGACATCTCACAAGCTTAACAAGGCCCTGCAAACATTCCATTGGTCCACTTGTGTTCACTATGGCATGATGGGTGACTAAGATATGTACCCTTTGCTCACTTACTTTGAGTCAGCCAGAAGAGATGGCCGGGAGACATTCCACTTGTAAGTGGCAAAGAGCAACACATCAGCACAAGAGCTGTTCATCTTGTAGGATTTCCGTGGGTGGATTGTTTCCTTCTGTACGGTCTCAATTTCCAAGGCGTCTAGCTCTTGGTCGAAGACCTGCAGGCAGCATTAAAGCTAGCAACACCACCACAGACTAGTGCGCCATACATTACAACTATGAAGTGTGGCATTCATGATATTCGTGCCAACTCAGATGCATGCAATCACAATAAAAAGTCATATTTACTCAATAACAACATGCACCTTATTTTGTGCAAGATATGAAATTCCAGGCAAGCAGGAATTTATTAGCAAGATCTCACACAGCTAAGATGATTAAGAATTACCCTGCAGCACATGAAAATGTTAATTCAGACACTGCGGGAATGGCCCTGGACGATTAGAATTAGCAATAGGTAAAAGCCATTGATGGTGAATCAAATGGAGAGCTTTAACCACATAAAAGCCTTGCAACAGAACTTGACGTGGACAGGAGCTGCTCAGCATTGACCTCAATTACCATTCTGATTCATCAGTATAAAGAACGTCCATGACATGCAGCTTTGTCCACTGTCTCTCTCAAACTTATCCAAAGCTCCCTCTAGGCACAAAAGTGGTTGCCCAATCAACATCTTTCTTCCAGGCTCCTCTCTGAGTATGCTTGACTGCGCTGCTAATGGAAGGGAAGAAAGGAAAGTGTGGGATTTGCTACCAAAATGCATACGTTTTGTTTATTTAAAACACCACAATAGCCAATGTGTCAACTGTAAAGTAACAGTACCCAAAAGGCTACACATTATTTCAGGGCACCAAAAAAAGAGAGAGAGAGAGAACAGCCCTGTTGCAACCTTTACTGTCATTTTTTCAAAGTTTTGACTCATTCGGGTTTCCCAGGGAGCGGAGGGCCGCACAGTCAAGAAGCATGCCTTTTGGCTGTGCATGTGCGGCCTTTCCGCTCCCCGGAAAACATTTCATTAAACTTCAGTTGTGAGTGAGTGCCTGTCCTGTCTACTGCGTTTCTTCCCGCCTGTATTTTCGCTCAACGACGCTACATGACTAAGCCTTTGCTGCACCAAACACAAGGTGTTATGAAATCAAATGTAAGAGCAGCAAAAACTGTGTTGTTCTGTAGCTTGTGTAAAAAGCTGGTGTCTTAATATTTAAGCATGTCAGGTAATGGCACTAGTGGATCATGTCCTAAAACTAAAGCAGGGTGTAAAGGTGTGTGTTGTTTATATCCATTGTGCCAAAGTTTTGATCTGTATGTTTCGATGTGTACATGTCAGTAAAGTGTGCATAACTGTTATTGGCTCTTGAAACTTCTAGCATGATGGTGGGTCTTCTTTTGCAAGTAAAAAATAGTGTGTGAGGTGTGTGTGCCTTATCTTTAGTCAGCATAACACTTCTTTGCCAAGTGTTCGCTAAGAGGCATACTGTGGTAATTGAATACTTGTTTCCCATTTTTTTTTTTTCTGCCTCCACACCGATGTGTTCTTGTGTCTCAGAACCATCTGTGTAATTTTTATATTTGTGCTGACGAGCGCGGAAGTCCTGTATGTGTGCTTGTGGGGTGTCTCTTCTTTAGATGTGTCAATATGCAAACACACTTTGCAAGGTAACACCACAGGGGCAATCACAGTAGGTTTTAAGGTACCTGGAGGACCTCACGAGGAATATCATAATCTCGACAGTATTCCTCATATTGTAGAACAAGCGGCCTAATCATGTTCGGTTTATTTGTATAGTGTAAGCGTGAGTTGCATTGTGTGACAATGTTGTAGCATATGCGTTGTAGTGATGACTGAATTCTGAGTATATAGGAAAAAGTGAGCAATGCTCTGCGCTGCTGTAAGGGAGGCTCATTACAGTAAAAATGTACAAAATTTGGGCAGGAGATGTTCTGTAAGTGCCACTTGCCAGTCATAGTCCAAGATTATGTACGAGGTCAAGTCATCGGATGTAGAACTGTCTGGTTGACCCATAAACTAGGACACTGTAAGCTACAAGGGCATGCACAACAGACCAGTAAATATGTAAGACGCTGTACACACCAGCCATAAAGTTGCACATTCTTTGTTAAGGCAACTTTAGCATGCAACAGCTATGCTCACAGTATTGCCCTCATATGCTTGTGTGGGCCTTTATGGAATGCAGAGCAGCTGACCTCAGTGTCCCCCCACATCTGAATGCACCGCAGCAACAAATTACGACAAAAGAAAGGAGCACAGACAGACCTGGCACAAGTCCATGACAATACTCTCATGGATTTTCTGCCACAGGTGAGCTCGGAATATTTGGATGAGCGAGATCTTGAGCGTGGGGATCTTGCCGTGCATGAAGATGCCAGTTAGGTCCAACTGCACCTGGAAGCCCACATACACCTGCGATGCAGAATGTGGCACATTAAAAAATTAGAGCCGGTAATTATTGAGGCACATTTCTGGAAAATGAATTTGTATCTCTCACCCAAAAATACTGCAACTGAATAAAATTTTCTTTTGATGCGAAAGTGTCAAATGTTCTATTGAGTGGAAAAGCCGGCCTATTTTTTAAAATTTGAAAATCTGAAGTGCGGGGGTCTGACTTACAAGGACAAAAGCTTTCTGTTCCCCCACCACCCGCGGCGGTGGTGGCAGCGCGGGAGAGGTGTAAATCGCTCATGATTGGAGGGCTCGTGAGAGCTTTCAAGTTTCCCACTGCTGGGACGCGAACCTGAGATTGGGCGAAGCGCAACGCTCCTCAAAGACGCTGGGGAGCCCGCGACTCCCATTGGCTGCTGAGTGCGAGGACGTAGTGGTCTCCTGCATAATGCGTCCGGCAGTCGTCTGCTTCGGCTCCTTCATCGCAGGTGCCCTTTGTGTGTTGCGTCTACCGTTGCAGCCGTTCGCACATTCTCCAAGTTTCTACCGTCCTTACGAGATGATTTTCAACCGTCTTTACGAGACCGTTATTGCATTTAGCCTGCTGATTGTTGTGCGGTCGGGCACGATGCGCCCAAAGAAACTCAAGGCACGACACGCATTTGGTGCAAGGGAGCGGTCTATGAAGCTCGCCCGCATGGCGAAGCTAGCCGCTTGCCCGCGCGCTGACGATGATCGCACCAATGGTTCCTGTGGGGCAGCTTCTGCTTCATTTACGCAAGAGCGTGGTTGCATCGACGCTTCTAAAAACTCCTGCTCCACCGACGCATGAATTTGTTGTGACGGGTGCGACTGGTGTTTCATGCTCATCGACAGCGGCTTCCACATCCTCTCTTTCATCTGCATCGGACAGTGTGATCATGTCGTCTACTGTGCACTTGAAAGCACGTTTCGTGACATGTGAGGAGAAAGAGGTGGCGGATAAAAAATGTGCTGCTGTGCAACGAGGACTTGGCGTTATGTCAGCAACGGAGCGAAAATTTCAAGCAATGGAGTGCGATCCTGAAGCTGCCACCGCCTAAGGTGAAGGTGAAAAATTTCCCCTTGTGCAAATGGATGCCTTAGGCGACCTGCTATCCAGGAACCCGTGCCAGCAGTGCTTCGTGACTGGGATGAAGGTTCAAAGAGGCACCCAACTTGGACTTGCAACAAAGCTTGAGCTGCTATGTTTACATTGTGGAGCAGTTGCAAGCTCGTGGAGTTCTGCTCGTCAGGATGACTCAATGGCCTTAAACGTGAATATAAGAGCCATTACGGCAACAAAACAGAGAAGGGACAGACACCCTCAATGACTTTTGCACAGAAGCATTTGAAAAAATTCAGGGAACTGCAGACACAGTGCATTGACAAATTCTATGCAGAAACTGCTTCTGCTGTGAAAACCACCTGCACGGAAATGGATCCATATTTCAGCAGCGGTATCACAGTAAACTTTGATGGAACATGGCACAAGCGTGGCCACATGCCCCACATTCGAGTTGGTGCAATAATTGAATATGACACAGGCCTCATCGTGGACGCCATTGTTTTATCGAACCAGTGCCTTGGTTGCTAGTAGGACCAACGCCTGGAGACCCAGGCTGTACCCTACGCATCTACAAAATTTGTCCGAACCGTTTCAGGGGCCCTTTAATTATACATGTGCGCGCCTGCTGTCTCCTGTCACAGTAAGAGCACCGGTACGCCTAATAAATGTACTGGCAGACCTTCAGAGCTACTTTGAACATGCCTGTGAGCCCTTGGGGTAAGTAAAAGGCATGCATTCATTTTTTCGAACTGCCCGACTTTGCTGCCATTTTCGCGGGCTCTAGGAAGTCTGAAAAATCGGATGTCGACTGTAATCAGTAAGGCACGATTTTTTAAATAAATATAGACTCACAGGTTTGGCAAAGCTGTACAAATAATATGGTAGGAGCTTGCAAACATGTTCATTGTAGTCATTTCGTCAACTTTGTTAAACAACAGGCAAAAGAAACTGAGCAATGAGCTCCAGATATGCCGGTATATGCTGGCGCCATCTTTGTCTTGACGCCCTGGTTGCCCGCACTATTTTTTTCACCACCACTGCATGAAGACACTAAATTAGAATAACAAGTTTCGGATAAAAATAAATTGCTTTAAAGATTTTGCGTAATCTTCCTAATTTCTTAGAAACTTTTATTTGCAAGAAAACTCATAAGCACTGTTTCAAAAAATTTAAGCTTTAACATTCTAAAAGAAAGGGATAAGATGAATGAATGACATCACCATTGTCAAAATAGCAGAAGCTTGGTTGGTTAGCAAGATGGACTCAGGGCAAGACAGAGCCCTTTCTTTAAATTTCCTTGCTGAAAAATTTTAGCAGACCACTGAATTTAATGTTGGTTATCAGGATTTTATCAATCAAATTTTGATTAAATATTACAAATCACAGACAATATGTACTTAAAAAATAAGTTTGTTTTGCCCGCAGAAATTTATTCAGATACACAATCAAAAAAACGTCTGGAAATCTGATGAGCGGTAACACAGATATAGCTGGAACAAGCAGCCTCACCAGCCAAAAAAGTCATTTTGAGAAAATGAGCTTTGAAAGTTTTGAGCACATACAGTCGAACACGGATAATCGAACTCGAAGGGGATCGCAAATTAATTTGATATATTAAAAATTCAATATCCCTGACACTTTACACAAGGCCCCGACACTTTACCTGTGGCGGACGATCACCTACCAATCGGCGCATTCACGAATGACAATTCCGCACACAAGTTGCAACATAATGGTTTATTTGCGTGAAAAAAAAAAAAGATCTCTCTCATGTTGGTCTGCTTCTTCGCCTTGGAAATGAAATTAAAGACGCTGACCTCGATCTTATTGAGGCTGTTCAGGCGCGACAGCCCGGTTCCTTCCATGTCGCCGCAAGAACAGCGAATCAAGCTGAACGCTTCCGCCACTTCAGCGGCGGAGTATGAGCACGTAGCCGCCCCCTCGTTCGGACGATCTTCGTCGCCACTCGAGCTGTCAGCCTGGGTCCCTGCGACTGCAGCTGCAATGTTCTCGTCAGCGAGGCTCACAACAGCCTGAACATTGCTGTCAACGTTCACAAAATCGTCAGCAGACACTTCGGCTGCAATGGCAGCCGGCAAAAGGCATGACAACTCGCGAAACGTGTCGTCCATGCACTCGCCGCCGCCTTCACAGGTTTCGGAAAGTTTGGCCGTCACGAGGCCTGCTTTCCGGAAGCAGTTGGCGACGGTATTCAGCTTCATGTCTCTCCAGGCGCCCGTCATCATTTGAATGGCCCCCAGCAGGTCAACCTTAAGCTCAGTGCCCATGTGGAGGTTCACCAAAAGTCTATCAATGGGTCACCTCCTGTAACTGACCTTGAACGACTTAATGATGCCCTGGTCGAGTGGCTGCAACTTCGCTGTCCTGTTCGCAGGCAGAAACTTGAGCTCGATGTTTTCGAGCTCACAGGTGGTATGAGGGGCCGAGCAGTTATCGACGAGAAGGCAAGCGTGACGCCCCGACTTGCCCAGTTCGGCGTCCCATGCTTGCAGTCATTCTGTAAACAGCTGACACGTTATTCACGCCTTTTTATTGAAGGCGTAGCAGACGGGGAGCTGCTTACAGTTTTTGAAACAGCGCGGTGCCCTTGCTTTGCCGATAACAAATGGCCGGAGCTTTCGAGAGCCATCCATGTTAGCTGAGAGCAGAATGTTCACGCGGACTTTGCTCATCTCGCCCCTGTGACATGTGCTGCTCCGGACCTCGAGTGTCTTGCTGATCAGCATCTGCCAAAACAACCCGGTCTCGTCGGCATTGAAGATTTCTGCGGGAGAAAACTTCGCGCAAATTTCTGGCTATCCTTCGAAATCCACTGCTGGATATCCTGGCTGATGACGGCTCCGCTTTCGCCAGAAATGGTTTTGCCAACTATCTTATGGCGGTTCCTAAACCTGTGCAGCCACCGTGTTGTCAGCGAAGTTGTCTTCACCGAGAGCAGCGGCAAACCACTTGGCCTTAGCCATTAGCATTCGGCCATCCACCAGAACGTTCTTAGCCTGAACCTCTAAAAACCACGCGTAGAGAGCCTTTTCAACTTTCTTGTGGGCAGGAGCCCACACACGACAAGCTTCTGACATTAGTTGCTCCACTGCTTTTGATTTTATATCCACCTTGTTTTTTAACAAGGTGCTTAGAGTGCTCCAAGGAATCCCGAAGTCGTCTGCCACCATTGAACTTTTCTCGCCCGCCTCAACGCGCTGAATGGCTTTCAGCTTTGTCGCAACGTTCAGGTTCTAGCACTTCTTGACGCGGCTTGCGGCCATTGCTTCCGCGTCAGCCTACCACGATCCAGTCACACGTCGTGAGATGCATGTAAAACAATAATGCACACGAAACACAAGAAAGCGCACAAAACACAAGAACATCAACAGCCTCCACCAACAAAGCACTCGCGATGGATACCTCCGAGGGCGACAGCAATGTACGAAAGGCGTGAGCTGTGGTTGGCTGAGCAAAACTTGCGAAAAAGCAATGACAAAAAAAAAAAAGAAAAGGGCAAAAGGAGGAGGTCGCCAGCGTCGTTGTTCCTGCTACCCTTTCCGAGCCGATCACTATGGTTACGCGGGGGAAGAATGAGAGACCCAGGGAGAGAGAGAGAGACAGAGAGAAAAAAAGCTGTTCCGCAAGTCGGAGAATGTGTGCAGCGGGAGTACAGTCCGAGTCTCCCTCCCTCTTGCTCTCACATTTTCCGAGCCTTTCAGGTTTCAGTGGTGGCACAGAGCTCGCGGGTGCAGCGAGAGCCGAGCTCGCGCAGCGTTCTATATATCCAATGGCGGGTAAAAAATACCGTTCTATATAAACGTACAAATTTCTATGCTTTTACACAGAATTTTCAAGGGGATAATTTACGAGTTCAATACAGACAATAATTAGATATATGTGGGTTTGATATATCCATGTTCGACTGTATATTGGTCTAAAATGACACTGTAGCCTAACTGGAGATGTCCTTAGGCACTCTCTTCGCTTCTTGGCCTTTTTCAAGTGCAGAGAATCTTTCTCGGCTGCCTGTTGAATGGCCAGATGTTAGCCCCCCTGATGAGCTCTTGGGTGGCCCTGCGGCAGCCAGCATTATACCTTAAAACTGCCTCATGCAGTGCTGTCTCCACAGCAATCAGCGACGCATGCTGCTCTTTGGGCATCAGGGACCACGCGAGCGGCGAGCTTCATAGAATGAAGAAGCTTCCTTGCACCGAATGCGTGTAGCATCTTGAGTTTCTTTGGGCGCATCGTGACCGACCACACAACAATCGGCAGGCTAAACACAACAACAGTCTCGTAAAGACGGTTGAAAATCATCTAATACGCCTGATAGAGATGTGTATTGGTATACCTTCAAAGCTATTTTGGACAAGCCTGTGGTGATTTGAGCCCTTGAGGGCAGAAAAAGGCATGCATTTGTTTTTTCGGACGTTCTTGCGGCCCCCACCAGGGAGTCCGAAAAATTGGACATTGATTGTATTGCAGTGCACGTAAACTATAGGCAGACTTCGAGTAGCATGCAAAAAATGTGTACATACATTGGCACGGTTAATGGTAGGTGACCACCAGAGAGTGAAGCGCCGGTTGGGGATCTGGTTCAGTCCAGAACGTTGCGCATTAGTCAGCTTCTTGTACTTCATAGATTCTTCAAACCCGCTGGCCTTTTCCCTGGAGGCAAGACCAACAATCGGTTTCATTTGGGGGGTGCAAACACAACAAGTTTCTGCAAAGAAATAAATTATACTTGGAAGAACTTTCTGTGGGCCTAGTTGGTGCTTATTTGGCAAATATTTTTAAAGCGCAAACAAGAGACGCGGCACAAAAGGAAGGTCATATGCACCTGTCCTGTCTATGATCTTCCTTTTGTGCCATGTTTCTTGTTTGCGGCTTAAAAATATTTGTCACGTAAATTGTACAGTGTGAATACAAATTTTCAAGAGTGGTCAAATGCCCAATTTGGTTGCCATTACTCAAAAGTTAAAAAAAAAAAACACATGGGCCATGCTGCATGCATGCTCTATGCACTCATAAATACCAGAAATCAAAACCAGCAGTTACATTTAGGTGACGCTGATGCAGTCAGCAGGTTACCTCTTAAGGAGGGGCGCAGCTTTCGCATTGGAAGAATGGCCAGAAAATCGATTTTTTGAAAATCACATTTTCAGTTTCTATAACTCCTTTTCTATATGATTCTGAATTATCATCACTGTAAAACACGTAGAAGTGCCATAAAAAATTTGTTTTATCAGCCAAAGTGACAAAAAATTACGTGGAAATCAAGAAAGAACAGCATTTTTCAAGCAACAATATCTCCGGAACGGCACAACCGAGCGCCGCCATCTTGGTCTTATCGGAAACCGAATTTATCTATCTTCAAATTTGCCACTTCAGCTACCTGCTCCATACAGGAACAGGCACACAAAAAGCAAATGATTGAAGGTCGTGCTGGAGTCTGCAATTGGCCGTGCCCACCATGTGATTCCAGCCCAGTTCACCAGTGGTCTGGCACTCGCGTTGCCTGCTCAGCTCTTTGCACCTCGCGAGTCTGGAAGTCTCCAATCGCCGTAATCTCGATGCATCAAAACGGGCGCTACGCGCACATTGCAGTAGCGTGACCGATTCCTACACTTGTGGACATCTCAGACCCGCGGCTAAGCATACCGAGCATCGGCAATGCGGACATCGGGATGAAGATTCGCACGCAGAATCCTTGGACACACGGCTAAGCCTTTCAGCACTCGCTGTTTTGGAATTCGTGACTAAGCACATTGCACATACAATTCTCAGACCTGCGGCTAAGCATTTTACGCATAGGAGTCTCCGACTCGATGATCAAGCACATTGCGCGCCGACATCTTGAACCCTCGCTTAAGCATTTCGTGCATCGGCACTTCCAACTGTACGACTAAGTACATAGAGCGTCGACTCCTTGAGCTCGCGTCTAGGCATTTTGCACGTTGTCACCTCGGACTGCACGACTAAGCATGTCGAGTGTCGACTCCTTAAGCTCGCGGCTAGTAATTTCATGCGCTGGCACCTCGGAATGCGCGATGAGGCACATCAAGTGTCGACTCTTCGAGCCCGTGATTAGGCATTTCGCACATCGGCACCTTGGACTGCGCAGCTAGGTACTTCGCGCTTTGGCACCTCGAGACTGCGCGACTCAGCACATCAAGTGTCGATTCCTCGAGCCCTTGACTAGGCATTTCACGCTTCGGCCCCTCGGACTGCGCGACTCAGCACACCAAGTGTCGATTCCTCGAGCCATCGTGTAGGCATTTCACGCTTCAGAACCTCAGACTGCGCGACTAAGCACATCAAGTGTCGATTCCTCGAGCCTTAGACTAGGCATTTTATGCTTCGGCACCTCGGACTGCACAGCTAGGTACTTTGTGCGACAGCACCTCAAACTGCGCAACTAAGCACATCGAGCGTCAGCCATCAGTAAGCCAGAAAATCATCTCGTGTGCACAAAATCAAAGGGTAAAGACCCAAAAAACCACCCATAAACAAAGACTGCAAAAACTACAATCCTGGTGAATTTTGAGAGATGTGAAATGCTCCAAAAACTTTGAGAGACGTTTTCTCAGACGTGTGTTTTGGGCATTCTGCATTGTCTGTGGAAAGGGTAGCATGGGAATGCCTGAACCAATTTTGATCCTGTTTGTTTTTATGTATTCCCTGAAGTGTACTTGAGGATATGACGGTCTTCAATATCTTGCTAAGGGCTTAGTTTTTCTTCTGCATGCTAATTTGTGAATGACAAGTTCTGGTACAATTAGTGAAGGTGAACTTGAAAGTTGGACTTGAAATCTGCAGTTGACTATTTGACACGAGAACTTCTGCTCCGCCGATGTCACATTGCCATCACCACCACACGCGGGCGTAATGTCACCGTCGGCCATTCGTGGTCGTGCTGTGACTATTGCTCACGGACGCACCTTCATCATCGCTCATGGTCGCGTCGTAAGCACCGCACGTGGGCGCGCTTTCCCAGTCATCTACGAGCGCCGGTTGTACCTCGTCAACCAGCTCGGCGGCATCCACTTCTATGAGTAGTTTCCTCCCCCTTTTCCACGCCTTTCATGGTCTTCCGTACACGTGGGCCGTTCGGAATGTCGTTCCTTTGGGGCTCATCACAGAAAAGGTGCATAAGCTGCCACAATCGTCAATCACATTGATCGGAACGCGCAGCTCACCGCTGCGCAAATGCGTGTGAGGAAGGTTCGTCAGCAATTCAAATCTACATGTCATATGTAAAGGCATATGGCACAAAAAGATAGGAAGAGAACGAAGTGCGCGGATCGGTCTGAACGGCACCAGCCCTCGAGGTGTGTGACCCGAGCTGTGACCGGGAGAGAACCAGCGCTCAGCTGGCATGATCGATGTGGCTCTGGGCCAAGAAAGTTGGAGTGTCAGCTTCATACTGGCGAAGAGAGCCATGGATGTTCGGTCAAGTCCGTGACGTTGGCGATCCAGGGTGTGGCCGTCGACCTCGGCGTTGTTCGAGCGAGGCTCCTTGGACCTGCTGCAGCCTCTCACAGTGGTGCCAGCACTCTAGGAAGGATCCCCCTTCTGAGGCAGACCAGCACGTATGATAGTCCCCGGGGCGTCTCGTCGGCACTCGAAGTAGCGGCGGAACCCGGCGTAAGGCCTGGCCAGGGAGGCTGGAGTGCAACGTCACCGACAGAGTTCAGCCCACCGACATCCGAGACGGCTGAGCTGGCCGGCCGATACCAAGGCAGCAAAGCTTCCAGAGTCGGCGGGAGCACCAACTATGAGCAAGAGATGACGCGCATCGGACTTGGAGATACGTGCGATGACAGAACTTTGTAAGAGCATTCCTTCTTGTTAGTGCGCAGCCATAGGCTAGGGTTGCCAGACTTCAGCGTAGAACGCGCTAAGGACTAACGTGGCCGGCAATAAGGACATGTTTAGTCACTGTTAATTAGGTGGCTTAGGTGCTGGCATCTCTTCATGCTGTTTTAGTTACCCGAGTTCTGCTTTGAGTTTTTGAGTTTGGGTAAATTAAAATCTTTATTGCTGTGCTGCCCTGCCTCTCCTGACTCCATCTCTCCCATCATCCGCGACACTACAACAGCCGATAGGAGCACGCCCTGTGCCCCACGCGACTGTTATGCCCAATCGCAATGCCGTATTTGCCTTCATTTTGCTTGCGTTTGCAGGTTTATTTTTCAGTGGAGAAATGCGATGCTCCGGCTATCTTAAGCTCTGACTTCTCTTTACGATGATACCAAGATGGTGGCGCTGCGTCAACGGATAGCCGGGCGCGATTCGCAGTACGACAGGACCTTCCAAAGCCCCAATCTTTCGCAATTTTTTATGCTAGCACTCCACAAATGTGCTGTTTTCTTGATTTCTACAGCGTATTTTGTTATAATATTTCGCCACGAAGTAAATAAAGGTCCATGGATCGCAAAAAAAATTAATCAGAAAATAGAAAATTTTGACAATTTGACCACTTCAATTGCCGCGTCCCCCCTTAGAAGCTTGAGTCAGACTGTAGAAGCTGAATATTTAAAGTATTCAACCTTTTAATATGCTGACTAATGTTTTCATCTACAGTGGTTGTGGCAAACAGTATACTGTTTTGTTTTGACTCTGTGCAAGTGTCGGCCACGTGCTTTCACAGCTGCAAGGTTGTTGTTCACGATTGCGCCGGTAGCGGCTGCAGTTTGTTCCTCAGCGTATTGCTGCAAGCAGTAGCTTCGTTCTGATACGGTGCGTGTGTCAGCCGCGAGCCTTTAAAATGGTGTAGTTGTCATTCATGACTGCATCGATAGCGGTTTCGTCCACAGTTGCAGTAAACGCTACTTTCATTCCAACTCTGTGTCGACCGCATACCTTCAAAAACACAAGGTCGGCATTCATGAGCACGTCAATAGCAGCCGCAGTTCCATTCACAATGGTTGTGGCAAACAGCACTTTTGTTTTGTCTCAGTGCCAAGCTGTTGAGGATGAAGAGCTCCGGCTACATTGCGATGCATGGACTGTCTGTTGGTACCAGCTCCTTGGCATAAATATCATCTAGATGCGCACGTTAGTGAAAACCATGTCTCAGATGAAAGCATGCCCCGTGGCTGCACTGCTTAGAAAGTCGCAAGACCTTCGTCGCTGCAAGCGCTAATAAGAGGTGATGAAAACGGTGGCTTCTGCACTGCTTTTGTGCAAAATAAAACAGGATTTGCAATCCATTCAGTAAATACAGTGAAACCTCGACATCTTTCAAACGGGGTCGAACATAAATGGATACATCGAACTCCGCCACCTCAGACCATTTGCACTCTGTTGACAGATGGCAAGCTTTCCCGCAACACCCTCGAAGACAGCAGTGGCGCGATAGGTGTTCCTGACTGCTGCGCACTATGGCTGCATACGTTGATCGCATGCACAGCGCCATCTGAACGTAGCGGCTTATACAAGTGGCAGCTTGGCTAGCTTGACAACGTCAACGCTGCATTGCTCTTGTCGCACTGACTCCTCCTCGGTGTCGCACTCCGAGCCTCATAAGTAATGGCAGTTTGCACCTACAACGACGCGCGACAGGGCGCCCTCACTAAGCTCACTCATAGAGACCCTGGCAGATGCCACTTCATACTTTGTTATTGACAGTGTTTCAAAATGCTTTGATTTACAGGAGTGGAGATTGCAGACGAAGTAGCAGCCAAACGAAGGCGCTGCTGAGGTTGGTTCTGCATGCGTTGATATCGCCTCGTTCCCGACTTCAAGTGAGACTGTAGCTGCTTTGGCCCTTCCACCCTGCTATTGCAGTGCAATAGAAGGCACCGGCCTATTGCTTGTGGATTGTTCAGACCATGTTCAGGATGCCGTGGTTAAGGGGGGACGCGGGGATCAGATCGCGAAAATCGCAAAAAAGATAGATTTTTGGTAACGACGCGTTTCGGTATCTGCAATGCCTAATCTACATTGTATCAATATGGTTTGACTGAAAACGCACTAAAAGTGCCCGAAAAAAATTAATTTATCAGTGCGTAGGGCGAGAAAACAGCTTTAAATCGCGTAAAATCACCGCAGTTCGCGGAGCCCTAACTCGTCTTTCCCGCCACCGAACGCCGCCATCTTGGTATCGTTCGAACGCTCGAAGTTTCGCCATTCCGTTTCTGAATTCTTCGATCGTCGCCATCTTGTAACAAACGCACAAACACAAAAGAAGCGCGGGTCTGCTAAAGGCGGTCACACGGGCCCTGCGATGAAAGCGGGCCTCCGATTGGTTGCCGTACTGAAAGGCGTCTCGCCATTGGTTGCTGCTGCAGCAGCGGGCAAGCTGGCAACCACAGCGGACGGCAGTTGTCTGCTTTGAAAACCACGCCGGCGTCGTTCTTCGCTTGACACTCGCAGAATTCGGATTTATGAAAGCTCCCAGGTCAGTGATGGATCGTCGCTCGTTCGAAAAGAACTTTTAAATGAAGCATGCCTTCGGAAAACGGAAGCGCAAGCCTCCTACGGCGAGAAAAAGACGGCGGCCAGCGGGAGAAGCGGAGAACCCGACTGAAAACGCGGATAACGTGCCGCATTATCTTGCACCGTGCTATTCCAGCAGCGAAGCCAGCAGAGACGGTGTGCGTTTCCGATGCATCGTGCGACAGGGACACGCAGCCTGCGAGTGAGCCCCAACCGTCGACGAGCTACATACTGTATGGTGACTCAAGGCTCACCAGACGAATCGTCGCACGATTCAGACGCACCTCGAGCCGCGTTTTGTGTCAGCGGTGACTGCAGAAGCGCAGGCATGCAGCGTTCGCGACTCCCTTCGCGCAGTGTCAGCGACTGAGCGGAAGCAGCAATGCCAAGAACAAATTTAGGCCCCTTGTGACTGCGAGTTCATTATTATGCCTGTTTCCGCGATAAACTCTTTGATCGCTAAAGCTCTGTGCCCAAGATGCCAACAGCGTTCTGTGGGTGTACACTGCGATACCAGGCTCGGCCTGGCAGTGAAAATGGTGGTCATGCACTACTCCAAACGGCGCAAGAAAAGGATAAAGAACGCCTGAAGAAGGCATCCAAAGCCCACCAAATAAAGAGGCAAAGGTGTAAGAAGATGCCTGACAGCAATGATTCAAAAATATTACAGCCCTGGTGCTTTTTAATAAATTTGCAGTGCTTTTAAAACTTTGCAAACTTTGCAGCCAGTTTTCTCAATTGCATTTTTTTTGTCAATCACCTCGCTCGTGGAAAGCGTAGCACAACAATGGCTTGACTGATTTTGGTCCAGTTTGTTTTGCTGTGATCCACAAGCTGTGCTGTACTTAAAGACAGTCTTGAAATATTTCTTTATCTTTCCATTATTTAATTATTTCACAATTACTGCATGGCTCCATGCAGTGAAGCACAGTCATGTGCATGTTATGTTGAGCAAAAAATTATTAGTGCACTAAAAAAAAAATCGAACACTGTCTTGATGTAGATTAGACATCTGGGCAAACATGCAAAGTATTTCCAGCTCCCTATCATGTTTCGTTATTGTGCCAGGCTTTCCACAAGCAAGGAACTTATAAATTCTTATAAAACAAACTAATTAAGATATCCTAATGAAATTTTAGAATTGTCTCTTTATTGCAATGTGCAGTGTGTGTGCCAAATTTCAGCCCTTTCTGTCAAGAAACAAAAAAGTTAATTCTGATCCCCTCCTCCCCCCTTAAGCACACGGCTGGCAATAAGAAGCAGGCTACACTGCTGCACTACTTTCAGCAAAAGAAATAAATACTTTGTGAGAAGCTTCAAGTGAGTATTTTATGTGCCAGGATTGGTTCAGATTGATTTGTACAAATTTTTACGAGTTTTTCTTACGTGATTTTATATATCAAACTACTTCGTGATCACCGCGCTGTTCGATATATCGGGGTTCGACTTTAAAGTGCGTTCACATAGCAAGCATCTGTTTATTATTTTCCTGATATCTTCGATAAGTCGGCATGCGGTTAATTCAGACATCTTTTTTTGGGTGCTGTGAAATTTGAATTATCAAGGTTTTACTGTATTAGCTGCAAGGGCAGAGTGGACACGAAAGCGTGGCTGGCTCTGTTTTGTGCTGCCGATGAACATATCGTAGACACAGCATGAAACTGTCTTTTGCCGCCAACTTTCATATTGAACAAAACAATTTTTTTTAGCATACAAGTTTGCTTTTCGCATCTGCGTGATAATCCGGAAAATTTTGCTGGCCCCTCTTGTGTAAGAACAGTTCATTGGCAGCTATACTTATATGCATAAAAGGTCACATTTAACATAAGTAAATTTCAATATAACGAGCAAACTGCCGATTTTACCAACTTGGTTATGTTGAGGTTTAACTGCAAATGAACTGTTTCAGCTTAATTACACACATTCCATACAAATGTTCCACATCACATGACCAAATTCCTTATGGCAAAACCCCGCTAGCTGAATCATAGCTTCCTTTTAAGATGTTCAAACTGCTGCACACCCACCAGAAGAGACCTTCCCAGGTGGGGAAGTAGGTTCCCTTGAAGAGTGTGTGCTCGAGAATGCCTTCCACACCGCCCAGGGCTTGGATCATGTCTGTTCGGTAGTTGTTCAAGTTCCACAGCTTGCCGTCATGCCTCTGGTGGGTCCACCAAAAAGGGTTTTGCTTCAGCACCTGCACAACAGCAAAAGAAAAGAACACCCTAACTTCAAGCTTGTAATGTGCCTAGCGTGTGTGTAATCCTCTTATACTACCCAACCAAGCTTTAGCTCAGGAGCTCCTGTCTTGTTTTCCTCAGAAACCACAGCACTGAATTTGACAAGGTTTGCTGCATATAAAAGAAAGTTAAACCTGGTGGCTGTTCTAACCGAAACTGCAGCATCTGCAATGGTGCCTTAGAAATCGTCCGAGACGAGCGGGAATACGGACTCGCTGTGAAGCTGCGTTTTAAGTGCGCAAACTGTGGAGAAATTGCGTCGGTGTGGAGCTCGCCGCGCGTTCAGTGCTGAACGAATGAAACCCTTTGCTGTGAACGTTTTGGCTACGCGTGCCATGCAGGCAACGGGGAACCGATAGACCGCATTCAATGACGTTTTCTCACTGATGGGCATCAGCCGTCGGGCTCTTCACACGATAACGTGGCAGAGCTACGTGAAGACGAAGTTGACGCCAGTGGCCAGAATCGACCCCATACCGAAGAACATAAATCCCGAGTTCAACAAGGGAAGAAGAGCGGCGAGGGCCAAGGCTCTCATTGACCAGCATGCCAACGACGAACACGCGTGGTACGTGGACGTGGCCGAATACCAACGGAACGCCTTCGCAGCGGTCGTCATAGAGGCGTCAACCGGCGCCACGAGGACGGCAGCGAGCGTGAGAAGCGCCGGAGCGGAACAAGCGGAGGAGGTAGCCATCGCCCTGGCCATCACCGACACAGACTGCCACACGGTGCTGAGCGACTCCAGACAGGCGGTGCGAAACTTCGCCAAAGGCCAAATCTGCAGGGAGGCTGAGCGCGTACTGCGAGCGGTCAAACTAAAAGAACGAAAAGTACGACTCAAGTGGTTCCCGGCGCACGCGGGCGACACGTCGGGACGCAATGAGAACCATAATGAGACGGCACACGCAGCGGCGCGAGCGCTAACCAACCGCGCCCCGACGACAGACCGTCCGACGTGGTTCGGAACCAAGGACCGCATGACGGATTACAGTGAAATCACGAAGGCCTACCGCCTGGCTCGCAGGACTCTCCCACCCCCGCACCCGAGACTGAGTCGAGCGGAGGCGGCAGTGCTGAGACAGCTCCAGACCGGATCGCTACCGAGCCCGAGACTGATGAATAGTATGTACCCCGAGACATATCAGACAGATATGTGCAGAGTCTGCCGGAGGGAGACTGCAGACTACACGCACATGTTGTGGGACTGCGTCAAATATCCAGAAGATTCAAAATCAAGAACACTCCCACCGCGGCTTGAGGCAGCCGCGAAGAGCTACGACCGAGACTATCAGCTATGGGCCGTCCAGCAGGTCCTCGAGGCGCTCGAAAGGCACGGACCCAGCGAGCCGGCAACGGCGAGCGGAGACCCGCACCGAGTAACGGCGACTTCGAGGATGACGTAGGCCCTTGTCGGGGCATGCGCGCGCCCAACTGCAGGCATAAATAAAGTTGTCTCCAATCCAATCCATTGAACTCAACGTTTCCACTATCACACCCTGTGCACTTTGAAAGCATCGAAAGCTGGTTTTGCAAATCCAAATTGACGATCGTGAATGCCGTCTCGTCAAGCGCACTGTCGACCACGCCACTGTCTCTGTTAAAACAATCCGATTTCCGTTTCGTCACTGCCATTGATGAGAGTTCCTGGAGCTTTTCCTCGGTTGGAATCCTGTTCTGCTCCACATCGGAAGGCTGCAGCACCACCGTGTCATGGCGGATGCGGACGCTGTCGGCTTCGCGAGCTGGTGCACACGCTGTTGTTGCGAACTTTGATGCCTTGTCCACTCGATGTAGCCTCTACATCACTCTCGCCGCATCTTGGGGAAGTGCGACGACCTTTAAAATTACCAACCATTGATTTCTTCCGCCATTTGCCGAATTCGTTCATCGTATGAAACTTTCTCGCTGACCTGAGCATTGTTCTGTTTCTCAGTCGCTGCACACAGTTTTTCAAAATGGCGTCTCAGCGCGACGGTGGCGCGGTTTTCTCATGTGAGCTCGTTCAGCCAATAAGAAACAAATAATGTGCTTTTCTTTATTGATTTTTTTTGCACCATCCTATGGGCAAAACTGAGCGGCGGTGGCAGGAAATTTTAGCCGGAAGGCGGTTCTTTCAAACGAGACCAAGATGGCGGCGATAGGTAGCGTGAAACGGCAGCTGCGCAATGGGAAGAAAGGACCGTTTTGGGGTTCATATCGGCTGGAGTTGAGCCAGAACTCGTAGCTCAAATTATTATTTCGCCTAAAATACTGATTCTAGAAACGAGAAACTTGGCAGATAGGTAGAAAAATAGTTGTAGATTTCGAAAAAAACACTTCTAAAATCTAGATATTTATCTAGATTTTTTGGTTTTTAAGACCAGAGTCCCCCCTGAAATACTTGCTGCAAAGGACCCGCAATAAGTTTGTTCAAGCACCAGAAGTAGTGCTTCTAGTTTGTTCTCTCTTGCGCTTAGAAAACAAAGCAGAAAACACGTTCTCTGTTCTTGACAATAAATAGCCCAGGTAAACCTCCCTTCATTTGTGTCAACAGTTGCCTTTTCTTTCTTTAAAAGAGAGTAAATATTAACAAACTGGAACGAGTCATCGCGGCACTAAAGCCAGCAAGCTCAACAAGCGCCACTTTGGCCCGTTGTATTTTGTGAATAAAGCAAATGAGGAAACTTATTAGCACACCCCTGTTTTGCCTGACATAAGAAGACTACCATCTAATACTTTAAAAAAATTTGTACCGGAGTTTATTATTTCATTTTTTAAAAATAAGTTTTTTAAAAAAACTTCTTTATTTGACTATTTTTTCTTCTCTTTTGTTTCATGTACGAAGACAAGATTTTGCATAAATGTTGCAAAGAGAACCATTCTATGTATGACACTTCTTTCAAGTTTCTGTGTGAAACAGAAAACGTTCCAAGATGCATCAAAATTGCAAGATTTCTGATTTGGGCCATATTTGGAATATAAAAATTTTTTTTAGTTTGTGGACAGCACAAAATAGAAAAAAAAATGCACGGAGCTAATTTACTGTGAAGTGTGTTAAAATGAATGGAAATATTTTTCGACAGAACGTTTTTAGTTCGCATTTAATTCAGCCATGAAATCAGCAAATATTGTGGTAAGCAATAGGAGGACGCTCGCGCCGACACCGTCAATTTTTTTTTTTTTTCTTGCTGGGAATGCTTTTCGAGAATACAACTTTCGGTTCCATGCAGTTTGAATATTCTTACATGACAAATAAAAAAAACCAGACAAAACAAAAATATCAAGTGGTCATGCATGTCTCATCTCGTGCAATCGCCCTATAGCTAGTTTTGGCATTTTCTTAGTTCTAACTGTTTCTTGAGATAAATTGCGTTTAATATGCTTGCATCGTGTCCCTGTTGGTTGCTTGAAGACCAAAACTCGTGACAATGTGGGACTCCTTGTGCCTACGCATGCCTTCATAGCATTCACTCTTGCGTTTATTGCAGTGCATGACACCATGTTGGCCTTAAGAACGGGATATTCACCATCTACGGTTGCGGCGACATGCAACGATGGTTTCGTCCGCAGAAGCTGTGCCTAGCAGGAGTTCCATTTTGACTGGGTGCACGTTGGCTGGGTGCCTTCAGAACTGCGTAGTCACTATCCATGGCGGAGTTGATAATGACCACACCAAGGTTTTGTCTACAGCAGTTGTGCCAAACTGTTGTTCTAGTTTGATTTAGTGCGCGCTGGCCACATGCCTTGAGAACGGCGCGGTCGCCTTTCGTGATTGCATTGATGGTGCCTATGGTTTCGTCCAGAGCCGTTGTGGTGAGCTGTAGCTTTGGTTTGACTCAGTGCAATGCACATGCAATATCACAAACACAGCGAAATTTGTACAGGAGCAATTCCACCACAACCCGCAGGCTTGCATCAAATCTGCCAGCTATATTGCAATGGATGCAAGATTTCTTCTAGACCAGTTTATTGCAAAAGAAATTCATTAGGGTGTGCAAGCAGTGGTGAAAACCGCTTCTACGATGAAGTTGTGATGCCCTCGTCCCCCCAGTTCCGAGATGACAAGGCTTGCCATTTCTACACTGCTCGCATGGAAAATAAAAATTTGATCTGTGGATTCATGCAGTAAATATGAGCATGTTAATGTAGTAAGCATTCGCTTAGTGTTTTCCTGATACTCTCGATAATTCAACATTTGCTTAGTTCTAAAATTTTTTTTTCGGGTCCTATGAAATCTGATTTAATGAGGTCTTACCGTATTTGATGTACA
Source organism: Dermacentor andersoni (assembly GCF_023375885.2). Taxonomy (NCBI): domain Eukaryota; kingdom Metazoa; phylum Arthropoda; class Arachnida; order Ixodida; family Ixodidae; genus Dermacentor; species Dermacentor andersoni. The sequence continues at coordinate 4,474,941 of NC_092816.1, read as the reverse complement.
GTCGCCGACCATTTATTCGACCTCACGGGAACTGCGGAAATGTCCGAATAAACAGATGTCCGAAAAAGCAGATTAAGAAAAACAAATGGAATCCTTTATTGCCACGCACTTATTTGGGCTCGGCAGTAGGCTTGAAGAAATCGTGAATGCGCCGTTGCACGCTGTTCCGTTTACACGCAATCATATAAGCCTGAATCTCGGAGAGGGTCGTACGGTCACTACAGGCGGCTGAAAGCACAGTCACTGCTTGTACACGCTCCGCATGCGACGGCAGCGTAGCACATGGTGCGTCATCTTCCAACTCAGCGTCATCGTCCAGCGGTGCAGCAGAAACCTGACAAATGATCTCGCCGTCGTCGAGTTCTGCGCATGTCAATACAGCAGTGTCAGCACCTGTGAAACTGTCAAATGAGACGGTGTCCGGAATCGCAATGCAACCACTGTGCAGGTCTCGGCAGAACATTTTCCGTGTCAGTTAGGAGAACATCGGAAGGCGACAAATCTTAGGCCTCCCGGCACCCGCTTGCCGGCATTCCCCAGCGCAGTCTGCGTGAGCACTGTTGGCGCCATTAGACACTTGATGCGATGTTTACGCATGCCGCGTTGGATCACCGAAACCTCGACACAGCACACAAAGCAAACACCACCATACCGACACCAGTCGCACAAATGAAAAACGTGGCCTGCTCGCAGCATCGTGTGCGAAGAAACAAATCGGCTGCTGGATTGTCTTGACATGGCTTGCTAAGCTGAAACCGGAACTGCTGTAGAGCCACTCTATCGAACCAGGCAGAAACGATGATGATGAGCGAGGATTTCCAGTAGCGCCACTTCGTGGGGCAGCAAGGAGGCTCTGTTCAAAACAAAAATGGCACTCAGCAAGTCTAACCATGCACCGGTCTGAGTCGGTGCATGGTGCTCTCGATCAAGTTGGCTCAAGGAGTGTCCGAAAAATCCGACGAGAGGTTGCAAGGTGTCCGAACTTTCGGCAGTTATTATACATTATGGTCTATGGGGAGAATGGTAGTGCCGCGAAGCTGACCGAATAATCGGGCATGTCCGAATTTTCGGAGTCCGGAAAATCAGTCGGCGACTGTAGTAGCACATCTGCAGATGCTGTGGCTTTCTCTTTATTGCCACAGAAAATTATCTGCGAGGGCAGTGCCCACCTCTCCCCTCTCCTCCCACATGTGCCATCCACAGTGGGAAAGCCCTAGAACTATTATTGTGAGCTGAGAGCATAGGCATAAACTACAGGCTGGCTAGGGGGCCGGCCAATCCAAGCAAAGGAAAAGACAAAAGAAAGGAAAAAAAAGAAACAGCAGCGTCTTCACAAAATATAGGATAGGGGCGAGAGAGTGTGCAGTGTGGAGTGAGGGGCGCGTGCTAAGTGTTAGACAAAAGGGGAGAGGGAACACAGAAGGCCCATGCCCGACAGCTTTGCAAGAAGCCTACCTGGTACTGCTTGAAGTCTGTACGCACGCGCCAGCCTTTGTCATAGGCCAGCGTATGTCGGTCTTTCTGGAAGAGAGTGTTGATTCGTGGGATGCCACGATCCCAGCTGTCCTCCAGATCTTCCAATGTGAGGCGTCTGGAAAGTAATCCAGCCATTCAAACGAGTTCAGAAATATTCCATGACCAAAAACAGCAAAATGGGCAGCTGACAATGCTCATCAAACATCTATGATGGCATGATGAAATACACTGTGAGCAAACAAGCACAAAAGAGCCAGGAGTGTTACTGAATGCCTCTTGATGCACCATAAAAGAAAGTAATGTGACGTGTGTAGATTATTTGCACAGATGCTGACCATCAGTCAAACACGGTATAAAGAGGGAAGGAGAAACATTGTTCAATGAATGAAGAGGAAGACTAATAGCCCTGTCACACAACAAATCTAATGTCATTTCCAACAAATGACATTTGTTGCGATTAATGTCATTATCACAGCGCACTGTCACACGGCGAAAACTAATGTCATTTGAAAATGATGACAATGACGATAGTAAAAAAAAAAAAGACATGCCTCAAACCCACTTTTGTCCAAAAATTATTTTTCAATATGCTAAATTCCACTAGAATATGTGATCGTTGCTTTCAAACCATAGCGTTCGATCACTAACTTGACATTGCCAACGAAGTCGAGTCAAGCGAAGCCAAAGCTAAGGCAAGCAACAGGGCGAAGAGAACGATAGGCGCGTCCGCTACATCTGCTAAAGCGGTACGAGAAGGGCAGTTGCATGTCATCGCCGTTCTGCGTTCTGATGTGCATGCGGGCTTCTAATATCCTCATTCTTGGCGCGTGCAACAGGAAAACACGCGCATGTTTTTACGCCAAGTCACTTGAAGCAGCCGCGGCAGATGCTCCGGTGCAAACCAACACGACTGCTGCAGCGAAAGCTAAAGACAGCTGTCTGGTCACTGCACTGAGAGTAGTTTTCTGTATTTACGCACGTGGTGGACTTCAATCTCGCTAAAGCAACAATTAGGTAATAAAACTGATAGAATAATAGTGATCTTTTGTTAAAACAAAAAGAAGCACGTACTGTTTGCAAAACACTGGTACACTTATGGTGTCGAGGATACACATTCGGTTCCAAACGAATGCGAATGAGTTTGGCGAACTCATTCGTTTGTAAATGTCATTTTCAACGAATGTCATTACATTTTACCGTGTGAGAGCAAACAAATGGCATTATCAGCGAATGTCATTTGTTGTAAATGACATTAGATTTGCCGTGTGACAGGGGTATAAGGAAGCAGCACTGCACCACCAATCAGATTGGTGCAAGACATGAGCTGACACTCATGGAATTAGGCCTGTCTTGCGTGGCCTTGTGCCACCATACTGTGCAACTTTCCCTTCATTGCCACAGAAGGGTGTCGACCACTATGGGACATCAAACACATAGCAGGGGACATATGGCAGGAGAGGAGCCATTGCAAGGCAACAATTACAAACTATTTCCTTTCAAAGTTCATTTGGAAAAACATGAAAAGAGCAGAATGTGGAAAAACCTGGAAAAACACTGAGACAGCACCTAGTGTCCTTGTTCTATACACATCTTTCTGGGAGACTGTGCTGACCAACTCAGACCCTCAGGAGATCCAATGGGCCATATGTGTGGTATGAGCCAATGGTGCTCCAAAATACGAGCTTCACTTCAAAGGGCCCCTCACCAGCTCTGGCCATTTTGAGCTGACAAGCACCGTTCATACAATGTGCGGTAACGATTGTGTCTGCTAAGTATTACATTATTACGCACCACGGAAAGAGCTGACATTTCTAACCGAACGCCATTTGCCCTTCTCCCCGTGGGCACTGGGTTCCCAGCCGGAGAGCCACTGTATATCACACAAGCCCGCCTACGTACATGGCAGAGCTGCGTCGTCACTCGTAGTGGCCCGTGACTTCGTCAATTATTCGAGGCAACATCTGTTATTTGTGTAATGTGGTGCTTCAATCGACAAATTAAATTTAGAGAAATAACAAAACACACAAACCGAATGTCCCCATGTTTTTTTTTTTACTTCGCACTGCAGCAAGAGAGATGTACTTCCGTTTCGTCTGCGTGTTCCCATGTCCTGCAGTCACGCGCACAGACAACGAAACTATGTCAACTAAGGGGAATTTATAAACTTCGTTAATTAAACGTATTTATGCACAATGAATGAGAAATTCTCACTGTGGCAACAATGAACAACACCCATCAAGGAAGAGGGAACGCCGTTCGTGTAATACCCTCTTGTAGTTATTAATAACTTCTTGGAGACCTTGAGTCAAGATAATGGCCAGTATTTCACATCGCTTGCCAAGAAAACCACTCCAAGATATTTTTGAAAACAACAAAGTGATTAAAAACGTCCACTGGCTTTCTGATATGCTTCAGCAACCAAACTAATATATTGAATGTATCGATTATTTGGGCTTACTCGCGCTTTCACCACAGGTGCCATAAAGCCAATGTAAAGCGGCAGCCGATATTTTGTGCGCCAGACGATGGTTTCTGAAAATTTTCGGACACAATCTGTGCAAGTCGCATCATGAACATCGTTGCAGCGAACACAATATCAGAGGTTTGCGTTATTGCCCAACTTTTAATCATGACCACCATTTGGCCAGTAAGGTTGACAAATTACAAAACATTACCGTACATCCTTGGCTTGCTCTCTGCGGTGGCAAAAGCCTGATTTCGTGTGGTGTGGCCGAGCAGAAATGAGTGTAGCACGAGTGCAAATTTAAGTGACGATTACAGTTGCCATGGGATATTTGTGACCAAGAAATTTCATGAAAGCAAGCAGGTCATTTGCTGGCTTGCGGAAATATCATCGCGGTAACCGAACGTGGCGCACATGCGAAATAGATGTACACTTGAGCCTCGTTATAATGAAACGGGACATAACGAAATAATGGATATAGTGAAGTAAATGCAATTCCCCTTGAAATATCCATAGAAATCCCTGTATTTTAAACCTTGTTTTAACGAACCAAATTGTTCTGTAGGTTCAGTTAACTACGAATAACTTCGCAGGTTCGAGAGGAACCTATGAAGGTTTCTCTCCGAAACCAAAAATACCAACCGTTCCACACCGAGCATGTCACTTTCCGCCGGGTTCTGCACTCATTTGGAGTGGCAGTTCTGAGTCGGAAGATGACGCACCATGTGCTACGCTGCCGTCGCATGCGGAGCGTGTACAACCAGTGACTGTGCTTTCAGCCGCCTATAGTGACCATACGACCTTCTCAGAGATTCAGGCTTATCTGATTGCGCGTAAACGGAACAGCGTGCAACGGCGCATTCACGATTTCTTCAAGCCTATTGCCGAGCCCAAATAAGTGCGTGGGAATTGGATTTCATTTTTTTTTTCTTAATCTGCTTTTTCGGACATCTCCGCAGTCCTTGTGAGGTCCGAATAAACGGTCGGCGAATATATGCCAACAAACACACCCACACTTCAAGGACGCCGACGTTGAAACACGTTGCTTAGGCTTGGATTGAAGGGCTAAGTGCCAGCCAACACATGTGTCGTTGCCACTGAACATACACACCCTGCTAAATTTTGCATTCTCATTCAAAATTAGTGTTTTGGCACAGGTTGGCGCAAGATGTACTTGCTTAATTATAATGCGAGTTTTTTTAATGATTTCCGCTGCTTGATCTCGACCCTCACGTTACATTCGAGTAATGGCAAAACTCGCAATTATTAAAACAAATATTCTAAATTCCGTGGTTTTTAGCGTTACGTTGGCAACGTGCACCTTTATGTCTCCTCCCAATCCACAGACATGTTGACTGAAGTGAAAACTTTTTTTTTTTTTTGGTTGGAATCTGTATAATTATCGCGGTACTTTTGACTGGTGTAATGGTTACGCTGCTGCAGTATCCCGTGGTCTTTCACACTTAGATTCTGCTTATTCATGACGTTATGCCGGCGTAGCACATTCGATATGACACGCACTACAAGAGAGGAGCAATTTAGATGGAGGAGGGAAACTCTGCCGTGGCTCAGTGACTCGACACCAACGATTCGTGGACGGGAGGACCAGCAGGAGGCTCTCCTCAAGTGTGCGGCAGGTCGGAAGGGCTTTGAGGATCTGGTAGTGGCCTAGTACTATCCCCAAATGAATTGGTTGTGCGGTCTCTTTAGAAGTACTTACACTCAAACTCAAAGATGACATGATCCCATGTGACCACTTACAGAGATAGCTTTGCAGTGAACCTTCATGTGGTAAAAAGACGTCCACAAGGAAATGGATAAAAAAGGGTGAATAAAAAGCAGTTGTCACCTGTTCTGTGCCAGTGCCTCTTGGCGTTTCAAGGCGTACTCAGCCCACACACGCTGGGAATCGATGAACTCGCTCTCCCAAGGCTGAATGTAGCGGTACAAATTTGGGATCACCTGGTCTTCATCATGGCTCATGCCTGATCGGAAGTGTGTGATGCCCACATCCGTCTGCTTCGACCACCTGCACAGGGATACAGAATAACACTTCATGAAAAAAATCAGAAGTAGCACTTGACACTGAGTGACAACTGGTGGAAGGCCAAATGCCTTTGAGTTAACGGGAATTTGATGCTGTGTAATAATGTACAGGTTGGCAAAACCTGAGAGTTAGTGCACAAATCATTTTATTTTCTTAATTAACGAAGATTATATAAACCAGACTTTACCGTACTGTCTTAGGTTTATTTTTACTCTTGACAACATAATTGCAATGTTCCAACATTTAAAGCAAGGAAGCTTCGTAGTAAATGCACCTGCATAACATTATTCTGTATTATTGTATTTGAAAATTTTTAATCCGTACATCTCTGAAAAACCTAAAACCGAAACAAAAATTTCGTTCTACATCCTGCGTTTCCAGTGACGCTTTCACATGCTATAAACGAGAAAAAAGGGGGTTAACCGAGGGGCTCTATATTTATTAGTCATAAACATAAGAAGCCAACAAACACTGACACTAAGGACAACATAGGGGAAATTACCTGTGCTTAATAAATTAAATAAAGAAACAATATCTTAATGGAAATGAAAGTGGATGAAAAAACAACTTGCCGCACGTGGGGAATGATCCCGAACTTTCATTTTCATTAATTTATCGTTTCTTTATTTCATTTATTAAGCACAAGTAATTTCCCCTATATTGTCCTTGGTGTCAGTGTTTGTTGGCTTCTTATGATTTTCACATGCTATGTGCTTCATAGCTAGGTTGCGCATATTTTCGCTGGTTATCTGTTATCTGCGCATGTTTTCGCTGGCCAATCGCAAACTCAGACATGACCTTCAATCATTTGCTTTTTGTATGCTTGTTTCTGTATGGAGGAGGTAGCTGAAGCGGCAAATTTGAAGACGGAGAAATGCACTTTCCAACGAGACCAAGATGGCGGCACTCGGTTGCACCGTTCCGGAGATATTGTGGCTTGAAAAATTCCGTTCTTTCTTTATTTCCGAGAAATTTTTTGTCACCTTCGCTGATAAAACAAATTTTTTAGAGCACTTCTCTGGGGTTTACAGTGATGATATTTCGGAATCAGATAGAACAAGAGTAAGAGAAATTGAAAATGTGATTTTCCAAAATTCGATAATTTGGACATTTTTCGCAATGCGAAAGCCACGTTCCCCCCCCTTAACACATGTTTGAACCAAGAGATTACACAATCTCCAGCACTAAATGCGTGAGAAGGTAGCGCATGATGCCACATAATCTCACCTAACCCAATCTTTGCACAAGTGGCAGGGTGTGCGCTCGGCCACACTGATAGCCCTGCGATGCATATGCCTTGCTAGAACATCAACCTGCCCCCCTCATTTGCCAATTCCATTTTGGCCTTCTCATACCAACACGTGGGACAACACACAAGTGCATTTATGCAGAATGCTGTGCAATGAAGAAGAAAGCAGACTGAACTGTGATTTTGCACTGAGACAATATAAAAACAAGAACCTGAGGTCGGACTGAGGGATGAGCACGTGGCCCATGGACAGCATGCCCAGGCCCCCCAGTTCTTTGGGCGTGTAGAACACCACAGGTGGGAAACGGCTGGGCATCTTAGAGTTGAGACCAATCTTGATTCGGGTCTGGATTTTGTTCTCGCACTTGACGAGAAGATCAAGCAGCTCTTGCGTGTTCACGACAGCCTCCCGGAAGTAGGTCATCAGGCCAATCAGTGCCGTGTTCCACTTGTTCACAATCTGCTCATAACAAAAATGTTGCACATACACCACACTTCCAAGTGAGCACACTGCACAAATGAGTTTTCCACAATATAGTACTTTGAACTGTTATACAGTAAAAGCTCGTTAATTCGAAATCGCTTAATTCGAACCGCCGGTTAATTCGAACTGATGCCCGGGTCCCTGCAAAGCCCTATGTATATCAATGGGCTGGAACGCCCGATAATTCGAACGTACCGGTACTCACGTCGGTTAATTCGAACTAGGAGCCGGCAGCCGACATTGCTTCTCGTAAATAGAAGTCGCCTCGTAACGAGTACAATGCATTGAAATTTTTTTTTAATATGCACAGCGACGAGAATAAATAAGCCAGCGCGCATTTTTGCACGCACGAGGCGAGCCGCCAATTTCCTTGCTGGAGCCTCCGGCGTTGTTGTTGTTGCGACTGAGGGAAGGATGAAAAGGAAAGTGCACGGGCCTGCCGATTGGCTCAGGCCGAGCCATCACCGCTGCCGCGTGCAGATAGAAGAGAGTTCAAAGATAAGAGGAAAGAAAGAAAAGAAAAGACGCGCGTCGCAACAACCGCGTACGCCGCAGCGGACGCTGGCAGAAAAAACAGATAAGCGGCCGAAGCCGCGCTCGCTCATCGCTCGCTGCACACCACTCTCCGGCGCATGCCGTAGCAGGTTTTCTCTGACGCGCGGGCGCCGCCGCCGCCGATGCTCCGGAGCAAGCCGTTTCAGGTTTTCGTTGCGCTGCGAGTCGCGGCGAATGCTTCTCGAGTCGCGGCGAAGAAAGCGCAAACAAATGCAAATCACCGATTATTTTTCATGTTGATATGCTTCGATCATTATTCTTTTGTTAATAAACATGTTTTTGAAGCATAAATAGTGTCATATTTCATCATTAAGCCTGACGCTCACGTGGGTACATTTATCATTAGTTCCAGGCGCATAAATTGATTGGATATCTTTATTTCCTTTGGTGTTTGGACTCGCATGATTTTAATACCCGCAATCGCCGACCTCAAAGAGTAGTAGTGCGTATTCCTCGATGACGATCCCAGATATGGCTATTTTGGCTTCGGCCCTAGCAGCCAAATGCAATGGCCATTTTTTTTTTTTTTTTTGCCGCCCGCTCGTTAATTCAAACTCCGCTTAATTCGAACAATTTTTCAGTCCCCCACGAGTTCGAATTAACGAGCTTTTACTGTAACAGTTTTACGCTCGACAGTAAGACAACTTCGTTATAATCGTTATCTGTTATACAGTGCAGCCCACTTATAACGATGTATCGGTTATAACGATGAGTTGACTTTAGAGTATCAACTTGTGCATTAGGGCTATGAGAAAGAAATCCATACACAGTGTAGACCGCTTATAACGCAAGTTGCGGGAGTTGTAAAAATCCATGCTATAAGCGGTACCGTGTTAAAACCAAAGCATGCTCTGTTCGGCTTTTTTTTTTTTTCTTTGCCGATGCCAAATGGGCCACCCACCTTCTAAACACAATTTATTACATATTTCACTCACACGCACATCATCACACGCACAACTTTAGCCGGCTTTTTACATGACATACATTCATACCTAGACCTAGGGTTTCAAGTTGATGCTATCTTCCTGGATTTTTCGAAAGCTTTCGATCGCGTTGCTCACCATAGACTAGTACTGAAGCTCATGAACCTTAACATACATCCAACCGTTATTGGATGGATTAAGGATTTCCTCTCATCCAGAGTACAATATACGTCTGTTAACAACAGTAATTCCTCTTCTACCAAAGTAACCTCCGGTGTTCCGCAGGGCAGCGTTCTTGGCCCTTTACTTTTCTTAATCTATATTAATGACCTGCCTAACTGTGTGTCTTCCCACATCAGACTTTTTGCCGATGACTGCGTAATATATCGATTAATTTCATGCGACAATGACAAAGTTATTCTTCAAACCGATCTTAACGCTATTAACACATGGTGTTCAACATGGTTGATGACTCTTAATACAGCTAAAACGAAGTTATTATCATTTACTAGGCGCAACCACCGTATTCCAACTTCGTACGTAATATCCAACAACATAATTCATCTTACAACTTCATATAAGTACCTTGGTGTTCACTTACAGTCTGATCTAACATGGCATCATCACATCCGCCTGACGTTGGCATCAACTAACCGCTCTTTAGGCCTCCTCAAACGCAACCTTAAGCATGCTCCAGCTAAACTACGCAGACTAGCATACATCCCATTAATACGCCCCAAAATCGAGTATGCATCAGCTATCTGGGATCCTTTTCAAACATATATCACCCAAGAAATCGAATCATTGCAAAACCGTGCGGCTCGTTTCATTTTTTCTGATTATTCACCATATACTAGCATTTCAGCACTAAAAGCTCGTGCTCAGCTTGACGACTTATCCCATCGCCGCAGAATTGCCCGCCTGTCGCTGCTGCACAAACTTTATCATCATCCGCACCTTCACCGTATCTTCGAACCAGCGACAGCCTTCTTTCCACGCACAGACCATATCTTCAAGATAAAACGCATCAGTTGTCGCTCAGCTAACTATGCTAACTCCTTCGTTCCCCGAACAATTGTTGCATGGAATAACCTACCATCACACATTGCTACTGAAACCGATTTCGCCACCTTTCAGGAACTTTTACGCAATAGTGACTTGTAAATATTCATCATGTACTGTTTCTTCATACGTTGTTCAGTGTATATATTGTTTTGATCATTTGTCTTACTGTTCTGCGTGCACATTGTACAAGTGTATTTCATGTCTCATTAATTTGTTAAGGTGACAACTGACGCAGCTTCGAGACACCTCGTTTTACTTCTTTTACATTGTGCTTATTTAATTCCCTTAATTTGTTTTCTCAGGCAGTTTTGTATTTTCTATTTAAGTTTGACTTGACTAATGTATTTCGTATATTGTTTTACTTGTGTATTTTCCTAGGTATCGTACTTTTGTATAACTTTTGTGTTTTCTTTTGTAAAAATTTTTTATAACTTTTGTGTACTTTAGTTGTTGTTTTTTTCCGTAACGCGCAAAGCTCGTATCGTATCGTATATGTATCGGTTCCCCCTATGTAATACCCCTTCGGGGGCCTTTAGGGGTATTATGAAATAAATAAATAAAAAATAAATAAACACAATCGCAACACAGCACAGAAACCTTCTCCTGACAAGTGCGGTATCAGCGGAAGAACGCTGTTATTTCCGTCTGGAGATTTGTTTTTAACAGCACTTCGAACAATTTCGTCCTCCACAAGGCTTAAGCACTGAAGCGCTTTCTAACTCAAACTGTTCTTTGTGCAGTACATCTTCACTTTGCTGAGGTATTCCAAAGCGTCTTTGCACAGGACATCTGGGTCTGGCATCGGGTCGGCATCGTCGTCTGACTTGTCTTCGGTTGCAAGCTCCGTGTTACCGCGCACCGCTGCAACGATCGCATCATCCATGCTTGCTTCCTCGCAGACAGGAAGCTCCAACTCACTAGCATAGACATATTCTTGGAAGGTGTCTGTGGAGGAAACAAACTTGCTTTCAACGAGGTCGGACCACACGTCGTCGGTGTTGACCGTCTCATTGGCAACATTGTCGCTCAGCTCATCGAAGTCAAGAGCCTCTGCATTGCGCACGAAGCTTGCTTTGTTGAAGCACTTGCTTAATGTAGTGACTTTTACCTGCCACCACAAAGCGGCAACCATATCAATCGCGCCCCTTAAATTCACTTTAAGAGGCTGCTGCTGCTAAATGCTCAGCAAAACTCTTTCGCAGATACGTCTTTTGTAAAGTGTCTTTACGGTTGCGATGACACCCTGGTCGAGCGACTGCCATTTTGCAGCCGTGTTGGCAGGAAGAAACTTTAACTTGACTGCAGTCAACTTTGGCTTGATGTTGGCTGTGCATTTGTTGAGAATGAGCACAACCTGTCGCATCTCTGCCACCATGTATTCATCAAACTTGCAAAGCCAGCTTGTGAACATGCTTTGCATCATCCATGCCTTTTTGTTGGATTTGTATGTCACTGGCAGGCACTCTCGCTTTTTAAAGCAACGTGGCCTCGCTGATTTTCCAATGACAAACAGGCGGCACTTGTCGCTTCCATCCATGTTAGTGCAGAACAACACAGTTATGCGCTCTTTTGAGGCCTTGTGGCCAGAGCAGGCTTCGCCCTCAGCGCAAGAGTGCGATTGGACAGGAGGTTATAAGATACGCCAGCTTCATCGGCATTGTATACGTCTTTGTCCACATACGTGGGCAGCATGGTTTCCAAATTTAAGCGAAGCCAGACTTCAATGGACTCGTCGTTGACATCACAGCTTTCACCGCACACCACTTTGCAGCTGACGCCATGGCAATCCTTGAATAGCTGGATCCATCCATTAAGTGGGCTGAAGTCGTCGTGGCCTAAAAGAGCACCAAGGGACTTGGGTTTCTGTAGGAGCATGGGGCCACTCACTGGTATGCTCCGAGCCCTAACTTCACGGAACCATCTGAACAGTGCTGCGTCCACGTCTTCGTACTTCGACATACGTATTCCCTTCTGTGACAGGGAAGACGAATCTTGCTGCAGTTGCTGCCGCAATTTGTCCTTGTTCTTGTATATGGTCAACACGGTTGTGTCGGAAACGCCGTATTTGGCCGCCACCGATGCCTTCCTCAGCCCATTTTCTGTGTCCCTTATAACGCGTTCCTTTGTTGAGAGCGATAAGGCATGCCTCTTTCTCACACCATGACGCCGCCGACGTCATGGTGACAAAAGTCCAACAACACACGTGCACAGAGGACAACTACGACACGACGAGACCATGACATGCACACACTGCAAGATTTGGAGTCAGGCTTGTAGGACGATCGGAGGAACTTGGGGCGACAGGACTAGGCGAGTAGGATTTATTTACAGTATTTACATTTTAAACAAGAGGTACATTTACACAGTCTGGCGTGACTCCCAAATGGAGCCCGCAAGACGAAGCATACAGCAAACGAGCACACAGCTCACGAGTACATTGACGAGCACAGAGCACGACGCCGAGCACACTCTAGCCGCCGACAACAGCTGGTTATATCCACTACGTGTTTCCTAGATCCCTAGGTGTGGCAAAACTTTCGATGTCATTGTAAACAAGCCGCCTCTCTGCGGGATGGTTTACACACACACGTACACACTTTCACTGCACTCGAAGCTAACCTTCGCAACGCGGCCGTCGTGTTGTTCATTGTCCTGCGTCTCCGTAGCCAGGTTGTTACGCCCGACCCCAATTGGCTCCTCTTAATTCCAGGGCGGACCTCGCACAGTGGCCTCCGCCGCTGCCCATTGTCTGGCGTCTTCAAAGGCCCGTGAAAAGCCATCGCAAGGCATCTCCTTCCAGGAAATCCCTTTGCTTCAGTCGAACCGTGAAGGCGTAGGCGATTTCACTAACAATAGCTGATCGCGTTTAGTCATGCAGCGCCGAGGGATTGTTGACGCAGCACCTCGCGGCCCCTGTGAAACGAGTCACCGCGGCAGGTGTTGAAGGCTTCCATGGTATTTTCGGGGAAGCTCGCTACGCTCGCAGCTGCAGCTGGCTGCAAGAACTTGCATGTTGCCACCTCGGCAGGCCATTTTTAACAACACCAAATGCAACGGAGACTGAAACAAAAGAAAGGAGTGCGCTGTTGCCGCTATAGTGACGAAAAACTCGCCCTCCTTCCTCTAATGTCTCCCGCCCTTCTCCTCCTTTTTGCTTCACTTTTCGCCGCTGGCCTCCACACGCGCACCCACGCTCCCCCTTCTTCGCGTTTGCACGCCCGGCAACTGTGCGGGCCGTGCTCAGCGCCTCCGAGAAAAGGTCGTGCTCCGTGCACTGATTTCATGGTCGCGCGCTTAGAGGAACCGCGTTATAACCAGTATTCTGCTTCGTGCGCCTACGCAATAAACGGTCTGCTTATACAGTGCAGTTCTCTTATAACAATATATCGGTTATAACGATGGGTCGACATGAGAGTGTCATTTTAAGCATTAGGTCTATGGGGGAAAACCCATTTATAACGATAGGTTATTCACCGCATATCGGATGTAATGATCAAAATTTTGCCGTCTGGACGGTGTTTTCCGCGCCAAATAATCGTAACATTTGTGTTGCTTAGTTCCCTGAAACGAACAATGTCGAGATGAGGCGATGTTTACTTCTGCAAGTTTGTATCTGCCGCCATTACCGCGCAGCGCATCCCGCCCCGCCCGTGCACCAGAGAGTACCTGAGTTGGCGGAGTGCGCCACAAGATGGCGCTAGCTGCTTCGTGCACGTCGGTCACAGTCGCTCCGAAAGAGAGAGAAATAAAAAAAAAGCGACAAGCAAAGCAGCGCGATGGCGCCCGTCCCTCACTCAGTCTGTCTCTCTCTCAGCAAGCGCAATAGCAGGCTGAAGCCACCTAAGCAGCGTGCAACCAACGGTGCAACCCAGTTCGAAGATGGCGCCGACAAAGCGCAAAGCTGTGTTGCTTGACAAGAAGATGGATATTTTGCAGGACTCTCGACGCGGCTTCAAGGTGAGCGCCCTCGTGAGGAACTATGAGCTCGCCCAGTCGACGATATTAACCATCTTGAGAACAACTGCTTCAAAAAGGGCGGGCTTTTTGCGTCAGGACGAAATTCCCCAACCCACTGAACCCACACGGTGGAAGCCGCTGAAATAACCAAGATCTGGGAGCTCGTTCCTACTGGCGACACAGGTGGTGCATCGATGAAGGTATTTTTTACTGCAGACAGTGCTGCCTCGTTCTGCGATGAGGTCACCGACGAGGCGATCACCGAAGATGTGCTGTCTCGACAGACGGCAAAGTTGTGCGACGGTGGCGACGGCAGCAGTGACAACGAGATTGACAGTCGCTCCTTGAACCCGACCTCAATGTCCACGCAAAGTGCACTGTCGTCGATTGACTCCTTAATTGATTTTATGCATGCTAAAGGATTGCCGCCAGTGTTCGCGCAGCAGCTGGAATCCATGCATACCGCGGTTGTGAAGCTGAAGCTGCTGCAAAAGCAAGTGCAGATTTCGGACTATTTCGGCGCGCCTAACGCTTGGCACGATCATTGGCACTAGAAATAAAGTGTTTTTCACAGCTTACTTTCTACATCATCTATTCTTTAGAGTGAGTGGCGAATTCGAGTTCGGAGCTGCAAAGCTACGTTCAGCGTTTTTTTTTTTTCTTTTAATAACTGCAGTCCAGATATAGCGATCATCGGTCATAATGATCATATTTTTCGTTTTTCTCGATATCGTTATAAGTAGACTGCACCGTAGATTGAGTTCTATGGGAGATATATCGGTAATAAAAAAAACCCACGCTATAACCAGTCCCGCACTAAACGTGGTTACGTTATAAGTGATCTGCACTGTATAACAATATTTTATTCACTGCATATTGGATATAATGATCGAAATTCTGCCTTTAGGGCAGCGTTTTCCATGCAGAATAATCGAGAAATTTGCTTTGCTAAGTTCCCCTTAACCGAGACGGGGCGAAAAGTTTGCCTATGCGAGTTCATATCTGCCATTACCGCGCAGCACGTCCTGCTAGTGTGCCGAATACGAAAGCCATGAAGAGCACCGCAAGTTGGCGCCGGCTGCTTCTTGTCCGCATCGCTGGTGAGCATACAGAGAAAAAACAAAACAAAACAAAACAAAAAAATCGAGAAGCGACTCGCACCTGCACTCCCTTTCTACAATCTTTCTCTCTCCTTCAGCAAGCGTGGAAGCAGCGGTAGGTGCCCCGACAAAGCGCAAAGCTGTGTCGCTTGAGACAAAGCTGTAAATTTTGCAAGCAATGTAGTACCAACTTACGCAGTCGATGATACCATCGATTCTGAAAACCGTGAGTGATACGTTCCTGAACGCTAGAACCAGTGACCGTGGCGATGAACGGAAATGGCGGGATTTATGCACCCGTCCGAAACCTTCATGTCTGAAACCAACGCGGTATGGTGCCAGCCGCTGACATTATCAAACTCTGGGAGCACGTCGCTACTAGCAATAAAATAGGTGGTGCTTCCATAGAGGAGTTTCTGAGTGCAGATAGTGCTGCCTCGTTCTGCAAAGAATCTCCGACGGGGCGATCGTGGTTGCGACAGACGTCAGCGTTGTGCGACGGAGGCGATCAGATTGACAGCAGCCAGTCTTTGATACCGACCCCAATGTACATGCAAAGTGTACTGTCGTCGAAGTCGCTCACTGATTTCATGTAAGCTAAATTACAGCCGCCAGTGTTCGTGCAGCCGTTGGATGCGATGCACACCGCGGCTGTGAACCTGAAACTTTCATTAAAGCAAGTGCTCTTTTTTTTTTTTTTTCAGACTATTTCAGCACGCCTAACGCTTAACATGCTGTTTAGAGGTATAAATAACATTTCATTTTTCACAGCCTTCTTTCTACGTCAATTTTTTTATCCAAATTAGACTTCAGAGCTACGAAGATATGTTCGGCACCTTTCTTTTCTTTCCCTTTTTTTACAACAGTCTAGATATTATAGTGATGATCGATTATAACGAACGGATTTTTCGTTCTTGATATCGTTATAAGTGGACTGCACTGTATTGCGATACACTCATATTAGAGGGAAAAAATCCCAACCAGGCCTGCGCGAAAGGAACATTAAAGGAACTCTAAAACACTTTTCTAACTAATCATAGACTGGCCTCACCAATAGAGTGTGTCTTATAGTGTGTCTTCGCAATAACCTCGTACAAGGAATTTGCAAACCCTTTGACTATAAGAGGAGTTACTGCACAGAGTTATCGCACAGGCTTTCCATTTTCGCCTCTGCTAGCGTGCTAGAAGTTACACAACAGAGAAGCCAAGAAGGCAAAGCTCCAGCCAAAAGTGCATCTGCAGACAAATTGTTTTGATACAGTTCAGATTAGGCATTGCAGATGAGAAATGGTTTACAAGAGTCAACTTTTCTTTTTTTCGATCTTCTAAGACCCATGTCCTTATACAGGGCGTCTACCAAGTTGACATTTCCAAATTCCCCAAGTTTTCCAGCTTTTCCCTGAGTGCCTTTGCGAAATTCCCTGAGTGATGCAGAACTACGTTTTATGTCAAAATAAGCTGAAACCATATCGCCTGATGCTGTCACTCTCTAGTAAGCACTGAAACAAACATTCAGGGTGAAACATAAACATGTGAAAAAAAAAAAAATGACAATCTAATTTGAATACTAAGGAGTAGTGCTTATGTTATTCAAAAAGACAATAGAAGGGAGGGGTTAGTAAAATGCACAGGAAATAAAATGTCTTCGAAAAAAGTTGCAAATCAAGTCGGACATTCTCAAATACGAATAAAAAAGGAGACGCATACAAAAGCAAATATTTTTGAATATGAGCTATTTCTATCAACTTATAGCAAGCTCAGTGGTATGAGGCCTAAACTTTGACACAATTGAGATTCTCTCTCAACAGCTCATAAGTCAAGCTCAACTGTCCTGACATACTCTCAGCCCGCACACGACGCCTCAGTATTGCGTTTCACTACTTTAAAAGCTTATTTTGGCTTGAATGAGGGACACCTACATCTCGGCATCAGCCAACACTTTGTTCTTTGAGTTCAAGCTCCTTCAAAACGGCGGCAGCACGCTTCCTTTCCCTCATTCCTCAATGCTTAGGTCCTTCTTGTTCTTGTCCTCCTTCCACCACTCATTCGCCCCACGAACCATTTGAAGCATTTTCTTGGTCAGTTGCACAGTCCACATTCAAGTTTTCGAACTCCTTAGGGGCCGTGAAAACATCCGAAAAATCGGCCAGTTGGAAAAAAATACATGCATGCCATTGACTGCCCTGAAGGGCTCAAACCATCACAAGCACATTCAAAAATGCTCTGAAGGCCTGTCGATACACGTCGGCCGCATTATAACCGGTACTTCGTCTCTCGCAGCTGCACTGTAAACAGCATGCATATACATGGAGTTCTGTGGGAGGGTACATGGGAGTCAGAAAATGACGTGTTGTAGCCAGTTCTGCGCTATAAACGGTTACATTGTAAGTGGTCGCAGCTGTATCCAGTAATTCATCATATCAGTCTTATTTGAGGTTTGGCTCTATTGTTACACTATAGCCAACATGCAGTGTTGAGGACCAATCTGCAATGAGCAGTATTATAGTCAGATGCATTCACTATTAGAAAAGTGCTACAGAGTGTCTGCATTAACACAGGAAGTAAATGTTCACCATGACCTGGCCACATACCTTTGTGAAAGTGGTTGATCCAGAGGCCATGAGAATCTGTCGAACTCGATTGTGAAAACGCTGCATCGACTCATCATCCACACGGAGGAAGCACTGCGCTGTCCTCTCCTTGGTCACCTACGCACACAAGTTGTTGAACAGGTTCAACAAATATGAATTAGCTTTCTCAGTTATTTCTTTAACATTTTAGTAAATATAAATGGTAATAAATAAGGAATCTACAAAAACATAACAGTATTAAAAAATGTGGCAATCCGTCAGTAACTTAGGTATACATAAATCAAGATACAGAGTACGGTCTGCTCTTATTAAAGGGAACTCCAAATTAGTATGTAAGAACTGATTACATCTCAGTTCTAATATGAAGGTTTGGAAAATAATTGTTTTATCAATAGGATGTCTGTTGAAAAAAGAATTTAAGAGATTTTTTTCTCTCTCAAGCTAAAAAATTAGTGATGTTATGTTGTAAATGAGGTTCTCAGTTTAACAGTGGGCCCGTGTCTTATGCCAATCTTTTATTGCATAGAAACCTTCGCATTCCAGCTTTCCTAAAAATATAGAAGGGCTTTCCCATTTTTATGGCAGACGGGTCATCCAAAGGCCAATCTGTGCGACAGATGAAAGCACAAACCACGGATCATGTGACTCGTTAACCCTTTGAAGGTTTTCGCCGTACATGTACGGCGGCGGTTTTCTGTCCCGCAAGGTCTACGCCGTACGGGTACGGTTCTGACCCTCCGTTTGAAGTTTCGCGCCATAATGACGATGAACGCTCATCGGGAGGTGCTGCCACCTCTTAGCACTTACAAGATGCGTTTGAAATTGGTGCTACCTTCTTCGTGAGATTGACAGAGCTGGTTGCTAGCTTCAGCGCGTCGCTCAGACTGCGGCAACGCCCCTTTGGCGGTTTCGATTTCGCCGCTGATCGCAACAGAGGCGCGTGAAACGTCATTTTTTTCTTTGTCGGCACTCTCTTGCAGGGCGGTGGAAGTTGATTTCTAGCTTGATTGGCGCTGCTCTTAGCTTGCTTATCAGCACCGTTCGCGAGGTACTCGCGCTCTCGGTGGCAACGCACTTTCGCGGTTTCGGTTCCGCCGCGTGATCGCAACGGAGGTGCGCGAAACGTGATTTTTTTTTTTTTTTTTTTGCCGTCACGCTCTCGCACGGGTGGCGGAAGTTGATTTCTATCTTGATTGGCACTGCTCTTAGCTTATTTATCACCACTTGTTTATCGGCGCCGTTCGCGAGGTCTCGCTCTCCGCGGCAATGCGCTTACGCGAGAGGGTGCCTCAGACCTCTGCCCAAGGCAGCCGCACGCAGAGATGTCATGTGTGCGCCAACACAACTCCTCGCTTCAAGAGAACAGACACGCATTTTAGGTGTGCAGACTGCGATAAGGCGCTGCGTGTAGACCCGTGTTTCAAGGAGTACCACGCTCGGAAATACTATTGAACATTTTGCAGTTCTGAGTGATGCCGACACCAAAATACTGTTCCTAATTATTTTTTTACTATTTATTCCCGACTTAAGGGGAGACGCTCCTCAGAAACCTTTTTTTTTAAATATTAATGCTAGACAAATGAAAATTGTACCACTTATATAGCTTGATATCCTCATTCCAAATCTGTTTTCAGTTTTAGGATAGCTTGATGCTTTCATGTCTTAAGTGCCATGCATAAGTGAAAAACAGTGCATGCTTGTGCAGCTACTGGACCTAGCAGTTGGCATGATATAGCAGTGCAAAATGGCTTTTCTTGTCCCTAACACTCCACTGAGTGCTAATAACCAAGATAATGCAATTCCCTTGACAGGCAACATTTTGAGAGAATTTCACATATGATGCTTCGTTTTCAGTGACTGGTACCGAGGGGTATTGAACATTTCCATTCTTAAAAATAAACTGGTTGCACTGAAATCTAGACCAGTGCATTCTACACATCTCAAAGATGATGCACACCGAATTTGGTCTTGATTGGACCACAATAAGTACATCAAATGTCGTGCACAAAAGCCATGTTTGGCCAAAAATATGAAGCTGAGAAAAACACGATTGAAAGTTATAAAAGTTCTTTATTTGTGTTGTAGTGCTGAAATCTATGTAAAAATTGCACATAATGCAGGCCAGGGTATCTAGATCCAGTGCACTACTTTAGAATTCACCTGCGCCATATGTTGTTCTCTCATAGAGTCTTCGTGAGCACCATGCTGACCCACTTCCTGCGCTGTTACTTTCCGAGCCAACTCCAAGTTCAGCCACTGCTCTTGTAGCAGCGAGGTGCACTTTCTTTGTTATGGCGGTGAACGATTTATGGTGCATCGGTATTGGTAAACCAAGAACTGCACAAAATCGGACGAGTTGATTGTGTACAGCTCTAAATGCGCGCGCCGCAACCACTGCCTTGATATTCACGGCGAAACTCTCTCTTGGGCTGGCCGAAGGGCGCGCTCCACCGTTAGCGTCGTCTACCGGAGATGCACGCCGCGACGAATACGTTGACGAGATAACGGACGTGGTACACGCTGCATTGTTGCAACACAACCCCAAAAACGACGCGAGTCGTTTCTGTTTTTTAGCCAACTCACGGATAAAAAGGTCCCGCCGTCCGCACGCCGGACATGCCGCGGCGCTCACGTTCCCGACGCCGATCTCGCAGATAAAGGTGCTTGCCGTGTCCTCGCCGCGCCTATCTTGATTGTCGAAGATTATCTACTTTTTCTCCGATGCGCTGACGAATTCGTCTGCGCTGTCAACAAAACTTGAGCGGGCGGCCGGCTCTGAACCGTCGAAAGCGTCGCCGTCACCTAGGTTAGGCTTAGCTGCCGCGGACGTCTCCATTGCAAGCCGCTTGACTTTGCGGCGAGTCCCCCTTGAACTTGTGCTTCGACCGATACTTTCGAGATCGAAAATCGCGTTTCTTCACGGGATCCGTCGAAACAAGGAGCAGAAAAATGCCTGAAAGCCTGGGAACACGTCGAGAGAGCGGCGCGTCGCAGAAAGAGCAGACAACCTGCGGCCGCGTCACGCGCTAGCAGCCAATGGCGTGGCCGGAATCGCACCACGTGATTTAGAAATCCAGCGAAAGCGCTCGGTTTTGGCGGTGAAATGTTGTCTTTATTATTACTTCCCGGCGAGATTGTGACGCGGCAAAGCCGACCTCGGAGAGAAAAAGCGTAGGCCTACTGCCTTGCACAAGCCCAATAGCTTGCCACGCCGCGATTTGACGCATCACGCGCTGGAAAATGGGCCAGATTTGCACCTTTTCTCGCCACCTCGGGTGCTTTCACCGAGTTTATTTATAATTTCCCAATCATTTACGGCTCTGATTTCTTTATATGTGAAAGAGGAGGGATCAATCTTTCTGAAACAGTCAAAAACATAAAACTGACTTTTCTGATGAAAATCGCCGTTTTTCGACCCGCGTCTCCCCTTAATACATTTTGTAGATTCAAGATCCGCAATAAAGTAATTTGACCACCTGGGAAAGTTTTTTTTCAAAATA
The DNA here is from genome assembly GCF_023375885.2 of Dermacentor andersoni. Lineage (NCBI taxonomy): Eukaryota > Metazoa > Arthropoda > Arachnida > Ixodida > Ixodidae > Dermacentor > Dermacentor andersoni. Next base: position 4,453,530 of record NC_092816.1, on the reverse strand, counting down.
ATTCTACCCTCAAAGGGTTAAATGCTGCTTCATGAAAGGAACCGTTACGGAAGCACCTGAAGCCCAAACACAGTCATTTATTGTAATAAGGTTTGACTGTATTCAGGCCCACCCACCTCATTCTGCAGGTTCCACACGCCATCCTTGTGGCTGAACTCCTCGTGGGTCATGCGGCACTTGGGCAAGATGCGGCACTCGAAGCCACCCATGTTGAACAGCAGGTTGGGGTTGTCCTTGCTGTACACCGACACAAAGCTGCCCTCCCACTGGACTGTTGTCACTGACCGTGGCAGTCGGTTCTTGATGTCCCAAAACACTGCACGGCCCCTGCACCGCATGCAGAAGTCAGCACATTTTTACACCACAAGTGAGGATGCATTAGCAAATTAGCACAGACAGACAGACAACCAAAATGTATGGCACCCGCTTTTGCAATGCGTTAGCATTCTTAACGTGGTTCACGCACTTTCCAGGGGCTACTTATGTACATTTGCATGTATTTATCTTTGCATCTAACCATTTTTCCACCTACCTGTGTTACTGGGTAGTCCATGCTAGAATGGTTAGAGCATCGAGCTGCTTTGCTGACGGGTTCAAAAGCAACCATCGAATCAACTTGCATCAATAAGTATGCCAATGTGTACATACGTGGCTATCTTCAACAAAGCTCTTTCACCCCGGCATGTATCACTGTAGATGTGGCACTGGGCAGACATCGCTGTTTGAAAAAAATTTACTGACAATTACGATACTCCCCAATTTGAAATTTGAGTGCAGCTCTATAAGCGTTTTCATTTCACGATATATTGGCTGGTGCAGACAATCTGTCTCGTGCTGCACGTTGCAAAACAGAGCAAAGTGTTGTGCGAATGCCTTGCCAATCTTGTAATTGCGAGAGCCAGTGCGTGGGTGACATGTGGGTGTGACTCACAGCAGCCGCCGCCCACAGACCTCAGAGACGACGCACACAACTCTGGCACCATCTTGTTGCCATTGTCGCCACATGACACTTCTCTTCCAACCCTTTCAGCATATCCTCCTCTTCCGCTTTTCGCCTCATGGTTCCATTGTGCCCTCCTCCTCCGCTCCACATTCTCTCTCATCTTTCGCTGTGCTTGTTCGCTCAGTTTCGCCCATGCTGACGCTCACTGCACGAACGAGCACCTGAGAGTTGAACCTTAAACACTCTTTAACACGGACTTGGAGCTTGGGGTATGTGCCACTCGGTCTATGCTGATCTTCAATGAACCGCCTCTTTGATGTCAACTTGGGTCACTCGGCCAGTAGGTGCGTTCCGCTCTTCAATCAACGTCTGTGATGCCACCTTCGGTAATTAGGTATGTTGTGTGCCACTGGGATTGTGCCGCTTTACAATGACGTAAAAGATCCCTCAAATTTCTACGATGCAGAATAGAATCAAGCCCACATCACAACGGAAAGTCGAGTAGCCGTTCGCACAGTTACTCGACGCATTAGCAGGCTGTGCCACAAATGCAGTGGGTAGGTGCTGCTTTTCCATGTATGTCTTTCACGCCAATGCTTTACAGAGTTGTGCCATGAATGAACTGGGTATATGCCACTCGTCAATGAACGTCTCATCAACTTGGGTCACACAGTATGTCCCACTGAGTGTGCGGCAAGCAAGGGAACAATTCTCAGTGTTCGCAGGTACTGGCGCAAGAAGATGCTTCTCGTCTTGAAGGCCATGCGCGGACATCTTGGCAGCGCTACTAGATGGTGCAGCGTGTCCAGAAAGAAAGAAAGAAGGGTGAGAAAGAAGACTGGTTGCTGCATGACATGTTTCTCAGCATTCGCACGTACTAGTGCGCCATGCATTTCAGATGCCACCCCAAGCTTTCCAGCAGCGGTGCTAGATGGCACCGGGTGTTCTTAGGCAAGCCCGAGAGGGGAGTCTCACGGCAGTACACACCTCATACATTACTTGTTTCTATGGTGGCAATACGTTGTGTGGCCATATTGATTCAATGCATTACAGTTGACAGTCATCGTGAGATGGGTTCAGCCAAACTTCTTTAATGTCATGGAAAGCTTACCAGCCAGACTGTCCAGTACTGTCGTGGTAACGAGGAGAACACTGTGGAAAATTTTTTTTATCCGAATTTTTCTCTATAAAGTTGCGATAGCATTTATGAATTCCTATGCTGTAAACACTAGCAGTGGTTGAACAAGAAAACGTTGCTGGAGCCAACCTTTTGAGAAGGGGGCTTGTCAGAGCAGCAGTTGCTTTCTTTATCAGCTTCTTTATGTACTCTCCCCACACTCAATGGGTGAGAAGGATGAAAATAAGCAGGTACACAAAGTAAGGGTATTGAAGTCAAAATGCTCAAAAAAGGAAATTTTTTAACACTTTCAGTTAAATTACCCTACTTTATGCACAAGTTTATTCTTCCTCTCACCTAATGAGGGTGCGGGAGGGTGAGCTACGGGCACATAAAAACAGTGCTAAGGAAAGCAGTTGCTGCCCTGACAGAGACAATCTGCCTTGTCCAAAGGTTGGCTCCAAAGATAATCCTTATTTAACCGTTACTCATCACTTCAAGCCTCCATCTTCTTGCGAACTTCTGCGATGTCTGGAATGCTAGGAACAGAGATGAGCCTGATAGCGATTTTACACAGGCATTGGTGGCAGGTGGACGACAAGTGCTGCCCGAGCCATAACAAATTACATTTAATATCAAGAAAATGTTCATGTGGGTCATGCTTCCTCAATAGTTAAATTATTCCCGCAATAACAGCTACATTGTTTCGCAATTTCCGGTCGAAAGGTGGTATTTTGGACCTTGTCGAATTTGCCACATTGTCAGCTCCAATTGGCTCAGAAGTTTATTACAAATTATCTCTAATTGGTTCAAAATGCTGCCACTGCGGAATCTGACAATTTGGCAGAATTTGACAGTGTCCACAATAGCATCCACAAACTGCTTTGGCAATATACTAGTCAGGTTTGTTTCTTGCCAAGCAAAGCCAAGTCTTCGAAAGCAAAAAGACACATTTATACAGTAATCTGACCTCTTACATGTGACCTGCAGTTCCATGCGTTGCCATTCATAATGTGTGCTGAGATGCAATGAAGGCAGCCCCAGTTCTGTTGTTCTAGTCGTTACTGTGTGGGTAGCTCTGCTAGTAAGTGTAAACTCTATTTAGATCATAATGCTCATATAATCATAGAATGATATCAAGCATATGTATCCTCATGAATCTCCAGCTGGAAAACTTTTTCAAATCCTTCAATCACAAGCTAAGTTATTGGGCCAAATGAGCGGCTTTCTCTTCCATTACATTTCCACTTACGTGCTGGAAGCTACACAGGAAAGACGGCAAGGGGGCACAAGGAATCAATGTCCTGCTGGCCCAGCCCAAATATTGAAAGTCTCAGCAATGAGACGGCTCATGGCGGCACCCTGCGGAGGCCGCAGTAGACTATGTCATAGAGTTTCATACAGTAATTAACAGAGGGAACTGTGGCGCTAGTGTCTACTGGAGCTGCAAGCAGGGCGGTTCAGCCACCATGGGAAGGGCGGTTAGTACAGGGACTCACCTAAACTTCTTCCCTATGTCTTTGAACGGCTTCGAGACTTTGCAAACTCATCATTTGCAACAAACTATGGTGTTATAAATAATTACTTAAACATTATTAACTCTTTCCCTAGTGCGCCTATCAAGCATTGTTAGCCCGCTATCGATGGTTTGAAACGCCGATTTGGAAACCTTCTGTGCTGCTCACAGACACATTTCGCCATCGAACATGAAGGAGAAATATATTTTCGTTTCCCAAGCAGTTCACTTTTCTCCTGCATGGGGGCAATTTTTGAATGCATTCCGAAGTTTTGTGATAGTCAAAGTAGAAAGCAAAAATGGCCACTTCCGGAAGCAGTGCACATGCCATCACAGGTGTCGTGATTCCACTGCGGCTGATTTTATTGATGGGTCAAGCAGCAGCAAGTCTGAGGATGCTGCCTTTTCATCAGACTGACTGATAGCGACGACGACCCAAACCAGCCCGCAACATATGTGGCCACAGCGTGGTTAATTTCGCCTATTGCTTAGGCCCATCTTTGTTGCCGTTTGGAGAGCTTACGAGACTACCAAGATAGGGACTTATAGAAGCTGCAAGAAATGCTACGACAGGAAATCCAAGCAGAAAACAAACGGTTTACTGCAAGACATGCAACGTTCCACTATGTTTTAGATAGAGGCACTGCTTCACCACATGGCACGCACAAATGCAGTGCTTGCAGTTAAAATTTTTATAGTTGAAAACCTGCTCAATTATTTTATTTTTTTCGAGATAGTATCTATTAGACGGCAATACATTCAGCATATCTCAAAATTTTTGTTACAATTTTTCTTAGTAGACACAAGTGTCTTTACAAACTGTTCAATTTTATCCCACAATCTTGATTCTGGCAGTTTATATCTTTTTTATAACCTAGATATCGTCAATAAAACTTTTACGCACGAAAAGTCCATTCATTCTGCTTTTTGTTGATGCATTACATAAGAAATATTGAGTGCAGTAGTTCCTTCAGAAAAACGATCTGGCACAACCTACAAAAAGAAACTTTTTTTCTCCACGGTAAGGAAAGAGTTATAACTGTTCGACGGCAGGATTCGAATTTCAAACCTCTAGCACAGAAGACCAATACTGAAACCGTTGTGCCACAGACCTGTGCATCGACAAGTGGCATTAGAAATTTCTCGTGCCGAAGCCAGTACATTGATATGCTTGGTGCATTTTGATTTTGCCACCTGAACCAGCAGAACCCCTGCAATTAGTAGCGATTATGCATGCATGTTCTCAGAGTCTTATTGACTTGTGCATAAAGAAAAATTATAAGCTGCCTGAAATTGAGGCCAATAAGGGCAGATAAAGCGTAGTAAACAAAGCCACAAGAACGTTTGAAGCCACAAGTAGGGATGTGCAAATACCCGAACATTCCATTTCGGATCGAATAGTCATTGTTCGAATAATTCTGTTTGCAAATTGAATATCTAATGTTCGATTACTGAAATATTCGCTTTTTCAAATACTGGTACCTTCGGTGAATGACCCCGACATGGTCAGTGCATTGAAGCATGCAATGTCCCCACAGAGCGCAATCTCTATTGGTGCAAGGTTCGGCCAGGTCAATGATACCGCTTGAAATGATTAACGCAAGGAAAACAGAGGGAACTACAACAGCAGCGCATATGAAAACCACAAGAGAATGTGCAAAGATCTGTCTGATTAGCCATTGGAGGGCACATTGATCACATTGAATACACGAGTTCAGTGTTCATGCACCTGATTCGTGCGCTTCGGAGCTTTCTACCCACATGCGAACACACACCCCAACTTGGCGCGCGTGCTCGCCGTAGTTGCCAGCTGGTCGACCGCAGACCTGAAAGCCGTTTCCATGGCTGTCAACCTAACCTGTATTCTTCATTTCCTGACCTATCACTGATACGAGACAAGTTCTCTACAATGTTTTGCAGCTCGTTATCACATCAGTTACCGGCAAATTTTCGTCATGGCTACACTGTCTAGCCAGTTAGGCCTATAGGAGCTGCGTCACCTGTCGGCGACTAAAGTTACGGTTACCAAATTAACTCGGATCTATTCACAGCAGTTGCACGACCCTCAGAAAGTTGACAAATCACCTCACCAATGAAAGTGAGTGCATGGGATGACCACTGTATGTTCACAGCCGCCATCTTAAAGAAATACTGTACGGTGGCCCCTCATTCCACTTGCCATTTGTAGGCACACAGCAGACTTTTTGTAGCTTTCAGTAACCCATCACAAGACTAGCTTTAGTACGACATGCAGTTGGTATTGCGCATCTCTCCTGACCATATTTGGTGCTGTCCATTTTGTCAGGATCATACTGATGAGACCAATACACCATCAGAGCCCCCATGCAGCTCTTATCACTGTGGTCATTAAAAGGCTGTGCACAGGTACAGTGCACAGTAAAGCATACAATACAGGGTGTTTATCATGTTCCCCTCGTTTAGATTGTTCTAAATTATACTGCAGCTACTACACACATCTTCAGCTAAATAAATTACAGCCTTGCTCACAAGGTTGATGCAAATCTCACTGAACTAGGAACTGGGCATGATTTTTTAAACCAGCAATGTAAATCTCTAGCCAACTACATCCTAGGGCTCAACAAAAACACTATATTGTGGGTTTCACTCACAGGTTAACATCATGCTTCATGAGACGCATACGGGCATCTCTGGGCCAACACTTCTTGTTGTTGTACCCAACAATGTTCTCATTGTTTGGGTCAGGGTGCTCAGTTAGGTAGCGCTGGATCAGGTCTCTTGCTTCTTCGGCAGTGAACCTGTAAAGAACAAATATTTTAGGTACTAAAACCACACCAAAGCCGCTGGATGCATAAATGCACATGCACGAAGCCAAGTTGAAGTATCATGGCCGTAGCAAGTTGCAGGAGACACTAAATCATCATACCGTGAGGGTGAAGCAGCGTACTGAACAGGACAAAGCAGAAAGGAGACAAGGAGTGTTGTTTCCTTGTGTCCTCTCCACTTTGTCCTGTTTAGTGTGCTGCTTCACCCACATGATATGATGATTAGCCACTCACTTGCCAAATTTTTGATTCAGTCGAAACCTCAGCAGTTATGGAGGCATTGCGGAATGAGGGTGTAGACGAGCCGTATGTAAAAATACTGAAAGATATCTATAGCGGCTCCACAGCCACCGTAGTCCTCCATAAAGAAAGCAACAAAATTCCAATAAAGAAAGGCGTCAGGCAGGGAGATACGATCTCTCCCCTGCTATTCACATCGTGTTTACAGGAGGTATTCAGAGACCTCGATTGGGGAGAATTGGGGATAAGAGTTAATGGAGAATACCTTAGTAACTTGCGATTCGCTGATGATATTGCCTTGCTTAGTAACTCAGGGGACCAACTGCAATGCAAGCTCACTGACTTGGAGAGGCAAAGCCGAAGGGTGGGTCTAAAAATTAATATGCAGAAAACTAAAGTAATGTTAAACAGTCTCCGAAGAGAACAGCAGTTTACGATAGGTAGTGAGGCACTGGAAGTGGTAAGGGAAAACATCTACTTAGGACAGGTAGTGACTGCGAATCTGGATCATGAGACTGAAATAATCAGAAGAATAAGAATGGGCTGGGGTGCGTTCGGCAGGCATTCTGAGATCATGAACAGCAGGTTGCCATTATCCCTCAAGAGAAAAGTTTATAACAGCTGTGTCTTACCAGTACTCACGTACGGGGCAGAAACCTGGAGGCTTACGAAAAGGGTTCTACTTAAATTGAGGACGACGCAACGAGCTATGGAAAGAAGAATGATAGGTGTAACGTTAAGGGATAAGAAAAGAGCAGATTGGGTGAGGGAACAAACGCGAGTTAATGATATCTTAGTTGAAATCAAGAAAAAGAAATGGGCATGGGCAGGCCACGTAATGAGGAGGGAAGATAACCGATGGTCATTAAGAGTTACAGAATGGATTCCAAGGGAAGGGAAGCGTAGCAGAGGGCGGAAGAAAGTTGGGTGGGCGGATGAGATTAAGAAGTTTGCAAGGACAACATGGCCACAATTAGTACATAACCGGGGTAGTTGGAGAAGTATGGGGGAGGCCTTTGCTCTGCAGTGGGCGTAACCAGGCTGATGATGATGATGATGATGCCCAATTTTCCAATTAACTCAGCCACTAAAAATTTGGCAAAGCTCCATCTTGACTAACAAGTAGGTGCAGCAGGTCGAACCACTTGCCAGCAATCCCTTAACCTCTCTCTTCTCCCCTATCAACTTTCCAAATTACTGCGACACTAAATATTTGACGAAGCTCCATCTTGACTAACAAGTAGATGGAGCAGGTTGAACCACTCACCAGCAATGACTTAAGAGGGTGCGAGCCATTCAGTGTCTTATGTGACGGACAGATTTGATTTTCAAGCGATTTAATTTTGAAGAATCGCAAGCAGCAATGGCGGGTGGATGCTGCTAATCATGCCACCAAGCAAACTCGAGACATCGAACACAAGGAACCACGGCAGACTGCGGGCATATCATCACTGACGTCGTTCTCTCCTTCACAGCCAAATGTGTAGGTAACCTCATTAAGAAACACAAAGATGTAACCAATAATTGAGAGACTTTAATGAATTGTCGGGATTAACACAGTGATAAACACCAGGGCTGCATGTTTCAGCTTCGCTGGTTAACCCTCTGTACAGAGCATTTGGGCGGTAAATTTTTTCTTATGAGCATTGCCATATTGTATAGGCAGTGGCACCATCTATGGGCAGTCGGCATCCCGGCTTGGACGAGAGCTTCATGTTGTACGCCAGGTATACACTTGGTGGCAGTGTCTGGTGGTGGTTTGCACAATTGCATAGTCTGTTTAGTATGACGTGGTGTGTTCTACAGTTCTGCAAGACATACTGAAGTGATTCAAGTAAGCATGGCCAGAGCTTCTGCAGTGTGGAGCATCCAGCATGATGAGCGATTCATGTTTGAGCCTAGAATTAGCCTCGGAGATCAGTTATGCATTTCTGAAAATTCGTTTTGTTCATGTGACCTTACTGCAGCACTCTCATTGTAGTTCTAAGCTGTCATTTAGCAGCAATGAGTAGTTACGAAACATATGAAAATCATAACAGTGTAGGTACTGTGCTGCTAGGGAATAAGTTGTGCTGTTAACTTTGACAAGCATTTAAATTGTTACCTGTAGATACACCTACCTCATTTGTTATTTCACCCATGAAAAAAATAGTTTAGGTTAGTCATAACAGCGTATTGTACAGTATGAATCACATATGAGTGGTCGAGCGACTGGCTGTGGATTGTGCATGTGTCTGAAGCCTTGGTAGACACTGCATTATAAACCTGTTTGCTCGATATAATGCACGGTCCAAGCATGCAGCATGACGATGCATGGTCTCATAGTGGCAATAGCTCGTTTTCTTTTTCTTTCTTTTCTTGTTCTTTTTTTGCGAAGGAAGACAATGAAAATGTTTTTTTTTTTTTTTCAGTCTGTTCGGCTTGTCATCTACGACGCACTCATTTGCCTTATGGACATTGTGTCCTCACAAAATAGCCGATAGATTCTTTTTATGCCATTCCCATTGGATATCACTGCTCTACTGGACAAAAAGGCAATGCCAAAGCACGAAGCTTATATGCACGATGCTGGTTTACCAACTGCACTGATCGTTGTGTTGAGCAATGCCACTGGCCTCATGCAGGAGGCTAAGTAGACACTGGAGTGATTTCAAGTCTACTAGACTTGAAATGCTGAGAACGATGTCAGTGGCTGACGAAAATGTTTCATAACAATTGGTGCTTAGACGTTTCGGGGTTGCATTGGGTTGGCTGTACGCGTGAGCTCTTTGTCGAATGTTAGAGGCAGCACCAACATTGTGCCATGAGAGGACCCGCAGAGCCCTGCTCTGACCGGGGACACACGTTTGCACACTGGCGTCGCAACAGCAAGTGAAGTTTATTCGTGCACTGGAATAACAGGTAGGAATGCAGTTGGCACAACCAGATACGTACAGAAACATAGGCAGCGACTACTGTGCCTCCTTTCTTGGGGAATACATACAGTAGCTGCGACACTTGCAACTTTACGAGTTCAGACAGGCAGGCGGCACTATGCGGTGGCTACACCGTGTCCTCGCTACACTGTGCTCTTCAGTGTCGCCAACAGAGTACAGTCCTCTGCTCGGTACAGTTTCCTTGATATCCGCGGAAGCATCTGTAGGGGAGAACGCACCCTGCGTTGGAGCCTGTCAGCACTGCTGGGTCGAATGTTGGAGGCAATGCCAACACTGCGTATCAGAGCCTCGCTCGGACCGGGAACACGCCCGTATACACTGGCATCGCAAACACCGGTGAAGTTTACTCATGCATCTGAATGCAGTTGGGAACGCAGGTGGCGCCACGACATAGCTAGGGAAACATATGTGGTGACCACTGCTCCTATGGTTAGTACTCCTATGAGATGCTAGATCCCCACAGCATGCTCACTTGTTCATTGCACTGTCCATGCAATCTCTCCCGTTGCTCATGCTGCACATGCTCTCTACTCCTCTCGTTACTCGTGGCACTGTATAAACATGTGGACTGGTTGGGAAACGGCAACCTGCAAACCACAGTGTGTTTTCCAGAAACTGTCCAATGCAGAATACCCTTTCCACAACAGAAGCAATAAGGCGAGCGTCTATTGTGCTTATAATTTGAAGGCATAAAAAAAAAAAAATGTGGGCATAACACGCAATTACAAATGCCAAGTATATTTTGTACATCAGCAACAAAATCTTCTGCAACATCAAGCTTGAAGTGTACGCAAATTCAATGCAAAAGAAGCCACCATGTTTAGAGTTGTGTGAAACAAAAACAAGTACTGCTTGTGTATTCGCTTCTGATCTGAAGCATGCTAATAAAATTTCAGGGGTGCTGAGTGTCATTCCCATTTTTTGGTAGGTGCAAACAATCACTTTTTTTGGAGGTGGGCAGATATCAAACACTATAGATATGAGTCGAATATGATTAGCAAGTATCGAATATTGAAAAGTCAAAGCAGACGAATTTACACATTTATAGCAGGAATATTTGTTTCTATATAATTAGGTATAAAAAAGGCGCCCCCGGGACTTCTGCAGCACTACTGCGCACGTGCACGGTGAATACGTAACGCCAACGAGGAATCTGCCATGCGACTGTTTGCCGAGAATAGGGGGCTGGCTGAAAAGCCATTATCATTTGAACGAATTCAATAGCCTTAAATCACCGTTCGCATTCGACCCGCCACCACAAGAGCCAGCCCCCATGCGCTACATATTGTGCTGCAACATGAAGACTAAGATAGCCCTAACCACTGATTTTATAAGTGCTGCTTGCTATATTAGGTGTTTTACCCCTTCTCAAAAAAGCACTTCGCTTGCTCACAGCAAGATGTGGAGCATGACTTTCCACATCTCTATCCTGCAAGAATGCCCCTGACAGTCCAAAACACCGTCTAGTGCATTTGTTTACATCGGCAGGTACAGCGACCACTTCTCGTTCGCTTCAGATAAAATGCTAGCCGCTCATTGGTGACATCAATTAATATCAGAACATATCAATACAGGCAGATTTTGTGCATGTCAGCACCGTTGCATCACCCTGAATAGCGCTGATATGAGCAACCACACATTCGAAAAGAGCGAGCAGGAGACCGTAGTACGAGAGCATTTTTACGCTGCCTACTCATTCTTTGTATTCTCTTCATACACACAATATGTTCCGTAAAGAAGACACAGATGAGGACTTTAGACATATGATCATTCACTCAGAGAACACTTCATTCTCTTGCGGAAACGCCAATGCCAGTATTGATGTCGATGCCAGTATTGGCACCATTGGCAGCTGAACGAGGCAAGCAGTACACCTAGGAAGCTAAATAGTATGTGTGCATGACAATACATAAAAATACAGCCATATTCGCAGTCTCATTTAGTTTAGGGAAGTGCTGGTGAGCACGGCTGACAGCTTTCCATCGAAAACGGCAACATACCGATGTCGATACTGCTCCGTGTCGTCGCTTCTCGCTTTTTGTGTGTGCATTGTACAAAATGAGGAATGGTTTATTTTAAATCCGCATGGTCAAAACTGAACTACAGAAGGAGTTTTCTTCATCCTGATGGCTAAATTAGCTTGAGGTCAGTCTCTCAGGTCTGCCAGCAGTTGTGGGGATGCGCGACTCTCACGCATCCCATGATATGCTGTTTTCCCCGCACGGCTCGCGTGGCCTGGCGGTCGGCGTGGTACAAGCGCGGTGCGAGAGATGGCGCCACCGTCGCGGCGGGGTTACTCGGGCGCCGAGGGACAGACGCTTGGTCTTTTCCCGGCGGGCCGGCGAACAGCGTGGACATTCCGCGCGCGCTGCGACCATGCTTCTGCGAGACCGCCTCGCGTGGCCGCCTTCGAACGCACGACCGTTGGCGTGACCGAACACGCGAACGACCAGGCGTTGGGATCCAGCATGGGGCGAACATATTCGCTCGCAATGCGGTCGCGGTAAGTCGGACTTCTAGATTTGTCGCGCGCCCATCGGCATGTTTTGGGGATAGCAACTCGGCTAGCTGGCATTGATCTATGAAAGGTGCAATAAATGCCCTTGTGATTGTTTGCACTACTGTTGTCGTTCCTTTGTCCCAAGAGTACGGAGGAGAACCCCTTATCTCCCCACACAGTAGACGCACAAACTACAAGACTGTGACATATAGGCTTAAAGGGAAACTAAACCCTAGTAATAAGTCGATGCGGACTGTTTAAATACCATTCCAGAAACCTCGCAATGCTTGTTTCGTGCAAGAAAAGACTTAGCTTTTGTAGAAAATTGCATCTGATGGGCCTGAATACCTTTTCTGAAATTCAAACCTCCAGCTGCCCAACCAGGGGAGTGGCGACGTTGCATATGCGATCACCGCCCTTTGCTGCCGTCGGTGAATAAAACGGTGCTCGACAGACGGTGGCACTGCGCCAAGACAGATAAAGTCAGAGTGGCAGATTCGCCACTGCAGCTGCTTTTTGGCCAAGTAGCGTAGACCATTTGGACATCCCGCGACATCACATGGAAGTTGAATTGTCTCCTACTTGCAGTTTGTGCGAGTTTCATGAGCCGGCAAAACCAGCGCAGCACTACGCGATAACTACTGAAACGCGTAAGCGTGGGCGGCATGGAGTCGAGAGGAAACAAAACTGTTCGACCGCCTGTGTCATTGTCAAGGGTAATTTCAAAGAGTTCTTTTGCTTAAACATAAAATAGAACTGGACAAGTAGCATTTTATTTTGTCTTATAATACAATGCAAGGATGTTTTGTGTAACGAGTGGTTGCGTACTAGTGATAGAATTTAACTGAGGAGTGCTTTCGTCATCGGGCAGGTACCTGAATTTCCCTGGGGAGTTTCCAATCATGTCCTGCATTTACCTCAATTTCTTGATTATTAAGGCCCTGTTCGCGATGATATTGGCGCTTTAGAGATTCTTGAACACTAATCCATCACTTTAGCTTGACTTAATGTTTGCCTTTAGTGTCAGTTTAATCTCGGCTGAACGCGATCGGCATCGGCTCAAACTGTGTGCGAGGATGGCGAGGGCTGAACTTCATGCAGCTAACAATGCAACGCCACTTGCCTCCCATCTCTCGACCGTCTACAGGGAATGCAACTTCTTGCAACAGCAACTTCTCACGCTATGCCCTAGCTCCCGATCGTCAACTCCTCAACGCTCTCAACAGTGTAGTCTGCATGATCCCGGCATGCTCTGAATGGAACACTCCTGACATCATATACAATGTGGCCTGTAACTGAGGAGGAGGTAAGGTGGGGTGTTTCGATGCTATAAATTTAATTTATTTGTGAAATATCTGTGCGACTCACAAACCTGCTTTTTTTTGAGGACATGAAGGAAGCATTCAGAGCAACGTACCTAGAGAATTTCATCAACATCCGTTGACATTGAAAAATCGCCGGAGTTGCCCTTCAATGAACACTACACTGGTTTATTTAAAAATATTTCTAGGTAATGTAAGAGCCCCAACTAGCTCAAACCAAGATTATGCAGGTGACTGACTTCGCTTTATTACTCCCTAGACTCACTAGAAGTACCTCGACATCTCGAGTTCACATTACGTGATTGGGTGTAATCTCCCTGAATAAGCTAAATAAAAGTAGAAACATTCCACCTCTCCTGGCCTCTCCTTGTCCATGTCCCCTCACTGCACTTGCCTTCCATTGCCACTTGCACCCTCAGTTTGCACTTTTTGATTGCAGCGATTGCTGCAGTACAGTCGCCGACCGTTCATTCGGACCTCACGGGGACTGCAGAAATGTCAGAATAAACAGGTGCCCGAAAAAGACAAAGAAAAAAAAAAAAGAAATCCTTTATTTCCATGCACTTATTCGGGCTTGGCAGTAGGCTTGAAGAAATCGGGAATGCGCCATTGCACGCTGTTCCATTTACGCGCAATCAGATAAGCCTGAATCTTGGAGGGGATATCGTACGGTTACTATAGCCGGCTGAAAGCACAGTCACTGCTTTTATACGTTCCGCATGCGATGGCAGCGTAGCACACGGTGCGTCATCTTCCGACTCTGAGTCATCGTCCGGCGGTGCAGCAGAAAAACCTGACGAATGATCTCGCCGTCATCGAGTTCTTCTCATGTCAGTACAGCAATGTCAGCACCTGTGAAGCTGTCAAATGAGACGGTGTCCAGAATCGCAATGCAACCACTGCGCAGGTCTCGGCAGAAGATTTTCGGCATCAGTAGGGAGCACATCGGAAGGCAACAAATCCTAGGTCTCCTGGCACCCGCTTGCCGGCATTCACCAGCGCAGTCTACGCGGGCACTGTCAGTTCCATTAGACACTTGATGCAATGTTTCCGTATGCCGCGTTGGATCACCGCATCCTCGACAAAGCACACAAAGCAAACAAAGCAAACACCACCATGCCATCACGCCGTCACCAATCGCACAAACAAAAAATGTGGCCTACTCGCAGCATCGTGCACGAAGAAAGAAACAAATCAGCTGCTGGATTGTCTTGACATGGCTTACTAAGCTGACACCAGAACTTCTGGAGCCACTCTATCGAACCAGACAGAAACGATGATGATGAGTGGGGATTTGCAGTAGCGCCACTTCGTGGGGCAGCGAAGAGGCTCCATTCAAAACAAAAATGGCATTCAGCAAGTCGAACCGTGCACCGGTCAGAGTCGGTGCATGGTGCTCTCAATCGAGTTGGCTCAAGGAGTGTCCGACAAATCAGACGAGAGGTTGCAATGTGTCCGAACTTTCGGCAGTTGTTATACATTATGGTCTATGGGGAGAATGGCAGTGACGAGAAGCAGACCGAATAATCGAGCATGTTCTTGAAGTCCGAAAAATCAGCCGCCGACAGTAGCTAAGGTCGATTATGAAGTGACACATATAAGCGCTCTGTGTAAAGTGTGAAACTTATTACAAGCTCTTAAAAATGTGCATCGCTAGTGATCGCACTGGTGCCGCTTTACCAAGTATTTAGCTGCCTCATCCCAATCTGCCTCTTTCATGTTCCTGTGCTGACCTCTGACACATGCCGCTAGAAACGTTTTGGAAGGGTGCCAGGGATTTCACTGGTTGATTTGTGTACCTGCGCCCATGTTGAGCGTACATTGGTTGTGCGGTTCGTGGATTGCGATTGATTATTGATGGTTTCTCCAGGGCAGCATGTCGTTCACCCATTGATACTGGGTGAACGGGCCCAAGTGCGCTGTTGTGGTAAAGTGCGGCCGATAAAGGCACGCCGAGTACCGTCTTCCGACACGGCTGCCGTTGCTGGTGATGTCTGCGTTTGCACATTGCTTTCTGTATTCCTTTTAAACATTCACTAAACATTTCGCATATTCAAGAAGCCTTCAAGTGCAGCCTTCACGTCGAATTTGCCAAAGCGGTGCATTTGTTTACATATACATCTACAGATTCAGATCGCTGTTACTGTATTTACACGATTGGAAGTCGATCACTTTCTCTAAATTTGAAAATCTGAAGTGGGGGGGGTCGACTTACAATCGAAACCAAAACATGGTACCGCCAAAAATGCAACACCAACGGGAGCTACAACGTAGTTACAACATTATGTTTGCTCTATGGCCCTACCCACATCTTTTCGCTATCCCGCGTGTTTGTTCTCTTTTTGGAAGGGTTTTTCCACATTTTTGAGAGTTTCACAGTGCACGCAACACTCATGGGGGGGGGGGGGGGGAGGTGTCGATAGTTGATGGAAGCACCACTGTTCCCATTTGCGGCGGCACCGTCAGAACGGCGGCGCTTGTGGGGAGTATCGGTAGTTCATGGAAGAGCAGACACCGCGCGCGCGTTTTTCTTTCTCTGTTGAAAGGCATTGGCAGTGGTTTGACACGTTCCACTTGACTGCCGGCTACGTGCTACTTCTATGCTTTCTCAGTCGTCATGAGTGCTCCAGGCCCACTAATCCTTCGGCACTCGTTCACAGCAGCGTTCAAGGGGGCTGCCATCCTTTGCGCCGAAAGAACAAATCACTGCACAGCGGGCCGAAATTTCGATGTTTCTGAACGAGTGGTGCGAGAGTGGCGATTGCAGCGAAGTGAAATTTTCACCTGTGACGGCAATTGAGAAATTTCCCACGTGCCGAAGTTTGGACGCTTTCCGGAGCTGTAGGCTAAGCTTGCGGCGCACGTCGCTGGAATGCGTGATCGGTCCCTGCTAGTGAAGTGCGACATGGTCATTAAGGACCTCGCCGTGAGTACGAGTGGCTGGCGGCCGAAGATAGCGAAATTACGCTAACCGGACCTGTCAAAAGAGCCTCCCTGACGGCTGCGTGTGGTTGGGTGCATTCGGCGTGGGCTGCTGTTCCACAAGATGTCGTGGTGCGGTCGTTTGCCAAATATAAAATTTCGCTGGACGACGACGCGCTGTGGGACCACAGCAACGATAACGATGGCAGCACTAGTGAAGACAAGTAGTCCAGTGAGCATGTCAGCTACTAATAAATTTTCGTTATCGAATGCGCCCTCGGGTATGCTCTTTCTTTCCCCTGTCACGCGATATGGGGGGGTCGACTTACAATCGTGTAAATACGGTAGCTTCGGATATTGTAGAAACGGCACATCGCTGATTCTCCAAACGTAGCAAAACATACATATCTGCGCATATCAGCTGTATTGTTCCACCCCAAGACGAGTCAATATGAGCAGCTGAGCCACTTAACCCTTTCGCTGTCAGACCTTTCTGGCCGTGACGCACCCCCAGTGTCTGCTTGGTTTCAGGGAACGAGCATAACAGGGAATGAACATAGCAATTTATTTTTGATTATGATTGGTATACAAATAACATAGTCAATGCAATATGCACATTTCAATGTTCTGCAGCTGTTATTAGTAAACATCATCATCATCATCAGCCTGACTATAACATCCGTTTAACATCCGAATCTGATGATGCGGAACTCATCTCTTCGTCGCGTTAGACGCTGTCCCAGTCCAAATCCGAGCTTGGCTCGTATTCTGAATCGTAAGAGTCACCGCTCCAATGAACAGACGAAGATCTCGCGCCGCTCAGCTATCCGAAAGTAACCGCGCGCAGGGAAGATACGCTTTCAGTCGCCCACGCAACGAAGATAAATGGGACGTTGTGTGATCAAGAAGAGGGAGATGGAAAAAGGCTAAAACAAAGTTCGAAGGTTTTCACGTTTACTGCTGCAAGTCGGAAGCGAGGGTGCGGCGAAGAGAGCGAAAGCAGTAATCGAGTCACTCTTTTCGGAGAGGCAACGGCGACGCGTGCGCCTGAACTTGATGCGCCGTAGCAGACGCACCAACAGAAGAAAAATAAAAACCTTCAAACCGGCGGAGATGGCAGAACAACCCTTGAACCCATAACCACACGCGCGCGACGCATGATCCAGCAAACGCGGAGCCACCGCGCCACTCAGCAAAAAGAGAGGGGGGCGTGGCAGTCGCACCGTACTCTTCAATCCATGTACTAACACAGGTCGGGGCGAAAATACGAACTTGTAGGAAGAGTCAACAGATGGCATGGCCAAGTCCGGGAGCGCCAGCTTTGCGCCCAGGCGCGAAATTTTGAACGCGCGATAGAGAACGTACTGGTACGTCAGTGACACTGTGGGGGGGAAGTGCGACGACGTACTGGTACGTCCGTGACAGCGAAAGGGTTAAACAACTGCAACTGTGATCCAGACACACATAAATTACGGGCTGTTACTACTGATTCTCCCTTCTGTTTAACTTCATCGTACTTAAAGTTTGCGCGTTCCGTAAAGTATTATTAGGGAAAACTGTGCTCAACATAAGCCGTCACTTATAGGCCCTGTAGTTATCTCGCAAAAACGTGGATGCCATTGCTGACACTGATAACGTTGGTAACTGAGCGAGTTTATGCTGCTGAGCCGAATGCACTGTCTCTTCTTTCCCGTTTGACGCAGAGGTAAAAAGTGCTTCTATAGAATTAAGAAATGTGTCAGCATAACAACACACACAGACCCACCATCTGCGCGAATGCGACCGGCAGCATCGGGAACAGTGACCAAAGTACAAGATGTTGACACAGCGCTGTGTCGCTGCTTGCCGCTTATTGTGTACGTGCCGTGCGAAGTGAAGAGTAGTTGTCAAATCCCACAACTTAACTACAAGAGTGGTTTCCTTCGTCCTGACTTTTTAAGTTCAGGTCCATCGGTAGCGGGTGCATGAACTCGACGGGGTGAGGCCTAACCGAACCTTCGCTAAACAGGATCAACATTGGCTCAAACTTCACGTGCATGGCTTGAGAGGACTGAAGCTTGTGCATTTCAACTTCGAAGGCATGTCAATGCATTTTGAGCGCAAATAATTATACGTACAAGTGAATGAGCTGCAGCTACTATTGCGTTGTCGGTTCAACGGCTGATCGCGTAGGGTTCCATCAAGCTATCATTGTCGGCACATTGATTTTGTTGGTGCCGTCGACAAGAAAGCCCATCGCGCTGTATGACAACTCCCACCCGTCTGTTGTGTGGTCGGCCTATTATGACCAAATGGTCTCAGTGACAGTGCTGAATAGTCATCCATCGTCGGCGTCAGCGTCTTGTCGGTCTCATATCGACCCAGTGTTACCACGCCTTAAACAAGTATGTGCGGTCAGGCATGCACTGCCACCACGAGCAAGAGCGAGTTGACTCTGCAAGAAGACTGCGTCAGCAACATGTTTTTGAAGTGTCGCCCAAGTGTAACAAGTGTAGTGTAACAGCGGTAGCATATGTCGCAGCACTTAGGGTACAGTGGCATGCATTCATTTTTTATTGCGAAAGCAATACTGCTCGCACTTTCGGCCCATCGGTGGTCGTGGCGCCTCCTTACACAGCTGTGTGTCACGTGACTGTGTGACGTCACACCAGACAGAGACGGGGCCCCAGCTCGCGGCATTGATGGTGGAGGCGAAGCCTTGCGCGCCGCTGCTGCGGCGCTACTGAGAGAGGGCACTCGCTGGTGTGACGTCACGCTAGGAGGATAAATGGGGCTACTGCTCGGCTCCTCGCAGTGGTCGGCGCGCTGCCTTGCACTATGTCGGATGATGTACAGTCGAAACACGGATATATCGAACTCGAAGGGGATCACGAATTAATTCGATATATTAAAAATTCGATATAAAAAAATACAGGCCCAGAGACTACCTGTGGCGGACGATGACCTACCGATCGGCGTATTCAAGAATGACAACTATTTCCGCACACACGACGCAACGTAATGCTTTATTTGCGTGAAAAAAAATCGCTTATGTTGGTCTGCTTCTTCGCCTTGCAAATGAAATTAATGACGCCAGCCTCGATCTTATCGAGGCTGTTCAGGTGCGAAAGCCCGGTTCCTTCCACGTCGCCGCAACAACGGCGAATCAAGCTGAATGCGGCCGCCACTTCAGCGGCGGAGTACGAGCGTGTAGCCGCCCCCTCGTCCGGACGATCTTCGTCGCCACTCGAGCTGTCGGCCTGGGTCCCTGCGACTGCAGCTACAATGTCCTTGTCGGCGAGGCTCGCAACAGCCTGAACACTGCTGTCAACGTTCACAAAATCGTCAGCAGACACTTCGGCTGGAACGGCAGCCGGGAAAAGGGACGACAACTCGCGAAACGCGTCGTCCATGCACTCGTTGTCGCCGTCGCCGTCTTCGCAGGTTTCGGGAAGTTTGGCCGTCACGAGGCCTGCCTTCCGGAAGCAGTTGGCCACGGTATCCTGCTTCACGTCTCTCCAGGCGCCCGTCATCATTTGAATGGCCCCCAGCAGGTCAACCTTAAGCTCGGTGCCCATGCGGAGGTTCACCAAAAGCCTATCAATGAGTCGCTTCCTGTAGCCGACTTTGAACGACTTAATGATGCCCTGGTCGAGCGGCTGCAACTTCGCTGTCGTGTTTGCCGGCAGAAACTTGAGCGCGATGTTTTTGAGCTCGCAGGTGGTGTGATGGGCCGAGCAATTGTCGACGAGAAGGCAAGCGTGACGCCCCGACTTGCCCAGTTCGGCGTCCCACGCTTGCAGCCATTCTATAAACAGCTGACGAGTCATCCACGCCTTCTTATTGAAGGCGTAGCGAACGGGGAGCTGCTTACAGTTTTTGAAGCAGCGCGGTGCCCTTGCTTTACCGATCACAAAGGGCTGGAGCTTTTGAGAGCCATCCATGTTTGCAGCGAGCAGAACGCTCACGCGGACTTTGCTCATCTTGCCCCCGTGACACGTGCTGCCCCGGACGTCGAGCGTCTTGCTTGGCAGCATCTGCCAAAACAACCCGGTCTCGTCGGCGTTGAAGATTTCCGCGGGTGAAAACTTCGCGCAAATTTCCGGCCATTCGTTCAAAATCCACTGCTGGATATCCTGGCTGATGACGGCTCCGCTTTCCCCAGAAATGGTTTTGCCAACTATCTTATGGCGGTTCTTAAACCTCTGCAGCCACCCTGTATTGTCGGCGAAGTTGTCATCACCGAGTGCAGCGGCAAACCATTTAGCTTTAGCCATTAGCATTGGGCCATCCACCGGAATGTTTTTAGCCCGCACCTCTAAAAACCACGCATAGAGGGCCTTTTCAACTTTCTCGTGGGCAGGAGCGCGCACACGACAAGCTCCCGACGTTCGTTGCTCCGCCGCTTTCGACTATGTCCGCCTTGTTTTTTAACAAGGTGCTTAGAGTGCTCCGAGGAATCCCGAAGTCATCTGCCACCGTCGCACTTTTCTCGCCCGCCTCAACACGCTGAATGGCTTTCAGCTTTGTCGCAAAGTCAAGGTTCTTGCGCTTCTTGACGCTGCTTGTGCTTGCTGTGGCCATTGCTTCCGCGTCAGCTCACCACGATCCAGTCACACGTGTCGTGAGACTCACGCAAAACAATAATGAACACGAAACACAAGAACGCGCACAAAACACAAGAACTCACGTGCGCAGCCTACGCCAACAAACCGCTCGCGATGGTCACCTCCGAGGGCGACAGCGACGTACGAAATGCACGAGCTGTGGTTGGCTGAGCAAAACTCGTGAAAAAGCAACAAGAAAAAAAAAAGACAAAAGGAGGAGGCCGCCGGCGCCTTCATTCCTCTTTTCCGAACCGATCACTATGGTTACGCGGGGGAAGGATGAGAGACTTTGAGAGAGAGGAAAAAAAAAAGCAGTTCCGCAAGTCGGAGAGCGTGCGCAGCGGGAGTACAGTCCGAGCCTCCCTCTCGCTCTCAGATTTTCCGAGCATTTCGTGGGAGGCGCGGAGCTCGCGGGTGCAGCGAGTACCGAGATCGCGCGGCGTTCTATATATCCAATGGCGGGTAACAATATCGTTCGATATAAACGTACGGATTGCTGTACTTTAACACAGAATTTTCAAGGGGATAATTTACGAGTTCGATACAGACAATAATTCTATATATGTGGGTTCGATATATCCGTGTTCGACTGTATAGCCATAAGTTTAACAAAGGGCAACTATGTCCACACCATCAGCCGAACCAAGGCGCAGCCAAGGGTATTGCTTTCGCAATCTTCCAGGCTTAACCAAGCTAAGCCTTCAGCCAATTTTTTTGGACTGCACAATTTTTCTTACATTATTATGGCCCCTAGGGAAAATTTGGACGTTGGCTACATTTACAAACACTGCACAGAAACAGGGTCCAATAATAACCATACCTGAAGAAGACGTGTATGCGGTCGATGTAGCGCGAGTAGAGGCGTACAGGATGTGCCGTCTCCGTGGCAACGTCCTGGAAGGAGAGGAAGTCGTTGGGCACCTGTGGGGGCCCTGCCATCTCGGAGGCCCGCTGCAGGCCCAGCACAAGCAAATCCAGCACCAGTCCATAGTACTGGACAATGAAGGAGGAGAACTGCAGGCCACGGATGATTCCATACGAGTTGGTGTGGTTCATGTCCTTGTAGTTGATGATAACGTTGTTCTTGGCCGTCATGTAGTCAGCGATGTTGTGATCCACAATGAGGCGCAGGAGTCGGTTGAGCAGTGTCAGGTCCATCTTCTCATACATCTTCTCAAAACGTGACTCGAGCATGACATTACACTCACCCTCAGCAGTGTCCCACACATCCTGCAGGTTGTTGATGCCCTGACACCACTTGTACACAAGTAAGGGTGGTGGCTCCGAGTCAGCTGGCTTGATCCAAGGTGGAAAGAGGCGTCGCTTGTCTGCCTCATACCACAGATACTGATCTAGGTAAGCGTCTGTGATCTTCTCCAGGGGCTCCACGTCGTACACAGGGATCAGGTGGCTGTACAGGTCCATAAACTCTATGCCCACCTGCAAAAAGGACCACACTCATTCACTACTCTATCCTTTCTGAGCAAGTAAAAAGCCCAGTCTGACGGTACAAGTTCAGCACTGAATCTATGTGGACCAAAACAAGACAACACGGGGACTCGCACACTGACATTTATTGAAAATTCATGAATATGAGAGTTCAGTAAAGTCGCATTATTATGTATCCACTTAGAATCTACTGTTAAAACACAGTTGAAATGAATCATTGCTCCAGTCTCCATAAAGCCTAGTATTGATTGACCAGTTAGAAACTTTGCTCTGAGTGCACACCTGTTGTGGCATATGTAGTATTCCCTTTAGACGCAGCACACAAGCAGGAGCAAAATTTGGGAACAGAAGACTGACAGCAAACTGACTTTACTTCTGCCGGTTTCGCTGCCTCCATAACTACGGGGAAGCCTCAGTTTACATCCTCCGATTTTGCGACGTCTCATATTTTACACCAGATTAGTGTAGTTCTGACGAACTCCACAGAGAGACGATGCATTAAATACTTCGAGTATATGATGTGAGATAACAAATCTCCTGTCTCATATGATGATCTGCGCAAAACTGCGAACCCAATGGCAGATGCGAGAAAAGTGCCGGCAGCCTCGAGCACCTTCTTCGCAGTGCCGTCCCCTCCGAGTCAACCTTTAGGATGGGGAGAGCACCCTTTTTCATGCGGAAAGCTCCAAGGAGTTTCCAGGGTCGCTCTAGTCTTTTAAAGCTTTCTTAGGCTCCTACGTGCCCTTTAGGCTCTTTTGGCAGTTGTCATCGTTGGTAAGTGGTTGACGATAGGTGGTCGTACTTGGGGGAGGAAAAGCGAAGAAATGCGCTGAGGGAAAGGGCGTGTGCTCTCGGGAAGAGCGCACACAAGTTCGCATGCAACAGAGTTGCGGGTAGGTGCAGGATGAAGTACTGGGGGGGGGGGGGGGGGGGGACTGTTTGTCATTAGCTTGCTCACTTGTACATTCCAGGAAGGCAAGGGAAAGGGCCTGTGCATACTGTGGCACATGACTTCTGACACAACCGAGTTGTGGAGATGGGTGGGAATAAGGAGCTGGGGAGGCTGTCACTGGAAGCTAGGGAAAGCACGCATGCTTTTGGGCAACCAAGTTGCCAGGATGAGCAGCCAGGAAGGAGAGCAGGGACGACTGTTGTTCGTTTGTTCGTTCAAGAAATTAGCTTGAATTTACAATGAATGTCAATGGATTCTGCATAATTTTTTTTTTTACTTCCCTCGTGTTCGCTTCCCCCTCATTGCTCATTTCCCTTCTCCCTCTTTGCATCACTCAATCAGCCTCTTTGTCACTTCATTGCGGTCTCCACGCGATTTCTCTCTACATTTTCACAAACAGAACTTATTTTTTGTAGCACTTGATACATTTGCAAAATTGTAGAATGAGCCCAAATTATTAAATTTTATGAAAAAATCTGAAGAGTTGGTAGGTCTGTGAGACACACACAAGAGCTTGTGGTGGTGGTGGTAAACATTATTTAAAGGGTGAAGGGGAAGGGGGGAAGTGGCTGAGAGACTGTGTGATTCTTGACTTCCGTCTGTTTTCTGTCTGTCTCAAGTTTCTGTGCTTGATACCAACTCGCCCCACATCAAGCTTCTGCTTCTGCACTAAGCACGAGAAAGTGTTTGACGTTGTAGTTCTGCGGAAACCTGCAAGGTGGAGAGAATTAGTTAATAAAGGGAAAACCAGACATCCACCCGTTCGCAGCAATTGCTACAAAGGAAACCCATACGGGTTCCTCGAAAGAAAAGCCTCAGAGCTGAAGAAAAATTTGTCCTGGTCCGGGACTCCAACCCGGGACTACCGCCTTTCCGGGGCAGCCGCTCTACCATCTGAGCTAACCAGGCGGCTAGCAGATGGCAGGGCGAAGTCGAATTTGTCGACAACACGAAGCAAAGGTAAGTGTTTGAAGTTGTAGTTCTGCAGAAGCCCGCAAGTCGACAAATTCGACTTCGCCCTGCCATCTGCTAGCCACCTGGTTAGCTCAGATGGTAGAGCGGCTGCCCCGGAAAGACGGTAGTCCCGGGTTCGAGTCCCGGACCAGGACGAATTTTTCTTCAGCTCTGAGGCTTTTCTTTCAGGGAACCCGTATGGGTTTCCTTTGTAGCAATTGCTACACACGGATGGATGTCTGATTTTCCCTTTATTAAGCACGAGAAACTACACAAGTAGTGCAGTCATCCACATCTCACTTCGTGCATTTCACAGCGCAATTGTGTCTGGTCTGAGATACTTTCTATTGACTAACTACTTCACATGTCATATCTACAACTTGTGGGATGCGCGACTCTCGCGCGTCCCCTGATGTTTTTCCCGCATAGCGCGTCTCCTGCAAGGCGGCTTCGCCTGCCGCGTGGCCTGGCGCCCGCGGAGCTCGGAGTGGTTGAAGCGCAGTGCCAGAGATGGCGCTAGTGTTGCGCTGCTAACGCCGCCAACAGGAGAGGTTACTTGGGCGCCGAAAGGAAGGCGCTTGGTCTCTTTGGGTTCGGGAAGCGAGCGCGACGGACGTGCCGCGCCGACCATGCTTCTGCGAGACCGTCTCGCGTGGCCGCCTTGGACACCGTTGGCGTGACTGTACACGCGAACTACCAGGCGTTGGGATCCAGCATGGGGCGAACATATTCGCTCGCAATGCGGTCGCAGTAAGTCGGACTTCTAGATTTGTCGCGCGCCCATCGGCATGTTTTGGGGATAGCAACTCGGCTAGCTGGCATTGATCTATGAAAGGTGCAATAAATGCCCTTGTGATTGTTTGCACTACTGTGTTGTCGTTCCTTTGTCCCAAGAGTACGGAGGAGAACCCCGTATCTCCCACATCTGGCTGCCCAACGTGGACCTCTTGGGGCATCGGACGATAGATTTAACAGTTTTGCTTCGTTCAAGACCTTTGTTTGAACCGAAGCGTAGGCCTAGCGTGAATTTTGATCGCTAGCATCGGCGGCGTGCTTTCTTGAGTGAGGCGACGGAGGCTGTAGTGTGTTTGAACATGTCAACATGCTAAGCCTTTTCGCAAGTGTTTTTTTTTAATGACATTCGTCAGTACGAGAGCCACGTGGTCTGCATTCTGGGAGAGCGAGGCTGAGCGCCCGCGGAGCAGTGGCAAGCCTGAAGCGAGTGAGTACGGAAGCCTCGTGGGTGGTCCGAATTTCTTATGTAAATAGCTTCTTCTATCTCCTTGACTCGGATGAAGTCGCGACTCTGGGAGCCGGGTGGCCGCGGGCCACGGGTGCCACGACGGGCTGACTGGTATTGCGGCCTGGCACCGGGCGCTCCGACACCGTCTGGGACGGTGGGCGCCGTCAACTCGGATGCTGTGTGCACCGAGCGGAGTAGGACCACCTCACAGAGCTAACGTCTCCTCGCGGCTGCCTGTTTTGCGCCCATTGTGGGTGTTGTCTTTGGATGCCGGTTGTTGTCAGGGTAGCGACGATTTAGGCCTAAGGCTTTACGAAGCTGCCTGTCGCACGTGGAGGGACACAACCTGGTGGACCGTGGCGTTGAGGCGTTGCAATTTGCTTCCCTCATTCTATTTAGCCTCGCACGAATTGAAATTACTCGTTCGACTCAAGAAAGCGAGCTTCGTTCACGTGAACTTAGCATCTGAGTAGCTGCCCGATTTTTTTGCTAGCCGAGTTGAACATCGTACCACGTGGGCAATGCGCATGCAGAATTCCTCTCCCTTGCACTACTTTAGTGCTTGCCGAGTGTTTTGAGTGTACGCAGCGTGATTGGAGTCACCCCTGGCTTGCTGTCACCTGCACATCGTCTGCGCTGCTGCCCCGGACTACGATCGAGTCACCCCGGGCGATGGTGATGCTGTGGCCAGTTCGGCGCAGCGACTTCGGCGGCTTTCTGCATACAGCTCACAACCCTTGGCGGCGGACAAAGGAGCCAGCGGTCACCGACAGCTACGGCGGCTCTTGCCAGCAGGGCGCGTCGGCGCGAGCGACACTTGCTCGTACCGATTACTGCGTCGTCGTTTCCGGAGTCCTGGCCTGGAATCGTGCCGTCGAGTCTGTAAAGCTGCTGCTGTGACCGGCGGACGCCAGCGGTGTACCCAAGGACAGTCGGCTCGCATGCTATGGACAGCGTGCGGACATTTCCTCAGCGCGGCCACTGTTGCATGTACTGCCTTGTTCGCGAAGCACGGGTTAATGTTAGACCGTGTGACATGTTTCGCCGGAATAAGAAGTGATTTAAGGTTGGGGGGATGTGGGGATGCGCGACTCTCGCGCATCCTCTGATGTTTTTCCCACATAGCGCGTCTCCTGCAAGGCGGCTTCGCCTGCCGCGTGGCCTGGCGCCCGCGGCGCTCGGAGTGGTTGAAGCGCAGTGCGAGAGATGGCGCTAGTGTTGCGCTGCTAACGCCGCCGACAGGCGAGGTTACTTGGGCGCCGAAAGGAAGGCGCTTGGTCTCTTTGGGTTCGGGAAGCGAGCGCGACGGACGTGCCGCGCCGACCATGCTTCTGCGAGACCGTCTCGCGTGGCCGCCTTGGACACCGTTGGCGTGACTGTACACGCGAACTACCAGGCATTGGGATCCAGCATGGGGCGGACATATTCGCTCGCAATGCGGTCGCAGTAAGTCGGACTTCTAGATTTGTCGCGCGCCCATCGGCATGTTTTGGGGATAGCAACTCGGCTAGCTGGCATTGATCTATGAAAGGTGCAATAAATGCCCTTGTGATTGTTTGCACTACTGTGTTGTCGTTCCTTTGTCCCAAGAGTACGGAGGAGAACCCCGTATCTCCCACAAACTTGCAGACGTAATGTTTCATCAAATCGCATCTTTGTGCTGCTCCTCAACAAGGTGTGCTGGCCGATGGGAGGGAAGAGCAATGAGGGCGATGCAGAGAAGGAGCAGCATGAGACAAGGAGCGAGCAAACGAATGAACGAAGAAAATGGTCGCAGCGCGATGCGGGTACGCAGTGGTCGCCTAGGAAACAAGGAAGCCTTTTGCTCGTCTGCTTATCGGCAGTGTGCTCTGCACTGAACACGGCTTCAGTCTCTGCACCCATCGTGATGCGCGTCGTGATGTGCAGCTATCGAGCGTGACACCTTGACTGCTGCCAGTTTAAGCAGTGTTCCACAAATTTAGTTTGGAGGTATTAGGCTTAATGTGTACTTGTGAGCTTCCACCGTACCTACCAATGTGCGCACATACAGATTTGGTAGGTGTGCGCAGTAGTTGCCGCAGCTAATTGTCTGAGAAACCAAACTCCACTTTGCATGCGCTGCTGTCAGTTCAGACCGTGCGTGTGATCGCATGTGCGATCTGCATGTAATCGTCTACAGGTTAAAACATATCAAGGGCGGGCTTCCCGTGGCGGCATGCCACCGGAAAGCCCTGACGGCTACGCCTAACCAGCACACCTCGTTGGCAACAAAAGATATCGTTTGGTGCTGTGTCTCCTTGAGCCAACTCGATCGAAAGCACCATGCACCGACTCCACTCCGACCGGTGCATGGTTCGACTTGCTAAACGCCATTTTTTGTTTTGAACGGAGCCTCCTTGCTGCCCCACGAAGTAGCGCTACTGCAAATCCCTGCTCATCATCATCGTCTCTGCCTGGTTCGTGGCTACAGCAGTTTCGGTCTCAGCTTAGTAAGCCATGCCAAGACAATTCAGCAGCTGATTTGTTTCTTCATGCACGACGCTGCAAGTCACTTATCAAGATTACAGTGGTCAAGATGTTGAGAGCTCATGAGATACTAAAAGTAGACAATGCCCCCAAGCAGTGAGCGCTCGACCAATGGCGAAGCGTGCTGGAGTTGCGTGGTGCGCGCGGCCAATCGGCGACTTTGAAACGACCTTCAATCATTTGCGTTCAGGGAGCTTGTTTCTGTGGGGAGGAGATAGCTGAAGGAGCATATTTGAAAATGGAGAAGTGCACTCTCTGACAAGACCAAGATGGCAGTGCTGGATTGCTCCGTTCCGGAGATATTGTGGCTTGAAAGATGCCATTGTTGCGTAATCTCCACAATGTTTTTCACCACCTTGACAGATACAACAAATTCTTTAGAGCACTTATATGCGGTGTTCATCAAAAATATTTCGAAATCAGAAGTCCTAAATAGTCAATGCTGTATTATTATGGTGCCATCTGTATGTTTAAAAAACGTGCCAATTTTTCAACTCTTTCTTGGCTAGGAAGTGCTCCCAACCTGTGTGGATACTGTATCGTGCTTGATAAAGCCAACACATCGGGCGCACATGTTCAAATGATTGCTGTCACTGCACACGCCCACCGACAGCAGCTTCGTTACACGTGCACTCAGAACCCTCCTCAAGCATGTTCGCTCTCCTGCCTGCACTGAATAAATTTAGTAGCAAATAAACCCCGGTGAGCACTCTCACCAGCCCCCACTTGACTTGGTCACACTGCTTACACGAACAACACATACCTAACAGATACAAGTTTTCTTTTTTCTTTTCTTTATTCAACGGCTTCCTTATGCTGGTGTTTTAGCAGCTGCTTGCGCATCCGCATGCGTGCACGGTGGTTAGTTTCAATTTCGTCTCGCAGGCTGTTTCCGTTGGTTGTGCTCGTAAAAACCGATGTCTATCTGGCTTCTAATATCTCAAAGGGTCACCGCTAGATGCTCGCTCGTTTATTGTCCACACGGGTGCGATTACATCTGTTCGCAGTCGGGCACTGGTACATTCAAACGATACTACCACAGACGAATGATGCTGCCATGCCTGCATTTATTTTCGTGATGACGAAGGATTGGGGAAAGTTTCTGACTCGTTTGATTTTTGTGATCAGCACACTACCACTCAGTTTTCTTGCGTGCGCTCACATATACACAGTTCGATGATGCTAGGGTGTGCGTGCTGGCTACTCTGCTGCAAGTGAGTCAAGCGGCAGTCCCTCCAATGCAAACTACTGCCAAAGTGCCGAGTTGGAATATATCTATTTCAGTGAATTCATGAATAAACTAGGAATGTTTACCTATGGAAAACATTTTTTTTTTTTCACTCTATGGTCACTCTAAAAAAATTTCGATAAATGTTTTTCGAAAAAGGTATGCCTGGAGAATTTAAAACTGCAATAAAAAAAATTTGATCGTGGGGGGCCATATTTGACAAAAAGATGGACTCTCAAAGGTTTAAAGGACCCTTCAGCAGGCACTGTTGCAAATCTTACTTCTACAATAAAAGATTTTAAACACAGTCTACGGATCATTTAACTGAAATAATTTTTCAAATCGGTTTATTATTGGCAGAGGCAGAAGAAATTTAACGCACTGTTACCATACTGCTAGGAGGTGAGCGTGACTACTAACATAGACACTCTCCCTTCCCGTCCTCCCATACCGAAGCCGAGGGACTGCGTTGAGTTCATGTGACGAGCCCCGCCTCAGTTCTTTCCTCCCCTCCCCCCTCCCCACTTCTTTCTTTCTGGTGGTAGCATTGCACGTTCCACATTGCACGATTTACCAATGTAACGTAATGTCACGATAAGTAACGTTACTAGGACTGCACTTTACGGCATGGCATTTGTGCTTACTACCTCAACTCTCTGGCTGGGAGTGGCGTTTCCTTGAGAGGGAGAACGTGTGGCATTTAGTTTGAAATTTCAGATGTTTCCATGGAGTGCAGCATTGTAGAAATTTGTGTACACAATCAACAGCATGTGAGGTATGGCCTGCGCTTTCCTGTTTGAAGTGACCAAAGCTGGTAAGGGGCCCTTTAACACAGTACTTTTTTTAAAAATATGCCTCACTCATGCTCGTGTTTGAAAAATGGGATTGAAGAAAATGATTCCACGCTCAAGGGCAAGGTTCTCATGCAAGACAAAATAATTTTGAAGGCAGTGTGCAGGACTTGTGTAATGTTTGTGGGAATTGTAGTGCAAAGCGCGACTTCTGGAAGAGTAATAAATTCAGCGTGGCTAACACTCACCTCTTTGAAAGCTCTCTGCGTGAGCAGGTGACGCTTAATGCGTGACAGTGCCTCGTGAGGGTTGTCGTAGGCCTGCTCAATGAGCCCCAGCTCCTCTCGCTGCGATTGGTTCAGTCGACTCTTCACACTGCAACACCAAAACAAGACAATAACTTCTAGTAGAGCCTGATGATATGACAAGACATGGATACAAAGGGACAGCCGTCTCTCTCTACACAGTGCACAGAGAGGTACGCCCTGCATATATGACGACATTAAAGTTAAATACTTACTTATATCAGGAATCTCTTTATACTGAAGTCCGTTATACAGATGAACCTCGACACAGTCTCTTTCGTTAATTTCACTCCATTAAATTAGATTTTTCGCTTAATTCAAACTCTGACGATGGTGCCAGCTGGTGCTGATGCATTTCTATGGAACCAAACTCTTTCCTTTTTCCTCAATTTTAAAATTTGCATTCGCCGAATAATTCGAACTTTACCAGTCAGCATGCATGCACATGACCCCTATGGTGACCACGGTAGCGACCTGTTGAGTGGCAACATCTGCTCTGGTAGAGCTTAGGGGACAGTGAATGTGTCAAATACACATCTCTCACTGAAAACACTTATTTTTGGCTGGCCAGAGAAAGACTGTCAGCCAATAAACGTAGCACCAAATGTTTCATTATGGCAATTACACAATTCTAATGCAAGCTCTTTTTCTTTTTCTTTGAAAGAAAATTTGGCCAGAAGTGCCTGCACAATGCGAACGGGCATGAAACCAAAACAGCCTTCGCAATGTTCACAGGCTTTACTGTACCACACTAATGTAATGCAGCAAAGCTGACTTCAGAAAAAGAAAGAAGATAAAAATTGAATGGTGAAGCTTATTTTGGGAAACCAGCGCCATTGTGCAACAATTTCTCTTGCTAAAAAAAAATCGGGTGTACATTAAATTTTTTCTTTATTAGGAAATTTAATGTATATGTTAGTTTTCTACTTTGGACACATAGAAAGTAGTGCGCGCTAGATTCAGAGGAGAGTTATAATCAGGTAAATACAGTCACATGTCGATAAAAAGAAGTATTTGCAGTAAAAACTTTTGTTTTAAAGTTCCAGTATTAAAAACAACTTTACAAATTCCCAGAGCAATTGTGGCCAATATTATGTGGTTAGTAAGCAGTTATAAACTCAAAGAAGGCCAGGCCATAATAGTGTGGTAATGAGTGCTAGCACGTGCAGCGCAGGTCGCGTAGAGAGCAATGCACCGGCGTTGCTCACGGCATTAGATACCGTATTTACACGATTGTAAGTTGACCACTTTTTCAAAATTTGAAAGTCTGAAGTTGGGGGGTCGAATTACAATCGAAACCAAAACATGTCCCCGCCAAAAAAGCGAGACCAACGGGAGCTACATCGTAGTTACAATTTTATGTTTGCTCTATGGCCCTACCTGTATTTTTTCGCTATCTCGCGTGTTTGTTCGCTTTTAGGAAGGGTTTTTCAACATTTTTAAGAGTTTTACAGTGCACGCAAAAATCATGGAGGGGGGGAGTCGATAGTTGATGGAAGCGCCGCTGCTCTTACAGTCAAACCCGGCTATATCGAACTCGCAAAAAAACGCCTATCAGTTCGATATAGAGCATAATTCGATATAAGCCTGCTAAATAATTGGATGTCATAAAAGCCCATACCATTTATAAAATCACTTTATTGACGAAACTAGCTTAGTTTCGCATAAATTAGTCCTGCATTTTCTTCTGCTTGGGCAATTTCGCTGCCTGCGACACACGCACTTCCCCATGTTGTCTAAGGAGTCCGAACAGCTGAGGCCGCAACCTTCTGCATTCGCGCAGAAGCACCGGACTAATGCGAGTGCACCAATCACTTCGGAGGATGTGGACAAAGGACCGTAGTTGCTTTCCTCAACGTGCCTACTTTCATTTGTGCTCGGTACGATGTCGGCGATGTAGTCTTCGTTTCGGGATCTACCGTCGTCGCGACACCATCATCTGCACTCACAAACTCGTCCACCGTTGATTCGAATATCCCGGAAATTTCGACAACTCGCTCCAAACTTCGGCAACACCGGCAACGGCTTCGTCGCACTCATCAGAATTTACAGTCATCACCGAGCACGCGGAAACCGGCACGTATGAAGAACGCCTCGTACACGGCCGTGCGTACGCGTCGGGCCGGGTTGAGAGTCTGGCCACTTTAGCCCTAATCGTGCTGAGAGACACCACAAGCGCTTGTGGTGTCTTCTTGTCTCGTCTCTTGTCTACATTTTGCGCTGTTACTAGCAGGATGGAAAACCAACAAGCCCAAGCTGCTATTCTAGCGAAATTTCACTGCCGCGGCTGGGGACTACGAAGACAATAAATAAAATCTTCCGCAGAAGCAGATAGTCAAATGGCTGAATTACAAGCAGCTGCTTGCGAACGCACCTCAAATTGCGCACTGAGCGACCAAAAGTGACTGCCGAAGTGGAGCAGTGTCTTGTTCCGTATAAAGTCCAAGTGCAATAAGATCCTATCGTGACATGCGCACTGTATCCTTTGGTTGTGAGTGAAAGCATACTAGGGTGAGCTGAGAAGGATCGTTGCTTAATGAGTGCCATCTGCTCGTGCGAGTAAGCGGAAATGAAGGTGTGGGGGTAGCCAGACGTCTCGTTTTCTAGCTAAGGCGTGACTGTGGATGGGTGTTAGCACAGCTGAGTGCATATGCAACCCGCACGTCCTGTTTCAGAGGTAATCAGCTGCATTTCTGAAGAATGGCCATGCTGAGATGGTGTGGCATCATGTGCGCTGCCTTCTCATGTATATAGTGTTGGAGATTACGATATCTTGTGTTACGGAGACACCTTGAATTGAGAGGCAGACGAAACATTCGTTCATGGCTGTTGGCACTTTTCGTGATAGCACTGTCCCACTGCAGGCGGCAACTAAAAGCCGTGGGTGCAGAGTGGATGCAAAAGCATTGGCTTTGTACCGCCATTGTGAAGATATAGTTCACAGGGTATGACAGTGGTACCAGTTATGGATGTGTCGGGTGTTGTGTCGGCAGCGGCAGGCAAGCGGGGGCCCCCGACCAGCGAACGCAGACGCAGAAAGGGAGACGCGGAGCAAACTGCTCCTGGTGAAAACCGGACAAGGACTGAGCCGGCTCGCGGCTGTTTATTACTAAAAAGGACTTCACACGCCAGACGACACCTCCTGGTTGGTCCCAGCTCGTCACATGACAGAAGGGGGGTGCGCCATCTAGCTAAACTACTACGAAACATAAATGTATGATAACACAGAGATCTGGCAGGGGGCGACGCTATACTACATCATCCCCCCCCCCTGGAAACAAAGTAAGCATATAGCGAAACGCGCACACAAGATGCGCACAAGGCACGCACTTAAGTCCACAACAAATTCAGTCCGTCCCCGCCCAAGTTCACATACACGCGCAGCAGTCTTGGGCACCAAAACACAGGCAGTCAGTCAAAACAAAATCCAACAAGGAACACAGCACAAGACTCACTGCACTGCAACAAGGAACACATTTTATACCTGTGTGAACGAAAACTGAACTGTCTCCTAAGTGTCACAGCGAGGCCCCTAGCCGTGGCATTTCGAAGACGGCAATACGCTCTACATTCAAGAGACATAATCATCGAGCCACGGAGGCCATTTTCTGTCACGATGAGGACGCGTGCGTACTTCAGAAGAACTTTGGGGGTTGCGACGCGTATTGGTCGACTTTGAAGACCCAGTCGTCCCACTACTATTTCCCTCCCCCTGGTTGGACAATTGAATGTGGCTGTCGCTCAAAGCTGGAGAGGGTTGCCCAGGAAGCTCCTCTCGACGTCCCAACAAGTCCTGGGATGCTGCCGATTCCCCCACGGAATCAGAAACGATTGCTGACTGTGTAGACTCGGAAGTGATACAGTCAGACGAACTACTTAACTGATGCCTATGACTATGAAAGGACGATGTCACGACAGACGAGTCATCGGAATGACTATCCAGGTTTGAATACGAGTACAAAAAATCTTTATTAGTTGTGGACAATGTACTATGTTTTGAATTATCTACTACTGTGGTTAACTTAGACGCATTCCACGTCTTCCCATCACTGAGTACAAAAGAGGATGGTCCTACCTGGGTCTTGACTGTACGAGTTTTACTGTACTTAAAAAATCCTTTCTTGGCAAGTTTTACTTTGACGGTGTCTCCCACCTTGATACGAGTTGCCTGAGCACCTCTACGTTTGTCTACATACTGTTTAGTTTGCCGCTGTTTCTGCGAGACTCTCTCGCGAACTTGAGAAAAAAAACTGCCCTGAACCGCTATGTGCTTATGCAACCTGAAGTTGCTAATATCTATCTTTGGACGAGGTTGACGACCATGAAGTAGGAAAGCTGGGGAGAGACCCGTTGTAGCATGTGGCGTAATCCTATAGGAACCCAAGAATTCTGAAATGCTTTTCGAAGCATCTCTACCTTCATGAGTTATGAATGTAGTGAGATCTCTACTACCTTCTTCCAGTAACAGCTGGTGGTAAGCAGATGCTAGATCCAGCTTAGAAAAATATGTGGCACCATGAAACATTTGTAATAACTCTTGTACGTGCGGCAAAGGATACCCATCAATGACAATTGCCTTATTCGGTTCCCGTAGGTCTACACAGAGCCGGATGGCTCCATCCTTTTTGCGCACCACAAGTGGAGACACCCATTCCGAAGCCTCGACGCGCTCGATGACGTCGCAGTCCTCGAGATGTCGCAGTTCATTTGTGACCTGGTCACGGAGAGCCAGGGGTAGTCTGCGCAACTTTGAAGATACTGGTTTCATACCTTGCCGCCAATGTATTCGGTGCACGAAGTTTTTGACGAGACCCAACTCGCCACTGAAGAGGTGATCAAAACCAGGAGGCACACCTGTGGCGCTCTGTATTGGAGGAAGCGAAGCCAGGCAGCATGTCAGCGACGTACCGTCGATTTGTATCCCCAAGCGCTGGATGGCATCAAGACCCAGCAGTGATGTTCCTGTAGACGTTACGTGGAACGTGACGAAGCATGACCTTTGGAAAAACTGGACAGTGGCTTGAAACAGGCCTTGAATGTCGATGCGTTGCTTGGAGAAATTTCTCAAGACCACTGTTGTTTGTGACAGCCTGTGCTGTCGACCAAAGTGATTTCTAAAATCTTTGGTTGTCATGAATAACACTGACACTCCCATATCCACCAGCAGTCGCATGGAGACGCCGTTAACTACGACCGGAACTTCCAAATCAATTTTTAGTTTCAAAAGCGCTTACCGTCAAGACAGACGCGGACGGCTGCCCTGCGGAAGAGACGTGTTGCACCGCTGTTCGGGTCTTTCGACATACCGAAGCGAAATGGCCCAACGTGTGGCAGGCGTTGCATCACCGATTTCTTGCTGGACAATTCCTGTAAGACGCGATATGGTTCCTGCTGCCACACCGATTGCATGCACCACGGTTCCCGGAGGAGCCATGTGCGAAATGTCGACCATCTTGGCGGCTTCTCGGAAAAAGTCGGCCCTCTTGGCGGCTTCTCGGAAGAAGTCAGCCCTCTTGGTGGCTTCTCGGAAGAAGTCTGTCATCTTGGCGGCTTCTCGGAAGAAGTCTGTCATCTTGGCGGCTTCTCGGAAGAAGTCGGTCATCTTGGCGGCTTCTCGGAAGAAGTCGGTCATCTTCATGGCCTGCCGGACTAAGTCGGCCATCTTGGCAGCTTCCCGGAAGAAGTCTGTCATCTTGCCCGTCGACGGAACGCCAAGTTGAGATGCCTCGTACATATTCGGAGCCGAACGCGCGATTCGCTCGATGCAAGGCTTCTAAAGAGCGTCCAATTTCTTCTGCCTTGTCCAGGGACAGGGTTTCGCCATGAGCTAATAACTTTTCGCGAACGCTGGCGTTCGCTACCCTATGTATTATTTGGTCTCGGACGCGCTCATTGTAGGTTGTGCCGAAGTTGCACTGTACCGCCTTCTCCTTCAGTGCGGTCACGAATTCCAGGAATCCTTCTCCCTCAAACTGCCTTCGACTGGTGAATTCGTGCCTCTCCGCCAGAACATTTGTTGACGTGGCGAACAGCCGGTGAAGCCGCTACAAGAGTTTCTGGAACTCTGACGCTGGCGGGACCGTATCGCTTGACGATGACGCTGCGCCGGTCGACTGCCTTGCTGCTTCACTTGACGCTGACGCTACGCCGGTTAACTGCCTTGCTGCTTCCTGCTCCTTGTCTGCAAAGTACTTTCGTTGTCCCTCACGCCTGAGAGCACTGACGAGCGCGGACGCTCGTCATCTAGCTAAACTACTACGAAACATAAATGTCTGATAACACAGAGATCTGGCAGGGGGCGACGCTATACTACATCGGGGACCCTTTGTGGACCGGTGGAAGTGATGGGAGACCCCTTGCAGTGGAGTGGGGGGGGGGGGGGGTTAGTGGTATAAATTATGACAACATGGAGTGTAAAACAGGTGCCTTTTATTGCTACCTGGCAAAGAATGATAAAACAAAAGTGCCACGTCAATTCAATCTGGGCAGCTTGTCAATACGTGGTGCATTCATGCTTAAAGGGACACTAAAGGCAAATACTAAGTTGACGTGGACTGTTTAAATATAATTCCAGAAACCTCTCAATGCTTGTTTCGCACCAAGAACAGACTTAGTTTATGAGAAAATTGCATCTGAAGGGCCCGAATACCTTTTTCGAAATTCATATCTCCCGCCACACAACTAGGAAAGTGGTGACGTTGCATACGCCATCACCACCCTTTGCTGCTGTTGGTGAGTAAAACGGTGCCCGACAGACGGCGCTACCGAGCCAAAACAGAGTGGTGGATTCACCGCTGTAGCTGCTTTTTGGTCAAGTGGCGTAGACCATTCGAGTATCCCGGGACATCACATCAAAGTTGAATTCTCTGCTACTTGCAGTTTGTGCTAAATTTGCGAGCCACCACAACCAGCGCAGCACTACACGATAACGAAACTAGTGAAACGCGAAAGCGTGGACCGTGCAGAGTCGAGCGATAATGAAACGTCTCTACCGCCCGGGTCATGTCAAGGGTAATTTCAATGAGTTCTTTTTTCTAAAAAATGAGATAGAACTGGACAAGTAGCATTTTATTTTGTCTTATAATACAATACAAGGATATATTTTGCAATGGATGGTTGAGTACTAGTGACAGAATTTAACCGAGGAGTGCTTTCCTCATCGGCCAAGTGCTTGAATGTCCTGGGGGAGTCTCTCACCATGTCCTGCATTTACCTCAATTTCTCTATTATTAAGGCTCTGCTCGCGGTAATATTGACACCTTAGAGATTCTCGAGCACTAATCTATCACTATAGCTTGACTTAATATTTGCCTTTGGTGTCCCTTTTAAGCAGAGTTGCATATCACCAGTTACATTCAACCTGTTTCTATATTTGCTTTTCAAGTATGCAAGCCTGCAAAAAGCATGCTCACATGCATATGTCATAGAAAACTTGAACGAAAGCTTTACAGTGGTCTTATGGAGAAGGGATAACATTTCTGCAATCCTGAATCAGAATGCCTGAAGGCTTACAGTGGCCACGAGCATGGCTTTCGCACAGCACCAAAAATTGCTTCGCAGAACCCCATTTCAAAACCACTGCAGTATGAAACCATATCTTTCATTGCTGAGTTTCAAATTCAAAAAATGTTTTCTACTTTCTTCTAATTCAAATCCCGTGGCCCCTTCGATGCAAGAAAAATCCATAGGCAAGTGTTCTTATTTGCATAAAAGGTTGAATTTCAATATGCCAAAAGTTTGTTATAACGAAGAAAATTGCCTATTTTAACAACTTCATTATAAAAAGTTTAACCTGTATCGAGGTTTATCTATCTTCAAAGTGAAATTACAAACAACTATGCTAAACAATGTGTGACTGGGCAGGCTACTTTTTGATCCCCCTTTAGCAAGGTTCGTGCCAAGCTGGTATGACGAATACTGAACTGCCACACGACTGGCACAACCAAAAGGACCGTACAGCGTCAATAGTCGTGATGCAACAGACATGCGACAGAGAACTGACAGCACAGGCTACATCCATGGCTGTTCCCTTGACTTCCAGCTTGACAATCATCATGGCAGCATGCTTTAGGTTCAACTTTTAGTTTTACTACCGAGGCAGCCATCAACAGGAGGACGCTTTCATTCTTATGCTTCATTTAGTGCAGAATGAGACAAAGGACTGCTCTTGGAACATTTGGCACAGCAGTTCTACCTGTGCTTACACTGTTTTGTTTATTTTTCTCTTTTTTTTTTTTACACATTAAAAATAGTTCATAGAATTCTACTGGAGCCAGTGCCTCACCTGTAGGCTTCCTTGAGCCTCTCCAGGGCCAAAATGAGCAGCTTGGTGTCGTGCTTGTACGACAGTGGTGGGAAGGGGATGGGAGAGAAGCGGCGGCTCTCCAGCCAGTGCACAGTAGTCGTGTAGATGGCAACGGCCTCCTCAGCACTGATGTAAGGGCCATCCTACAAACACACACCCATTACATGTAAGGTGACGTGGTTGAAACCAAAGTGGAAATATCAACCATCATAGCATCCATGTAGCCTGATGTATGCATGATGTAGCTTGATGTAAGCAGGACGTATGCAAAGCCCAGAAACAGACTGCCAGATTATTATTATTACTGGAGTTTATTGGCACAAGAGCCAGATGTGGCCAAAGAGCGCCAAGGTCATGATAATAAGCTGCCATTGTTATATGAATAAAGAATATTCTGACATGGATGAAACACAGCCATATAGAGGCATAAAAAAAAAGATTAATTCAAAAGTGCATAAATATACAGTTTAAACCGGTGGTAACGAAATGCCGCGACTACCAAATTCATGCGACAATTAAATATTTTCGAATCCCCGGCGAACGGCAATAGGATTCAATGCATTTTGTACCTCTCGACAACGAAATGTCTTTGTATTACAATCCCCCATGAATAAGATTTGCCAGAATGTAACCCCTCATATTTCCTACTCAAGCGAGGCTAGCATGCTTCAATATGTGCTCAAGTACGATTGCTTTGCACTAAGATTGAATAAAATATTGCCACATTACATTTGCATGGGTGTCACAATTTTTCTTTACAAGAACAAACAACCACCGGAAGCGATTGTGCTGGAAACCAGCATGGCCACCATCTTGTTTGTTGATCACCCGTTCTAAGCAGCAGGCAGCATCTTGCTACCGAAATCTGATGAAAGTTTTTGCGCACCTAGTGCAGTGCGCAATGTGCGCACCGGCAAGAAAAATGCAACAAAAACAAGGAAATTCACGTCCCATTGACGTGGAATTGTTTATGACACTTGAGATGGCGGTCGCAGCATGGAGTGCTACGCATCGAGCCATGATTGAGCAATTTTCCAGGAATACGCATTCTTTGCTTCAAGAATGCTGGTTTTGGTGCCACCCAACAGGCATCAGGTGCGAATTCGGCACCGGACATAGCTTTGCGCGAAGAGGCCGTAATTTCGATCGACAGCCTTCGGATATACGGATATATACGAGACACGATCACGTTCGCGCTCGCCAATGGACGCACTGGTACCTACGGGCGATGGCATGTGCTGGAGAAATGCTGCTGCATGCACGGAGCACTGTTGCTCTGCATCCGATGCCGAGTTATGCAATATCTCGGAAATCAATTCACCGAGAATAGTGCTCCACGGCAGTACTGCTACTGGTGACCGACTCATGTGGCGCACTTTGTACTGTCGGCAATGCAGTTCAATATCTTCGAGCAAGCTTGCCAAAGTAGGCTAATGGAATTTTGACAGTAAAGTTTCGTTCTGTGATGCATTACCTGTCTGTGCTGTCTCACTTAACAACAATAAAATTCTCGCGAATTCGGTATGGCGAGGTTCAACTGTATACACATTAAAACTAGACAATGATTCATGACATATGCTAAGAAGAAATCATGTATTACGAACAGTTGCTAAAATACGTCGCTACAAGTAGCACTACTGGGCCTCTTTGATTATTAGTCCCTGACATTCCAGGACTACTTGGGACTGCTTGGGACTGCTGTCTCGCATTCAATCTTCTTGAACAACTTCAGAAGCTCCATCCACCAGTTCGATAGCAGCAGGAACTGCGCTTGTTTTTCATGGAAAGGAAGTGCGGTCTGTCCATTGACTCTCGGAGCTGTCAGAAGATTTTTCCTAGGACAAGCGAAAGCAGCTAGCAGATGGCAGCTGTCTTAAAAAGATGCACGCGGCGTTTGACGTCATGTTGTGAAAGATGCCGTATGCTTCTGCATACTTTGTGCGTCCCACACAGCAAATATTGTGCACTCAGATATCACCTCCATTACATCGGTGCTTTGTGTGCCATCATGCAAGTTCTTCACGAGTGGTCTAATTGCCGCAGCTTTACTCATTGTGTTTTTTTAAGAGAGAAGCACAGCAATCAGGCGCACATTTTCGCGAAATGTTTCGCAAAATCTGTCATGCTCATTGCTATGTGCGTAGTAAATTGTTCAATTGGTAGAGCATCGCACGAGTAATGCGAAGGTTGTGGGATCGTTCCCCACCTACGGCAAGCTTATTTTTCATCCACTTTCATAGCCATCAATTTCTCATTTCTTGAATTCAATTAGTAAGTACAGTCAAACCCGGCTATATCGAACTCGCAAAAAAACGCCTATCAGTTCGATATAGAGCATAATTCGATATAAGCCTGCTAAATAATTGGATGTCATAAAAGCACATACCATTTATAAAATCACTTTATTAACGAAACTAGCTTAGTTTGGCAT
Source organism: Dermacentor andersoni (assembly GCF_023375885.2). Lineage (NCBI taxonomy): Eukaryota > Metazoa > Arthropoda > Arachnida > Ixodida > Ixodidae > Dermacentor > Dermacentor andersoni. The sequence goes on along the minus strand of NC_092816.1, from coordinate 4,412,478 downwards.
AAATTAGTCCTGCATTTTCTTCTGCTTGGGCAATTCCGCTGCCTGCGACGCACGCACTTCCCCACGTTGTCTAAGGAGTCGGAGCAGCTCAGGCTGCAACCTTCCGCATTCGCGCAGAAGCGCCGGACTAATGCGAGTGCACCAATCACTTCGGAGGATGTGGACAAAGGACCGTAGTTGCTTTCCTCAATGTGCCTACTTTCATTTGTACTCGGTACGATGTCGGCGATGTAGTCTTCGTTTCCGGGCTCTACCGTGGTCGTGACACCATCATCTGCACTCACAAACTCGTCCACCGTTGATTCGAATGTCCCGAAAATTTTGACAGCTCGCTCCAAACTTCGGCAACACCGGCAACGGCTTCGTCGCATTCATCAGAATTTACAGTCCTCACCGAGCACGCGGAAACCGGCACGTATGAAGAACCCCTCGTACACGGCCGTGCATACGCGTCGGGCGCCATGGGCACCGGGTTGCGAGTCTGGCCACTTTAGCCCTAATCGTGCCGAGAGTGCTCCTCGGAATCTTGCACGCTGCGGGGACATGCAACTTCTCATCGCGTTCGACGCGATTTATGATTTCGAGCTTCACGACGAAAGGCGAATTCTGCCGCTTCATCACGGCAACACTGCGGGAGAAGGCCCACAAGGCGCAAACACGATAACCCAGAGAAGCAGCCAGACAACTCGCACTTTCGCCATCTAGCACGAAGAGAGCACAAGAGCCTCTGATTGGCTGTCTGAGCAAGCGCTGTAGGCGGGCCAGGATCATTTTTTGCTGGGGAGTGTCGCTAGATAGTGATCTAAAGAAAGGAAGGACGCTTGATTCTGCAGCCCGTGAGGGAGCACGGCGAAGCGTCGTCAGGGGAGAGGGGGTGGCAAGTGAAAGATGATAGAGAAAGAGGGAGGATGTGGCCTAATAGACTCCACTATGCGCGACAGGGGGAGTGTCGACGGCTCGCCCGAACAGCCCGAGGCAGCGCGGTCACGGTAGGGAGAGCGGTTGGATGGAGCCGCGCCGCCGGGCTTCCCCGCTACCGCGAGGGAAAGCCAACTTCTGGGGGCACTTTTCCGCCGCTTGACGTTCGATATATCGGGAGTCACTGCAATATTTGTTCGATGTAAGCGTAATTTTTGCTATATATAGTTGTTGTAACTATACCGTGACCAGAAATTGTTCGATATATAGAATAATTCGATGTAAACGGGTTCGATATAGTCGGGTTCGACTGTACAAGTAATTCCCCCTATGTTGACCTTGGTGTCTTTGTTTGTTGGGTTCTCATGATATGATTAATAAAAATTGGGCCTCTCGGTTAACCCCTTTTCTTCTCTTTGATATGAGTGAAAGTATCATACATCCAATATATATTGCATGTGGCTATTCCACGCCGGTAGCTGGGGTGGCTTATCACTAAAGCTTCGCAGATTGCTGCTGACATATATGTTGACCCCTTCTGTTGCCAAATTCGAGCGTTTGGTTCTGACGTGCAGGATTAGTAGATGGTCTTCATGTGCTCTGTCCTAGACACATGTCGGGCCTTTAGTAGACGGTCTCATGAGCTTTGAGGATATCGGCGGGTGCTTTTTGCGTGAACAGCGACATGGCATGACATTGCTTATCTGTGTGAGGGAATACCGCTTAAATTTCACAGGCAATGAGCTAGCTTAAACACAGCGATTAAGAAGCATGAACAGCACGAATGCGATGTAACTGGCGCTGTGCAAACACGTTCTCACACTCATGCTGCGATTCCACTATGCAAGCTTTATGGTTGTGATAGTGACGTGCCCTCTGACACTGCACCATTTCGGAGGCAACACTAATGAATTCACTGGGTGGGGGCTAGCTATGAGTAGCTAAGAGCAGACGATGGCAGCCAGGAGAGTGACTTCCGATCACAGCACTTCCAACGAAACCTTCAGGGCTAGTCAGACCGAAAGTCACAGATGGTTTGTGGACAGTTCAGGAATGCATAATCGAAGAGGCCCACTGCGTCACCAGGTCCCTTAATCACAAAGGCCTAGAGGCAAGTGCCATGCAGGTCGCTACTATCACAGCAGGAGCCCCTGGTGAGAGGATGTGCTACAAATCTCACGGGCTTATAACATGCAATAAATCGACAACTTGCAAAGAAAAAAATTTTAACTGATTCATTGTAAAAAATTCGTTCTCCAAGAAACAATACCGGATGAAGGGGAATGTGGCATTGGTGTACTACAAGCGCTTCTTTTGTTCAGCTTCTGCTTCCCGATACTCCACCAAGACATGGAGAATGGTCAGCCTCTCACCCCACCTTCCACAGAGGGTAAGTTCACCACCAGTCAGCAGGCAAGAATGAGTACCACATGCGTGTCTTACTTTCAGTCGACAGAACATGACATAGGTTTGTCGCATTTGATTGTAATTGTTGAATATTTAATATGATTGTAATATGTTGGTTCCTTCTTACTGAAAAGGCACACACCAGAGTTCATGAGGTAGTTTTTTATGAGTTTATGAGCATGCTGTTCCGTTTACGCGCAATCAGATAAGCCTGAATCTCGGAGAGGGTTGTACGGTCACTATAGGCGGCTGAAAGCACAGTCACTGCTTGTGCACGCTCCGCATGCGACGGCAGCGTAGCACATGGTGCGTCTTCTTTTGACTCTGAGTCATCGTCCGGCGGTGCAGCAGAAACCTGACGAATGATCTCGTCGTCGCAGAGTTCTGCGCATGTCAGTACAGCAGTTTCAGCACCTGTGAAACTGTCAAATGAGACGGTGTCCGGAATCGCAATGCAACCGCTGCGCAGGTCTCGGCAGAACATTTTCCGTGTCAGTAGGGAGCACATCGGAAGGCGACAAATCTTAGGCCTCCCGGTACCCACTTGCCGGCATTCCCCAGCGCAGTCTGCGCGGGCACTGTCGGCGCCATTAGACACTTGACGCGATGTTTCCTTAAGCCGCCTTGGATCACCGAAACCTCGACACAGCACACAAACACCACTGTGCCGACACCAGTCGCACAAACGAAAGACGTGGCCTGCTCGCAGCGTCGTGCGCGAAAGAAACCAATTAGCTGCTGGATTGTCTTGACATGGTTTACTAAGCTGAAACCAGAACTGCTGTACGGCCACTCCATCGAACCTGACAGAAACGATGATGATGAGTGGGGATTTCCAGTAGCGCCACTTCGTGGGGCAGCAAGGAAGCTCCGTTCAAAACAAAAATGGCGTTCAGCAAGTCGGACTAAGCGTCAGAGTCGGTGCATGATGCCCTCGATCGAGTTGGCTCAAGGAGTGTCCGAAAAATCAGACGAGAGGTTGCAAGGTGTCCGAACTTTCGGCAGTTGTTATGCATTATGGTCTATGGGGAGAATGGCGGTGCCGCGAAGCTGACCGTATAATCGGGCATGTCCGAATTTATGGAGTCCGGAAAATCGGTCGGCAACTGTATTAAGAAGTCCAGTTAGAACTGTCATTGGCAGCCGACAACCATTAAAGACGGTGACCTCGTGCTCTTTGATAGTGTGGGGTTCTCACCTGTGCTCTTGGGACAAAGGAACGACAACACAGTAGTGCAAACAATCACAAGGGCATTTATTGCACCTTTCATAGATCAATGCCTGCTAGCAGAGTTCTTATCCACAAAACATGGCAATGGGGGCACAACAAATCGCGAAAGTCCGACTCACCGCGACCAGATAACGAGCGAATATGTTTGCCCCATGCTGGACACCAATGCCTGGTCGTTCGCGCGTACAGTCACGTGAACGGAGGCGCGTTCGAACGAGGCTTCACGAGAGGGTCTCGCAGAAGCATGGATCGGCGCAAGCGCGAAATGTCCGTGCCGCTTGCCGATCCCGAGCCAAAGAGGAAGAGCCTTCTCCTTTCCGCACCCAAGTAACCCTGCTGTTAGGTGGCGTTAGCAGAGCCACACTCGCGCCGTCTCTCGCAATGCGCTTCAACCACACCGACTGCCGCGGGCACCAGGCCACGCAGCGAAGCCAGATTACAGGAGATGGGAGCTATGCGGGAAAACAACATACCGGGTGATGCGTGAGAGTCACGCATCCCCACAATATTCACACCTTGAGTGATGATGCCAAAGATGTCTCAGCGAAGTTGGCACCGTGGCGACATGTACCTCATCCCGTGGTCAAGCAGTTGGGCGGCCACGATGCTACTACGGGACACTGTCGAACTACTGCCCACACAGACCAGTTGATGCTCTAGCATGAGCCACAGCTTCTCCACGTGTCAGCCTGTCGTCATTCACAACTTTTTAATACACTGACTCTATGGGGTACATGGTGGTAATGGCAAATGTAGCGCCCTAATTATTCGGCATGTCCAAAAAACCGGGTGTCCAGAAAATCAATCGTTGAGTCTATTAGCCAAAGCGCTACTGCGAGGTGCTCAGCAGCATGACTATCATGTAGGCGTGCACGTTGGTGATACTGCCAGATGTACGCATGGCAGTATGTGCATAACATATACTGTGACGCATGTGTGTGATAAATCTGCATAACAGGTTGTTTGTGGGCAATCACATGGCATGCCTCGCTTTCGCTATCGCTGCACGTTCCTGGGGCTTTACTACAGGGAAAAATCTGTTAGATTGTTATGTGATGCCACACTGTAGACTTTGGGGGTAAATAAATTAAGATGATGATGATTATGGGTGTGTGTGTGTGCGCGCGCACTTGCCTTGCACATGGACTCACCTTGAGGTAGTTGTGCTGCCTCTCCTGCTCGGCCTTTAGGTAGAGCCGCGTCAGCCGACCCAGGTTCTTCTTGCAGACTGTCTTGTCCACAGTGGCTCCACGGCGGATGCGCTCCCGGTTGTAGTGGGCCGTGTTGGTCCACCAGTCAGCCTTCATCTTCACATAGCGCAGGATCATGTTCTCAATGGGGATTGGTAGGCCAGGCACCTGGGTACCACAAGAATGCCACAAAGCTTGCGCAAAGTAGTTCACACCCAGCAAGAACCCACCACTGCTCCTGGGGCTGCTCATACTTAAGTGCCAAGAAAAATTCTGATTGAGTTTCCTCTAAGAGCAGACAATCACTGGGCATAAATAAAAATGTTTGGCGAGATGCAAATGTATAACAAGACTTTTTATACATGGTTTCCACTAACTGCAAAACAACAGCCCAAGACTGTTGCGGAGATGGTGCCCAACTGAAGTGTGGTGATCTTGGAAAATAGATTTTAGTTTAATGTGTCAATTATTTGACAATTATGTTTTTGTTGTCTAAATAAACTTCTAATACACTGCATTGCATTGTAATGTGACCATGTATTTCGTGCTGAGAAGTTGAGTAGCACTATTTGTTGTTGTCTGCTATCCTTTTAGCATCACTCAGTTTCTACATATGACAGATTGACTAGTCTGGACTACAGCGTACAATCAAACCTTGTTAAACTATAGTTGGCTGGGGCTCGGAAAAAGTACACACTAAACAGTAGTACCATATTTCTACGATTGCAAGTCGACCTATTTTTTCAAATTTGAGAATTTGGAGTGGGGAGGTCAACTTACAATCGAAACCAAAATACAGCACTGCCAAAAAAGCGAGACCAACGAGATATCAGGGGAGCTACGACATAGTTACAATTTTGTGCTTGCTTTAATGGCCCTACCCATAGCTTATTGCTATCCTTTTAGGAAGGCTCTTTGAACATTTTTGAAAGTTTTACAGTGCACACAACACTCATGGGGGGGGGGGGGGGGGGGGGTCGATAGTTGATCGAAGTGCCACTGTTCAATTCGCAGCAGTACCCTCAGAACGGCGGTGCTTGCGGGGAGTATCCATAGTTCATGGTAGAGCAGGCACCGCTCACGTTTCTCTTTCCCTGTAGCTCTTAGTTTGACTCATTCGACTTGCATGCTGGCTACATGCTATTTCCATGCTTCCTCAGTCGTCATGAGTGCTCCAGGCCCACAAACCTTCGGCGCTCATTCACAGGAGTGTTCAAGAGGGCTGCCATCCTTTACGCGAAAGAAACAAATCACTGTGCAGTGCGCCGCAAGTTTAATGTTTCTGAACGGGTGGAGCAAGAGTGGCGACTGGAGTGAAGGAAAATTTTGCTGGACGATGACGCATTGTGGGACCGTAGCAGCGATGACAATGGCAGCACTAGTGAGGATGATGGCACAAGTTGTCAAGTACGGGAAATCCTCGGCGCAAGCACATAAACGCAGTCTGCGTTCCGTCCTGCTGCACTGCACCGCACGCGGCTTGCTCTGCTGATTACTTCACTCGCTCAGTTCGTTGTCGCACCCACCCCGCATGCCGACCACAGAAACACGCCTTCCATGTTCTCCCTCTCCGCCACATGCCGTTGCCTACTGTCCCGTGCCTGCTTTTCTACAGAGTTTTGCCTACAGTCTCGTGCCTGCGATTCTATGCCGCCTGGCGTCAGCCCGGTACCCTCAAAGATGCCTCCCCCCCCCCCCCCCCCTTTATCCTGTGCAGAGGGCTTCCAAGGCACATCATAAGGGCTCAGCTGGTGTGCATTAGCGAGGCCTTCCTATTTCCCTGTAGCTGGGTCTCCGAGTCTGTAGGTATTGCATCCAAAGCGTACAGTCACTCTAAATGTCCCTGTGCGTCGAGGGACAAACTTGGTTGTGAATTCAATGCCTGCCTTGCTTAGTGGGTACGTGTCCCGGAGAACCACGTCTCCTGCCTGGAAGGTAGCTGGAGTGCGCATATTATTGTAACACTTTGCCTGGCTGGCTTTACCCAAAGTTTCGTGTTCCTGTGCAAAGGCCCAGGCATCTCGAAGGTACACATCCAGTTCAGCAGCTAGGACATGAGGCACAGAAGGGGACACCTCGGTGCCAGCTGCATGATTGTGATGGCTCCGCGGAACCGGTTCCGTAGTTCCCACCCATAGCACAAGAAGGCAGGCGTAAAGCCAGTAACTAAACTTTCAGATGTGTACATTGTAAACGCCACCTCAGGCAGCCTTATGTCCCAGTCCCTGTGGGAAGTGCAGTAGCCCACCAGGCATTGTTTAATCGTTGCATTATGGCGTTCCACAGTCTGTCCTGCTGGTCTGTATGGGACTGTGTGGCTCTCCTTGATTCCCCAGTGCTGGAGAATGCCTTTCCCCACTTTGCTTATGAATGGTTTGCCATTGTTGCTAGACATGAAGCTAGGCACACCATGCCGGCAAAAAACATCGATCATTTTATTGATTATCAATTTGGAGGTAGGCGTCACGTAACGGGAAAAGCTTCACAAACTCCGTGAACTTGTCCAGCCCCACCAGGATGTACATGTGGCACCGAGGGGTTGTGGGCAGTGGCCCAACAAGGTCCACACTTAGCTGCTGCAATTGGTGGGTGGCCCATGAACTGTCCATCAGTCCTTTTGGTTTTTGCCAATGAGGTTTGAAAAGCGTGGCACTGCAGGCAGCTGCGGATGCAACGGGAGATATCGGAGTGGATACCGAGCCATGTACACCGGCTCTTCACACGTTTCGTAGTTTTCAAAAAGCCTAAATGCCCACTTAGGAGGTGGTCATGCTCCATTTTCAGTGCCACGTCTCGTAAGTGTTGGAGAAGCCAGGCAACCTTACGTTCACTGACTGTGTACGTAAGGATACCATTTTTCGAGATTTCGCTGTCATCAGATAGGTCCTGTATCCTCTTGGACTCTTCAGCATCACCAGGTAGCAGGCCACAATTTAAGTATTGCAGCAGCTGCAGCAGCAGTGGACCCTTGCGTTGTTCCAACTGGAACTTTGCAATGCAGTGGGGACACATCAGCCACGTCAACAGGGGCTGCTAGTTCAAAACGAATGGTTCGTTGTGGCTCTTGCACTTCGATTGGAAACAAGTCCTCTGCCAAACAAGGCTGAGCAGATTTGGCAGCAGGGATGGGGCACCTGCTTAGTGCATCCGCTGGGATGTTGAGTCGTCCTTTACAATGCCTTATGGCACACTTGAACCCTTGCAATCTCAACACCCAACGTCACACTTCGCACGATGTCCGCTCAGTTGTAAACATTCAAGCCAATGATGTATGGTCAAAATGCACCTCAAATGATGTGAATTCTACATACGGTCGGAACCTATTGACAGCCCACACCACAGCGAGACATTCCCATTCTTTGACAGTACAGTTCTCTTCAGAAGCGCTGAGGGGCCTGCTTATAAATGACACAGGCCTGAGTTCACCTTCGACTTCTTGCAATAACACTGCCGAAATGCCATGGCCACTGGCATCTGTTTCAATCACAAAGGGCCTGCTCAGGTCAGGCAATACCACAGCCATCTCTCCTGCCAGCGTTAACCTAAGTCTCGAATGCTGTCTGTTGCTTGGCAACCCAAACCCAATGGGCTCCTTTCTTGAGGAGAGCTGTCAGAGGTCTGGCCTTGTCAGAAAACCAGGGGATAGATTTTCTGTAGTATCCCACAAGGCCCAAAAACATTTGGAGCTACTTGACTGTTTTAGAGGATGGGAACTCTTCAACCGTTCGCACCTTGTCCGGGTCAGGTTTACATTTGCCTGGAGAGATTACATGCCCAAGGAACTTTAATACCTGTTCACAGCATGTAACTTTGCTGGGATTGATTGTCAGACCTGCAGAGCCAATTCTTCGCAGTGCCTCATGGATAGGCTGTAGGTGGTCCTCAAATGTTTCCGAATAAATGAGCACATCATCAAGAAATGTCATTCAGTAGTGTTTTATGTCTTTGAACACTTTGACCATGAGAGACTGAAATGTTGCTGGCCCACCTGCTACCCCAAATGGCATTCGCTTAAATTGAAACACTCCTCTATGGCAAAGGAATGCAGTCTTCGGTACATCTTCGGGAGCAACCGACACTTGAAAGAAGCCCTGAGCAAGGTCAAAACTCGTGAACCACCTTGCGCGGCCGAGCTGAGCCATTACCCAGTCTGTGCGGGGCATGGGACATACCGGCGCAGTTGTGATTGCATTTAAAGTTGACCGCAAGGCGATATCCTCCAGTTTTCTTTTTTAGTAATACAAAGGCACTGGCCCAGGATCTGGAGCAGGGCTCAATTATGTCTTGGTCCAGCAAATCTTGGATACACCCATCAAGAATTTCTCTTTTGGCTGTTAACCGGGCGCAGCTTGCATATAACTGGTGGGTGGCTGCCTGTGTTTATTTTGTGAACCACCAGGAACGTGAAGCCTGGCAAAGTGGTAAAAATATGGTTATGGTCTGCAAGGATGTTATTAAGTTTCTGCTTCTGCTCCTCCCGAAGGTTCTCTAGACTACACTCGCCACTCTTGGCGGTATTGTGGCATACATCCTGCACATCTGCATAAAGTGCCTGTAGAAAGCTGGCCACATTATCACAGGGCTCTTGACCTTGCTTATCGCATAGCAACGCTGTATTACAGACTGACAAGGGTCGGTGTCCTGCATCCGATGCACATGGCCGCTTCGGTGCCCTTTTAAATTTGACGAGCGCATATGGGTCAGAGTGCAGTGACCATCCACCAAGGCCCATGTGGAGAGAAATACCTGCCACCTGAAGAAAATCTGCCCAAGGACAACAGTGTGAAACAGCTCTGGCAGAAGAAGAAAACGCTGCTTCCTGGCCCACCTTGCCAAACAGCGAACCGATTGTGCAGTTTGTGACCAGCCCTGAGTAAGCCTCAGGGTTCGTGCTTCTTCCCTGAAGGTGGCTCCCGTGCACTTGGCCGCTGCAATGGCACTGCTACCTATTAAACTCATGCTTGCCCCAGTGTCCATGAGTGCATAAGGACACTGTCACCAATCAACAGTTCAAGCAGCACTTGCGGGGATGTCGCATAGCCGTGGGCCGGAGAAGCCGCTATACTCGTTCATTTCCCAAGCAATCTCCTTGTCGGTGGCCCAGGGAAACGGCGAGGTTGGCTGCGTGGTTTAGCAGTAGTGCATTGACGTGCAATGTGGCCAAAACCACCACACCGCTGACACGTGATACGTTTACATGATACGTTTACACGATACGTGATACACGGTTTGGCGGCTCGAATGGCAGGATATCTTGCATCGCTTGAAACCTGAAGTTCTGAGACGCTCTCTCAAGTTGTTGCGGTGCCGAAGTGTAGCTGCCCCATGTGTTCAGAGCGCGAGTCAACGGCACAGGTGAGGGGTTCCCTTCCGGGGCTCCAGCGTGAAGCATTGCTGACCGCAGACACTCGGAAGAACTGTCGCAGGCTGCAGCTGCCACTCTCGTGGCTAGGCCGGGAGAGTTAGGTTGGGTGTTCCAGTGGCGTGCGGAGATGAATAGACAAGGGCCAAATCGGCTGCTGCTTGTGCGATACAAGCGGTGGCGATAGCTTGTAGCGCAGGCGATGCCAAGCCAGGGTGTCTACCAAATTGACATTTCCAAATTCCCTGAGTTTTCCAGGTTTTCCCTGAGTGCCTTCGCGAAATTCCCTGAGTGATGCAGAACTATGTTTTATGTCAAGACGGGCTGAAATCATTACTGCCCAATGCTGTCACTCTGTAGTAAGCATATGAAAGAAACTTTAAAAAAGGAACGACTTAATCCAATTTGATTACAAAGGAGTAATGTTTACGTTATTCAAAAAGAGGATATATGAAGGGGTTAGTAAAATGCACAGCAAATAAAATGTCTTTAAAAATGCAAACCGAGTCGGACATTCTCAAATACGAATAAAAAGGAGATACATACAGAAGCAAATATTTTCAAATATGAGCTATTTCTATCAACTGAAACCAAGCTCAGTGGTATGAGGCCCGAACTTTGTGACAATTGGGATTCTCTCTCAACAGCTCGTAAGTCAACCTCAACTGTTCTGACATACTCTCAACCCGCCCACGACACCTCAGTGTTGTGTTTCACTGCTTTAGAGTTTATATTGGTTTGGATCAGGGACACCTGCATCTCGGCATAAGCCAACACTGTGTTTTGAGCGCAAGCTCCTTCAAAACGGCAGCAGCACGCTTCCTTTCCCGTTCATTCCTCAATGCGTAGGTACCTTATGTTGTTGTCTTCCTTACGCCACTCGTTCGTCCCATGGACCACTTAAAGCATCTTCTTGGTTAGTTGCACAGTTCACGTCCGATTTTTTGAAATCCCTAGGGTCCGCGAAAACATCATAAAAATCGGTAAGTTGGAAAAAATTAATGGTTGTCATTTACTGCATTTAAAGGCTGAAACCACCACACGCACATTCGAAAACGCTCTGCAGGCCTGTCGGTACACGTATTAGGCATAACGGTGCTCGTACTGTGGCAAGAAATATTGGGTGCATGCGTGTATAATTAAGGAATACATACTGCGTCCCATGGGAATAGCCCCTTTACACTTTTGTTATGCTTCACCGCAATACTTTTGTTAATTCTTCACCAAGTAACGTTTCTGTATGGAGGCGAAGCTGACTTTCGGGAACCGGCATTATGCAACGTACTGTGCTTTCCAAGCTTCTAAGCCAATCGCGAGGACCATAACGGCGGAATCCGTGCCGTTGTTGAGAGTAGCGAATGCTTTCAATAAACACGGCACAGAACGGCAAGAAGCTTCATAGCGAACGCCGAAGCAGCTAGGCCTAGCGTTGCTGCAGTGGTGGCTACGGCTGCCAGCGGATCTGCGTGCGAGAGCGCCGGTTCGAGGAGGCGAGGTAATCAAAATGGCAGTGGTGGTGGCTTTGATTAATGCCGTTTCGCACCTGCGGTCACGGCAAAACATCCGGAAAATCGGACGGCAAAGAGTTCTTGCGTCCGAAATTTCAGACGTTCCGATACATTGACTATAATGGGTACGTGATGGTGCCCATAGCCGTCCAAATTATCGGGAATCCAGAAAGTCGGTCGTTGACAGCGCACTGTCACCTCTTCCAGCCGATGACAGGGCGTCAAAGGCGATTCATTACGATTCCCGTCTCTTACTCATGCCAGCATTACCGCGACTTTCGACCCTTTCAATAAAATTACAGCTAGTTTTCCCTGATAGAGGCACGAACTCCCTGAGTTCTCCCTGAGTTTTTCCAGACTACTCAAAATCCCTGAGAATTCCCGGTTTTCCCGGTTGGTAGACACCCTACAAGTGTGTTCCATGATAAGGCTGGTCGCCTTCGCCATTTCTTTCAGGTTCCGTCCCGTGGCACTGCACACGGCTTGGGATTACTTCACTCACTCAGTTCGTTGTTGCGCGCACCCCGCATGCCTACCATGCACATACGCATTCCATGCTCTCCCTCCCCGCCACACACCGTTGCCTGCCGTCTCGTGCCTGCGATTCTATGCCACCTGGTGTCGGCCCAGTAACCTCACAAAGTGAAGACGAGTAGTCCAGTGGCCATGCCGGCTACTAATAAATTTCTGTTATCGAATGCGCCCTCGGGTATGCTCTGCTTTTCTTTTTCCCCGACACAAGCGACAAGAGGGGGGGGGGCAACTTACATTCGAGTGGTCTTACAATCGTGTATACGGTACTGCTTAACCGAAATAGCATGAGATTGCCCCCTTACCTGTCAAAAACAGAACTCAGAGTAAAAGCGATGAAAGGGAAAAAGCATGCAGTGTTTTTTCACTTCGCACACCAAAAATGTCACTGAGATGTCGGCGACGCTAAATATGCGGGAAGTTCGACAGTATTATTCGATGAATTGTTACAGGTGGAAACGTGCAAGATGCAATAAACTTTCGAAAGCGAGTCTGTCGTCGCAGTCAGCACAGGGTACCCGGAAGTTCGCCACTGAAGTTGTACCGCCACCAAACATAGACACCTGAACTGCTCTGTCGGATCACGCATATCAACGGGCCAGTTACACTCACGGACGAATTGAACACGGCTGTCGTAAGTGAAGAGGAAGTGGCTACTATACGAGCACACGAGCAAGCTATGCTCGACAAGATTGCATCTACAACAGCCACGAAGGGGATTTGGAGTTTTCTTGAAGATCCGACTGCCGATAGTGCAGCAGCCTCGGTCGCGAAGCCCGCTGCTCCATACGCTGACGTCGGACTTGCAGCAGTGAGCAATCTTCTTGGCGTTTTCTCGAACACTTGTGGTGGTTCTGCGTAGCTGATGCGAAGCAATCAGGATTGCAGTTCTGCTACTAAACTGACCGTGGTTTGCAAGAACTGCAGTTCAGTTGTGTCGGGATGGAGCTCGCGGGGAAATGGGGGCCCGAAAACGTGTAATCCTTTCAACATGAACGTACTCGCAGTGCATGCTATGTCGTCGACCAGCAACGGCCAAACGGCCATGAATTATACCTAATGCTTACCGATGGCTTTTCATGCCATTTTTTCCTAACTTTCTTTCAATACAGTCCAACTCACCTATGGACGTCTTGCACTGGAGTTTGAGGTATAGTAGCGGCGCCTGGTGGCGGTGCGCGAAACGTTATCTGGGTAGTACCCGCTTGGGTAGTATTGAGCCCTGGCTGTGGCGAAGCACGTTTCTAGCCCGAGTTTTGCGTTGATTCGCGCTTTTTTCGGCTCTGTTGCAAGTGCGAAAAAGCTTGTTGCTTCTCACCGACCACGCCGACCACGCTGCGAGCTCGCTGCAACCTATAGTTGAACGAAAACAAACTCTCCGTGAGACGTAATGCTGGAAACAGAAGGAATCGGCGACGCCGATCCGGAGAGATCTAGCTCAGCCTCGAAAAAGCGTCACCGTCGTTACTTCTGCGTCATGGGCTGCCATGAACAAAATGGCCTGAATCCCAACATCAGATTCTACCGTTTTCCTTCAAGGCCTCACGAAGCGGGGCGTCGGGCGCACTCGATAGCTGCAGTTCGTCACGCTGGGTAAGCGAAACTTCGTGCCATGCTGACTGCTTCACCTGTCTTGAAGCTTGCTTGATTATCTGCGTTCTTAAATTCGGTCTTTTGTACCTACAGTCCCGACAGCAGACCAACATAGCAGCAGACATGGAGGGTGATTCACGATTCGAGACCCGGCCACAACGAAAATTCGACCGGTGCACAGTGGTGAAGTGACCAGGTGTGTGCAAATGAGCACAAATGGTCGGGCTGATTCGGTGACAATTCACTACCCACTACGAGTAGCACAGGTTAGAGAGTTAAATGTGCTCATCCTTGACCTCAAGTCAGCACATTGAGGCAGCGCAGCAAGGTAGTATTGACTGCAGCACATTGACATTCGAGCGCTGTCATTAAAAGCTACATCAAGCGAGCAGCGCACGAGCTTGCGCTGCAGCGCGATTCGCACGTACGTTACTGAGAGCTCATATACATTGCATCAGTTATTTATCAGTTGCTAAAGGGACAGTTGGCTGCTACTACAGTGCAGGCATAACTACTTGTCTAGCGGCATGCAGTCAACAAGAATTGCAGGAGGCCCGCTGTTTCGCAGCATGTCGAAAGACCGCTGCTGTCGCGGCGCGAACGATCGTGCGCTCGAGCAGTTCCGTACACATGATTTCTGCTTATCGCTGCTGTGAATTTATTTATAGCGAACATTGCCTCGCGTTTGTGCGCCTGAATCTAACAGCGTCCAAACCTTACATGAAGTTCAACTTCGTACGCGACTCGCTTCACTTGCGATTGACACCGCGCTAAAACTCCGCCACTTATTTCTTGAACGGAGTATATGTATTCTGCGTTGCATAATTTATTGCCTTTACGCAGCGTGCTAGCCCTGAAAAAAATCTTCAGTGCCCGATATTCGCTGCAAGCCGTGGTACAACAAATCCGAAAGTCGTGGGTCCATATTGTAAACGTGCTTTCCGAAGCAGACGACTGAGCTTGGTACTACCCAGTTCAGGACAGAGGGCGCTTTTTAGCACCATTTTCGCAGCGCCCCCTGGGCAATGCAAGAGCCCCATAACGATACCGGTTTTAATAATGTATCGGTTATAACAATGAAATGCTGCTGCACCGTCAACTTTTGTATGTTTCGCACACGGTGAAATAACTTGCTTACTACAATGTCCCGATTTCACATAATTGGTTATAACGAACTCAGGCTGCTATGTGTCACAACCTTCACATTTCACAAAATGCGAAGGTTGTGGGATCGTTCCCCAGCTGCGGCAAGTTGTTTTTTCATCCACTTTCATTTCCATTAATTTATCGTTTCTTTAGTTCATTTATTAAGCACAAGTAATTTCCCCTGTGTTGTCCTTGGTGTCAGTGTTTGATGGCTTCTTATGATATGACTAATAAAAATCGGGCCCCTCGGTTAACCCTCTTTCTTCTCGTTTAAAATAGAAATGTGAAGCACGTGGTGCTAGCTTTCTGGCACTAATTTGAACGACTATGCATGATGTTGCAACCAATATCTCAGTTTTATTTTTGCACAATGTGAACATATATGTCTTGAATTTGTTGCTGAAAGACAGGGCTAGATAGTAATGCAATTGATTTGGTCATATTGTTAGGCCATTCAAAGTTACAATGAACTGAAACTTCAAATTTGTTTTTCTCTGCATCTTGGACACCACACACTGCCTTACGGGGGATCTTCATATGTTCTTTCTAAGTACCAGAAAAATGCTTGGTATCAATATATTCGTGTCAAATGGATCTAGCCAGTGATGATATTTATTCATTTCTAAAGCTGTCGGCTAAATTCTAATTGTCACTAATTATAAACGAAAATTAGCAAGAATATTGCAATCATGTTTACATCTGTTCTTTTTTTTTTTTTTCGCATTAGAACTGCACTGAGAACAATAAAAATAGTATCACCGGCTAGAGTTCTGGCCGTATACTTTGTTTTTACTTTTGACAAAGTTTTTGAAAAGTTCCGCAAGAAATACACTGAATTTCTGTATTAAAAACTTCACCTGATTTGTTCTAATGCAGATATACAAAATCTAATTAGATATTTGCAATCAGCAGAAAAACTGAAAAATGCTATTAAATATGATCCAGTCCACACTAAAATTAACAAAATTGGTTTTGGAACCTACTTCTCCCCTTAAAGGACCCCTTACCAAGCCCCATAGCAAATTTCGGTTATACACTAGAATTTCTTAGTGTTCTCTAGAGAGCATTCTGTCACAAATATTTTTCAAATTGGCTCATTAATAGCAGAGATAGAAATATCTCAGTGCTGCGAAACCATAATTTCAGCAGGTGGGCTCCACTCCACTCCACTCTCTTATCGCCCCGTCTAGCCTACACAAGCATAATTCCTTCACTGTGTTCTCCCATATCGGACCTCAAGGATCACGTGACGCTTACGTCACGGCCCCACCTTCATCCTTTTTTCTCCTCGCTTTTATTTTTTTTTTCGGCGCTACGCATTTTCACTGATGGCATCGCGCGCAAGCTGTTGTTTCGTTCACGCGAAACTATTTTGCGCGCTGTGCACAAGGAAACATGACTAGCGGTATAATTCAGTGCTACACGAATACTGAGGCAGAACAAGTGGATCGCAGAGCATGATCACGCGCTCGAAGACGGTAGAAAATGGCACAGTTTCGGTACCTGCGCACGTGACCATACAACTGTGGCAACAAGCAGATGAAACGGAAGTACCATCTCTCTTGCTTCGGTGCAAAGTAAAACAAGAAACACGCAGACATTCCGTTTGTGCGTTTTATTATTCCTGTAAACTTCAATTCGTCAATTCAAGCAACGGATTGCACAGATTACAGATGCTGTCTTGAATAATTCTCGAAGCCACGTGTCACCATGAGTGACATCACACTGAGGACACCACTACGTAGGCGCTGGGACGCGAGTATGTCACCGTCTGGATTGGAGAGCAGCGGCCGCGAGAAGGAAAAACAGCGTTCAGTTTGAAATTGCAGATCTTTCCAGGCGGGTAGCAATGTAATGCTTTGCAGGCATGATCGTTATCGCTCAATGAGTGCTCTGCGCTTGTCAGCTCAAAATGGCCAGACCTGGTGAAGGGCCCTTTAAGGGGGGATGAGGGGATCGGAACTAACTTTTTCATTTTTTATCTTAGAGTGATGAAATTTGGCATACAGGTTCGAAATAGCATCAAACAGACAGCTGCAAAGTTTCACAATCATATCTTCAGTAGTTTTTATTTTATCATTATTTATATATTGCTCACATGTTGCTTGCTCGTAGAAAGCCTAGCGTGACAGCAAAATGGGTTATGGGTCTGTAAATGTTTTTAATAGTTACTAAGAAGTATAGTCTAAGTCAAGATTCTCTTAATTTCTTTTTAAATTTCTCTGCTCTTCTTCTAAACGATATAGTATGCACCTTCTCTTTATGTTTAGAATGTATCATGCTCCAATTATTGTGTAATAAAAAAATGGTGAGCCTAAATGGTAAATCTGAGACTGTCTTGACATAAGGCACACTTCACCAATTGCAGCAAAACAAACAGGATTAAAATCCGTGCTCCCATTGCCGTGCTATGCTTTCCACGAGCGAGGTGATAAGCTCAAAACAAACTTTTGAGAAAACAAGCCTCAAAGTTCCATACTGGCACACACTGTCTAGAATGCTCCTGCATTGTAGAATTTGGTGTCCTTGGCAGCAGGTGACTTCTTAGCCCTCTGTCCTTTCAGGAGATGGACTTTGTGTGCCTTCTTCATTCGCTGGGAGTCTTTCTCGACAGCCCGCTGAAGAGAGAGGGCACCAGGGCGCAGGCCCAATGTTGTGCACAGGTCTGAATAAGCTTTCAGACTGCCCGAGTTGTACTTTGAAATTGCCTCGTGCACTGCTGTTTCCACAGCAAACAGTGAGGCATGCTGGTCTTTTGATACTAGTGACCATATCACTGAATGGAGACTCTCAGCCGCGTTTTGAGTTTTGCCTCCTCTGCACCGGGCCAGCAACTGAGGGTCTGAGAGGCGCTGGTACACAGGCAGGAGTGCTTCAGCAACTTTAGCTGAAAGCTTGTACTTGTGAGCTGGTGCTGGCTGCCCTTCTGCCTCAGCTGACCGGTGGTTGCACCAGCTAAGGGGGCCAGGGGGACACAGCTCATGATGGGGCTCATCATCTGTTGATGTGATGTGGTAGTACGTTGCCATTACTGCCCTTTGCATTTCCTCGACTTCCGAGTGGTTCCGCAGAGCAAGGCCATAGTAGTTTGTCAGTTTTTTGATGAGCTGCTGTGTCAGGCCCCCCTTTCCACCTAGTGGCTCTCCTTTCTTTGCCTTGGCCACCAAAGAGCGAAGTGCAGCCCCCATTCGTTTTTTAACATGATTTATGCAGTCCTCTTTAGATAGCTGCACAAAACCATAAACTTCTTCATCACATAGAGTGCGAAACATGCGGCTGTCCCCGTCACAAACTATGTTTGTGTAACGTAGATCATTTCTGCTCAAGGAGCGCCTGAAGAGCTGTAGTGCAGCCTCAACCTCCATTCTTCCAGAATTCACATCAGTGTTTTTCTGGCACTGGTGTTGCTGCTTCCATTCAGCATAGTTGGGGTCACTTTCTGCTGGCTGTCGGCTGCACCCAAGGCAGAAGTTGGACAGAACTATGCAGTCCAACACAAGCCCTGTATGGAAATCAATTATACAGCCTACGCCGGTATGGGAGCTGTGGCCGCGTGTCAACCATGTGCCATCATACACTACTGTAATGTTCTTTGAAAATGTTGTCTCCATTTCAGTGTACACCTTTTTCACTGCCTCTACAGCATCTGTGAAGATGTTGTGTGCAGCTGCCGCTGCGGCAGGCTTGAAAGTCTTTTTGAGGTGCCCATCATATGTTTTGTGGTGTAACCCACGATGCGAGACATTCATGGTGGCCCAGAAGTCATTAAGAGCAGTTGGTCCTTTCCCAATGCTCTTTATTGCTTGCATAGCTCTGATGTTGACCTCGAAAGCTCTAGAGCCGCTCTTCCTTTGTGAGGACCACTCAGACTGTAGGGTACTACCACAGGAAATGCATGAAAGTACCATCTTCACAGCTAGTCCCAGTTCAGTCTCGCGGTGCACTGCTAGGCCGGGCTGCTGACAAGTTGGGCAAAGCGGGGAACCAATCAGCGAGTTCAAAGCAGCAACTTGAACAAGCATAAACTCCTCTTCTGGAGGTGCGGGAATGGCATTTTCCTGTGAGCCAGTCAGCCCGAACTTGCGCTCCGTTGCTGAAACCGCGCGAAGCGATTCGCGAACTCTCGACGCTTGCAGTTCTGCAGTTTCCGCGGACACAAATCGTGTTTCCAGGTGAGCTTGAATAGTGCGACGTTCACTGGGCGAACAGTCAACACTGCGATGAGCGGCAAGGTCGGCCGCCGGCGCATCCGCGGCAGCGAGCGTGCGCCCGCGTTGCAGCTCCGTCGAAGCGCCGGAACTCGTCGATGGCATGGGACTGCCTTCACTGGCGGTTGTTGGCTGCGGAGACATCTCGGCGTTGAACGACACACCGCGGAAGCGCGTCTCCGATGCTCTGCAGTCGGGCGGCGATGACCGCTGCAAGCTCACTCCGTAATCTGTGCTGGACGAACTTGCGACGGGACGCTCGCGTACGGCGAGACTCACTGGCATGTCGATCGTCACCGGTGAAGTAACACTGCGCCCGCGCTTCGACGGCAAAAGATCATGGTTCGTCTCACTATCGCTGGCTGGTGCTCGACTCGGCGCAAGATCCCGCAGCACGTTGGGCGAGAGATCGCACAGCACGTTGGGCGCGTACTCCGCCGATTCTGAACGGACGCTCGGCTCGGCCGAACCACCTGCTGACAATCGCCGCTTCTTCCTTGCTGTGACGGGCTTGCGTTTCCGCTTCCCGTAGGCATGCTTCGTCCGGTACTTCTTTTCGAACGTGCGCGGATCCATTGCACGTGGCCGACGTCCTCGAAACACAAGAGAAGGAAAGTCCAGAAAGGCTTCCCAGCAGCGGACAAAAGCAGACGCTCCTTGCGCTCCTTGCCTCGGCCGCCATTATGGCGCGGCGTCGACCAATGAGGAGGCGCCTTACAACGAGCCGCGGCGCAGAGCCAATCGGGGCGCGGCAGCCATTGGCTGCTCCGTGCTGCCACTCTCCTGTTTTTCTTTTTTTGTGCGCTTGCTGGCTGGCAGGGAAGGAAGGGAAGGGCTGGGACAAAGAGTCAAAGAGTCGGGCTTTCCAACGATACCAAAATGGCGGCGCTCCGTGGCGGGAAAGCCGAGCAGTCGCGCGTTGAACTTCGCGGCTTTTTCGCGATTTCGGGCGGATTTGTGGACGCCGGCACCGACAAATATATTTATTTTAAGTGCTTAGAGTTTGTTTTTCGGTGAAATATTTCAGTACAAGATAGAAATGATGCTGTAGATTCTGAAAAGCGTACTTTTCAAAAATCGATTTTTTTCGCGAAAATCGCGATCTGATCCCCGCTTCCCCCCTTAAGCGGGTGGGCACAATCAGCAGCCGGATGGAGGAAGATGGTGGGGAGGGGCACTCCGCCATTATACTTTCCCAAGATCAGTTCGGCCATCCCCACTATTAGATTGTTTCATGCAACCCGTTTATAACAGTTATCGGTTATAACAATGGAATTTTCATGGCATTTGAGTATTGTTTTAAGTGGGTTCAACTGTATCAGTTGTGTAATATTTTTGTTTTCTCAAAACCATAATTTTGACGATTATGCCATATTGGAGGTGCATTATCTCTGCTTCTAATTGTGCTAGCACTGCAATTCTATTTTTCCAGAAAGGCAAAGCTGTGTAGGGTGAAAATTTACGAAATAACACTGTTGCATTTATTAGAAAAAATTTTAATAAGACATGTTTCCTTATTTAGCAGTTGGATGGATTTTTTTCACTGAAGTTTGCAATGTTCTCATTTGATGTAAGATTATGTAAGATTGGGTTAGCACACCATACTTGCTTATTTGCACTCTTCGTTAGTTTCACATCCTTTCGTATGTTGATATGATGCCATGTATAGTTTGGTAGATAGCTCACCTCCAAGCAAATTATGCAATAAAGCTGAATTTCTTCAATTTTTGAAAAGTTCTTTACTCTGCAAGAAAACTGAATATATATATATAAAACTAGCACATTCAAAAACATAAACTCAGAAAGTTTCATCAAAATCGAACAAGAATTAAAAAATACCCCTTAAGCAGGTACGGTTTAACGAGGTTTTACTTATGTCTTTGGCAGTTCATGCCTAGAAAAATCGGAAATCAAGTTTGCAGCTGATACTTGAATGTGGCTATGTGTTTCGTGATCTGCACGTGACTACGAAGAGAAAATGTGTTGCGTGACTTGTGCGAGCCAGAGAGGCAAAACATGCCGAGACACTTTCTTGCTCATCACACCCACCTTCCATGGAATGTTGGCCTTCCAGCAGCGCCACGCCTCAGACAGGTGTTGCAGGATCGTGCGGGCTTTGTTTTGCTTGATGCCCTCAGGCATCATGTCCAGAATGTCATGCATCACCTGCAAGAGTGATACAATGCCTCATGTATGACACCAGCACAAAAAACAGGGTGCCAAATGCCCTCCCACCTTGGCAGCATAAAAGCACAATAGTTAACAGTATGCACAGTGACAATTCGAAGTTATTACCCTACCTTTAAAGAATAAAATGCCTCGTCATGCTAAATTCTAAAAAATTGGATGCTTAGAAGCAAAGAAGCAGATTTGTCTCTGTTTTTCAAGTGTGTGTGGCTGCTACATATCACCAGTATCTGCTCCTATGCTGCATTCAACTGTCGAAGTGCGGTGCTCAATAGAAAAGTGCTATCCATGATCTCAGTAGCAGGTCTCACATTCGCTTGTAGTCTGTCGACAAGACAGACATGAGTGCACCACTTTATGATAAGGCAGTCAACTTAAGGGGGGACGCGGGGATCAACTATGGAAAAACGACCCAAAAATCACTTTTTAGAAAGTTGCAGATTCCGAATCTATGACCCCTTTTCTATAAGTTTTCCAAGTATTTCCGCTGAAAACGACTGCTAAGTACCATAAATAAATATATATACCAGGCAATACAGCGAAACTTTCGTGAAAATCGGTGGAAAAGTCACGGTTTTCGAGCGCCCCTAGCTCCGGAACGGCAGTACGCGGCACGGCCATGCTGGTACCGTTGAAAAGCGCGCCTCTTCGCCTTTTGACGCCCCTCTTTCATTTCCTGATAGAGAGAAGAGCAAGCATAAAAACATAAAAAGTCTGAAGGTCGCGGAGCTGCTTGTTACGGCCGCCGATTGGCTAGCTTCGTCACGTGCGTGTTATGAGCAGCCCCATTGGCCGGGTCTTGAAGCGAGCTGCTGCGGCGTCTGCTTCTCCCGTTTCTTCGCGCGCTGGCTGCTGCGCCTTTGTTTACGTGTTAGATATTCGAGGTACACCGCCGCTTCATCGCTTTATTCCGATTTGAGTTTTCTGTTTCATTTTGTGGTTTCGAGCATGACTGGGCGGACGTGGACGACGAAATACGCGACCAAGCACCGCTTCGGCAGCCGCAAGCGCAAGCCGCCGAACATCTGAACGATAAGTAGTCCTAGCAGAGATGTGTCCGCGCGCTAGCTTGCAAGAGAGACTGTCGATGCATTGCCGGGCAGTTCACAGGCTGTTGCAGCCTTGAGCTCCAATGGTGATGATACCGAACTAATAACGGCCGTTTCCGATGCTTCCGGGCCTGCGACGTCCCGTAAATACTCCGCGACGTACCCCGATTGTGCCACCGCCGTCACCGAGATGAACGACGAAAGTGCGGTCCAAGCGCGTGCGTCTGCCGGCCGTGAAAACGAACCGTGCATCAGCAACGGTCGCACCATACAGTCGCATCTTGAGTCACAATTCATCTTGTCGGTGGTGTTGAATATGACCGCCGCCACTGTCCGCGCGTCACTTGGTTCTGTGCCGGCAACCGAACGGAAGATAGGGTTTACGGCGGGAGGAGCATGCTCGGTGGTGACGGACTCAAGCGAGTCGAGCGGCTGAGAAAGATGCCTTGAGCAAGAAGAGGGCACAAAAAGCACATGAAAGCAAGCATAAAAGATCCAAGAAGCCAAGAGATCAACCTGACACCTGCACCTACAAGGCCGGTGGTTTCTACTCGAATAAACATGGCTCAAAACTTCGAACACCTTTTTCTCAAAACTTTTTTCTACCACCAAGGTCAACTTGCAAAGCCAATATCTCAGCCACTGTTATGAATATTTTTACACCGTTTGTTTTGTTACACTCATTGTGCACCACTGCACACAGTGACATGTCTTGTTTTCAAAATAGTTGCTTCAATAATTTGTTATCTTTTGTTTTCACAGTCGAGATTTTCATGCAACTGAAGTAGCTACCAAGGAATGAGAATATAAAAAAAATCTGCTAGGCTAAAAAAATTACAGGAATGTCACTGTGTGGAGGATACATATAGGAGTGCTATCAATGTTTGCTTTAACTCCTACCATCAATATACAGGTGTGCAGGCATTTTGCAAAAATGAAAGCAGAAAAATTTTGTAAACAAAAAAGTACTTCAGATATTGCAGCCATATTTTCACAGTTTTGTTTATGTGATGTTATTAACACCCGTGCAAAATTTCATCAAAATCGGCTGGTAAATAAAAAAGTTTGCTTTGATCCCCATGTCCCCCCTTAAAATTATGGCATTTTACATGCCAAAACCAGAACCTGATTCTGAGCAATGCCATAGTGCAACACTGAATTTTTGACCTCTAGCAGTTGCTCACAGAGAACCTAATGCACAATAACGGAGCGCTTTTCGGTCGGTCGGTCGGTCGGTCGGTCGGTCGGTCGGTCGGTCGGTCGGTCGGTCGGTCGGTCGGTCGGTCGGTCGGTCGGTCGGTCGGTCGGTCGGTCGGTCGGTCGGTCGGTCGGTCGGTCGGTCGGTCGGTCGGTCGGTCGGTCGGTCGGTCGGTCGGTCGGTCGGTCGGTCGGTCGGTCGGTCGGTCGGTCGGTCGGTCGGTCGGTCGGTCGGTCGGTCGGTCGGTCGGTCGGTCGGTCGGTCGGTCGGTCGGTCGGTCGGTCGGTCGGTCGGTCGGTCGGTCGGTCGGTCGGTCGGTCGGTCGGTCGGTCGGTCGGTCGGTCGGTCGGTCGGTCGGTCGGTCGGTCGGTCGGTCGGTCGGTCGGTCGGTCGGTCGGTCGGTCGGTCGGTCGGTCGGTCGGTCGGTCGGTCGGTCGGTCGGTCGGTCGGTCGGTCGGTCGGTCGGTCGGTCGGTCGGTCGGTCGGTCGGTCGGTCGGTCGGTCGGTCGGTCGGTCGGTCGGTCGGTCGGTCGGTCGGTCGGTCGGTCGGTCGGTCGGTCGGTCGGTCGGTCGGTCGGTCGGTCGGTCGGTCGGTCGGTCGGTCGGTCGGTCGGTCGGTCGGTCGGTCGGTCGGTCGGTCGGTCGGTCGGTCGGTCGGTCGGTCGGTCGGTCGGTCGGTCGGTCGGTCGGTCGGTCGGTCGGTCGGTCGGTCGGTCGGTCGGTGTTTCAGTTCAATTCAATGTTTCAGTGTTTCAATTGTGCCCCTACAGAAGAGATCCATCCCACGACCTTGCGCTCAGCCGTGTGCCGACCTATGGGCCCAACACTACGTACGACTCACGAAACATGGAGCATAGAGTTTCTAAATGGCTGACAGCAAACATGTGCGAGCACGTGCTCAATTGGATTAGCTCAGTGATCACTTAGCCCATTTAGACAGGAGATAGGATGGCACACTTCGCGTAAGGTAGTGGCAAACGCCGCCCAACATTCACCACAATTCTTCACCGTGGCCTCCAACAATGCACTGCGCGGCTCGTCCTTGAGCTGCCTTGTAGCAGCTTTAACAGAATGTAGCAGATTGGAGCAACTGTAGCAGCATTCCCACCATTGTCTCGGGCCTCCTGCCTGAGGCCATCTTTGTTTGCACTCTGCTCAAGTACTGTGGAGCAACACATGGGTGGCATGGAGATTTACTACTGCTTAGTGTTATTGTACAGTGCAGTCCGAATGATGCCAAGAGGAATGCAAGATCCAACCTATATAAGCGATCATCGCTATATCTGGACTGCCATAAAAAAAAAAAGGAAAAGGCTGCCGAGCATACCTTTGCAGCTCCGACACGAAATTTGCCACTTGTGCTAAGATATATACATTGTATAAAGTGTACTGTGAAAAATAATATACAGTCAACGACTGAATTTTCGGACGCCCAAATTTTCGGACATGCCCGATATTTCGGACGTCTTCGCAGCACCGCCACAAGCCCCATAGAATCAATGTATAAGGACATCTGAAGTTTCGGACGCTCGAACCCCGCGCCGTCCAATTTTCCGGACTTTTTGACGCGACGGAAGGTCCTTTGGCTCCTCGCGCAGCGCCCCTGAGCAGCAAATCGACTTGCAGCCGAAGCATATCACCGCTTTGAACCACAACTAGCCAAATCTAGCCGTCACACACCGATTTGGTCTGGCCACGCTAGCTCTGTTCATCGCCGCACTTCCGCCTCTGGCGGAGTTTCCGGAGTGGCGCATGACGGCGCCATTTTATTTGTTTGCGTAGGCCACGTTTTGGCTAGCGTGGTGTGTGGTTGTGCTGTTGTGTCAAGTGTGCTCTGCGACGCAAGGCCTAGGTGCTTCGACGCTCGTCTGCGAACTCCACTGTTCGCAACTTGAGGATTTCGCTCGCCTTCGATGGCCCCCATTCCGTCTTCGTCGTCCTCGCCGATGGCATCGAAGCGCGGAAAGCAGTACCGTCGGTTAACGATGGAGAAGAAAGCCGCCATTATTAAGCAAGTCGTGAGCGGCCCATCGCAGGCTGACGTGAGCAAGGAGTTCGGCATGGAGCAAGGAGTCAGGTTGTGGGGGATTCAGAAGACTCCGATGTTAAAAATAAGGAGCCAATGCCTGCGCCGCCTAGAAGCGCCAAGTTGACGCGAGCACTGTTGAATCTTTCATCGGTGTACAGTGCTGACATGAACTTTGCTCAGATCGAGGTGAATATGATCACATGGAACCGGAACGCCGTCCAAACAACAATCAACAAGTTCTTCAAGTCACTGCAGCAATAAAACCAGCTGCCCGACGATGCACATGTACATAATATACCGGCAGTTGACTGCATACAGAGTTTTTGAATGCGTTTTTTTATAGCCACTCCACTGATGCTTTGGCACTATCGGAGTCTTTTTATGTCCGCTTCCCTTCACCTTCAGTCTCTGCTGGCCGAGCGGCAGCGGCCACCGACCCTCCTCTCCACACACCTGCCTCTCTTCACCTCCACACCACCGCTGCCATAGTGTAACGTGCATAGTGCGCTCAGCACGAAACTTGCCTAGCCAGGGCGAGTCACGTGCCTGACAACACTGCATCACCTATTTCCTGGCAGCTCATCAGCGTACGCTAGTTCCGTCTCTCTCTCTCTTCTTTTCTTTGTTTGCTACACCGCGCTTTTGCGCAGGGCGACCCGATCTGAAAGGAAAAGCCGAATCGCCATCACCATAAAAGGAGGCTGCGTGCTGCTGTTGCATGCGTCTCTTCAGTGTTCGCTGCTGCTGCCCTGTGCGTTTCGGGTAACTGCAACAGCACTGCAACATGGACTACCTGAACAAGATGGATGCAAGTTTAGTGTGCACAAAAAGACTGAAGCGTTCGCTGTTCGGCATGTCGCGAGAACGAAAGGCCCT
The DNA here is from genome assembly GCF_023375885.2 of Dermacentor andersoni. Classification (NCBI taxonomy): domain Eukaryota; kingdom Metazoa; phylum Arthropoda; class Arachnida; order Ixodida; family Ixodidae; genus Dermacentor; species Dermacentor andersoni. The sequence goes on along the minus strand of NC_092816.1, from coordinate 4,386,045 downwards.
TTCGTTTAAGGAGAAAATTGAAATCTTCAAGAAGGTTGACAACAACCCAAAGAAGAAACGTGTCGAGTTGGCAAAGAAGCTAGGCATAGCACCGTCGACGCTGTGCACTATTGTTGGGCAGTGAGACGTTGTGATGAAGAATGCCCAGCACTTCGGCGTGAACGTCAAACAGGCGAAGACAGCTACACACGCGAAGCTGGCAGAGGTCCTGCTGATATGGTTTGGCAAAGTTACAGCGGCCGGCGTCAACGCGGACAGCAAGGTGCTAGGCAAGGTGGTGGACAACATTGCGCTTTTCCTGGGAATTGAAAATTTCCAAGCTTCCGGGGGATGTCTGCATCATTTTCGAGAGATACATGGACTTGTCTACAGTCGTTTGCAGTGAAGAAAAAAAAGTGGACCAGTCAGCTGTCAGCGACTAGAGAGGAGGTTGTGGGTGAAGGACCAGGCTTGCCAGCGGGGCCCAAGAAGTAAGGAGAGAATCACCGTGATTTTTTGCGTGAATGCCCACACCTCAGACAAAAATGCAGCTTACCGTCATAGGCAAGTCTAAACAGCCGAAGTGCTTTCGATCGGCAGGACGTTTACCTTGTTTGTACAAAGGGAACAAGAAACCGCGGATGACCGCGGAATTTTTCCGCACGTTCCTCACGCTCCTGGATTAGAAAATCGCTGCAAAAAACTAAAAATCTTGCTTTTCTTAGATCAGTGTTTGGCCCACACAAAGGAAATGACCTTTAACAACATAACCGTAAAGTTCCTGCCTGCCAACACTACGAGCCATTTGCAGCCACTGGACGCGGGAATAATTCGCAACGTAAAGTACCGCTTCAAAGGACTTTTAGTAATGCGTCTCCCGGCAAAGATTGACCGCAAAGATGAGAATTTGCGGATCAGCCTACTGGATGCGTTGCATTTTTTGGCCATGCCTTGGGATAATGTGACCTCGGACACCATCGCGAACTGTTTTCCCAAATGTGGATTTAAAACGGGACGGGACGCGGCTCCGACGGGAGAAAATGAAGAGCCTGATGAGGACTTTGGAATTGAAGGCTGGGGGCGTCTGCAAACTCAAGGCTTCCGCTCACGACAACGTCGCAACCTGCGGGTTGAGATCCATGGAAGAATTGGTCATCCATGTAAGAATTGTCATCATCCCGCAGCAAATGCGGGAAGACAACAGGCCAACAAACAGGCGGCTGCCGCTGTAACAGTGTGTTAAACCGAAACAAAAACAGCGGCCGGCAGAGCAAGCTGAACGAGATTTTTTCTTCTTTTCGCGAGTACATTGCGCACACTGCAACAGTTTCTTCCGTATCAGTAATGAATAATATCGTTAATATCGGCAAGTCGGCGGTAATAACGTAGCTATGTCCACTTTGAAGGGATAGAAACAGAGATGCGCGTGCTTACCTGCCAGTGACAAACGCGTGGCGGGTATGCTGCAGAAACTGCGGTATTTGTCTTCACTACTATCCTAATACGGCACGTTTCCACTAAGGGTGGGCGAATATCTTAGCTGTGTTACAAGCGTCGGTGTATGAATAGGGTACACTTCTAACGTATCCGTGTAAACATGGCTACTATTGTAGCTGCTCGCATTTTGTTGCGTGGCCACAAGTGCAGATGCGAAGAATCGAAAGGCGCCATTTTTGTTTTGTTGTTGACCACAACCATTATAAAGCCTACAAATAATAAAGCCAAGGCAAGTTTGGTCTTAGCTTCATTTTTCATGGAAGTGTGGAACGTGATGAAAGGAATAAAATGGGGCATATGCTTAAGAATTTTTGGTGCGTGCAGACCACTTGGTATGTCTTGAGTTGTTCGTGTAGCATTCGACAGATGGTAAGCACGATCATCATTAGCTAGACTTGGCACACGACATATCAAGTTCGGGGTGCAATTACACGGGAAAGAAAAAAATCTAATTTTGACGACAAAATTCAGGGGTGCGATCATTACGCGAGTGCAATCATTATGCAAGTAAATACAGTAAACCTTTGTTTTTCCAAATCAGAGAAAGTTGCATTTCTGTATGACAGAATGAGATGTGTGGTAATGTAAAGGACTTTTCTTTTGTTAGGTCACAGCAAACAGGTGCACGTTACAATCGAGGGCGGTTTTTTGTTCTTTTCTTTCTATTGCTTTCGCAAAATGGGAGCACGTTACAATCGAGGACACGTCATAATAGAGTAAATATGGTACGTGAGGTGATGGCCGACACAGTACTGTGGCTCACGAAGTCTGCAGCCGCGGTGATCTGTGCTCCTTTGAGATAGCAGAAACCCACCCAACCAGCAAGACAAGTGGGAGATGTTACAGAGGCATGAGGAAGGAAGGAGAGCACAGTGGACAGCTACGCCCAGCATATCATCGACACGCATGTTGGATGCTCTAAATGGACTGCGAGGTTCCCCTCACAAAACCTGCTGTGTGTCTGGTTCAGAGATCAGTGAGCCACTCACCGAGGCCCTCAGCTCCAGATCAAAGTGGCTCTCCACACGCTGCTTGGTGACAGTCTTGGCAACACCCTTGGAGTGGCGACCTTCGAACTGGCGGGAGAGCAGGTTACCCAGCCAGCGCTCCAGCAGTGGAGTGATTCCTCGCATGAAGAACAGCCACACTCGCCAACCAGGTGCCCAGAAGCCACAGCCAGGTCCCTTGCCCACAGGGCCCTGCGCAGTTGAGGTGCAGGGGGAACCATCACAACTGGATTATAGTGGAGCCTCATTAATTCAAGCTAGATGTGCATTTTATTCTAATAATTTTCTGCTTCTTTTGGAGTCACAATACATTTGCTGACCAATAATACAAAATCAGCTGGAAAAACAAAATTCTTATTAAACGAATTCTAAAATATCAAATTTAACAGAAAAAATTGGCGGTGCATCTATAGCAATGAATGCTTTGATCTGAAGGGAAATTCATGCGCTGCACAGTTAACGTTCATTGCACTGCCACATAATTCTATAACATTTTCCAACTAAGCTCTGCACACTTACACAAGTGATTTGTGCTGTATGCAGGCTCTTCTTCAAGGGCATTGTTTCAAGCTATGGAGCAGTAGCTCCTCTATCGGAGCTGATTTTGTTTATGCCACATAGGTGCCTCAAGTTATACTTTGATGATCAAACAATTTATTGTTTGTAGAGAAGCCGATGACCGGATTTCAGTAGAACCCCATTGATACGTTTCTTTCAGGGACTGTGGAAAAAAAATTCAACATTCAGGAAAACATAACAATGAGAGAGGGAGCAAACCACCTGAGAAATTCATAAACAGCTCTGAATGGCCACTTGTCGCAACAAATCGACCCCTTACTGCAACGTACCAGGTGCTCGTTGCAACATGGAAAAGCATATACCTCTTCACAACTAAATTAATGTGACTGCCCTGTACAAATTAAACATATGATGCGAGAACATTACAGCATGGAGACATATCAAATGGGAACATAGTACCCGACAGTCAATGTGATATAGGTCGCGACTGCGAGAATGCATTGTAGCTGCTGGAAAGAGGCAACAGCGAGGAATGTATCAACGAGAGCTCACTGTACAGTAAAACCTTGTTAATTCGTATTTCACGGAAGTGAAACAAATGTCCGAATTAACTGAATGTCGAATTATCAAGAGCATCAAGAAAAAAATAAGCAACTACTTACTACGTCAACATGCTTTTATTTACAGAATGAATGAGCCAATCCTGTTTCAATGTTCTACACATGTAGTGTGGAAGCTGCAATTCTCGTCATCTCGTGGATGATTAATGCTTGCAGCGGCGAAAGCCTCACAACTTCCTTTACAGCGCAGCAGCGGTGCCCGTCTTCATCTGAGATGGGCTTCTTTACTACCACGCCCACATCCCAATTATTTGTTCACCGGTGAGCTAGTCGCCGTCAGTCGCAATGTAGCCGGTGCTCTTCATACTCGAAAGCTCTTCAAAACTGTTTGCTGCAACCAGTGTAGACGGAACTGTGTTTCGCTGTCAAATCATAGACAATGACCTTGCGGTTCTGAAGGCACGAGGTAGACACACGCACCGAGTCAAAACGAAACTACTGTTTGCTGCAACTGCAGACGAAACCGCGGTCGCTATCGATGAGATCCTGGATGGCGACTACACAGTTTTGAAGGCATTCGGCCGACGTGTGCACGAAGTCAAGCAATACTGTTTGCCACAACCACCGCAGACGAAACCAAGGCCACTATCGATGCAATCATGTATGGCAACTATGCAGTCATAAAGGCACATGGCCAATGCGGTGCTATGTGCAGCAGTAAACGCAAGAGAGACTTTAAAGACATCACAACACCTCTGAGACACCACAACGATTGCTTTAGGTACAGTTTTTTTCCGCGGGCGATCAATGAGTGGAACATGCTGCCAAATTCGACTGTTTCATCTGAATGTGTGCCTTCTTTCGTTAAAAAACTAAATGATTTAGTGTTTAAAGATGTACAGTGTATTTCATGCGTTGTTTCCTGTGTGTCAGAGTAAAGAGCTTTGGCTATCCCTTGTCAATCATTGTTATATGTTTATAGTTGTTTGTATATGGAGTGCTTTTTTTTTGAGTATGTATGCTCCTGTCCACCCGTTATAGCCCAGATGAGGCTGACAGTATAATAAAATGAAATGAAATGAAAGGCACAAACAGGCAGGAAGCGTGCCGGCGTTTCCATAAATTACATATGATTTCCACTGATGACTATGGTGGTGCAGGCTCCACCGCTTCATTTCATTTCGTGCCATTTTTGCTCTTTCGTGGCGCTCCAGCGCTTGCCGAGCTCCGCAATTTGTCCGAACCAATCAGCAACCAAATATGTCTGCATTAATGAGAGTTTCATTGGATGAAGTAGCGCATCCGCCTGTCGGGACCAAAGAACGACTCCAAATTATCAGATTTTTCGAATTACCGAGGGTTGAATTAATGAGGTTTTACTGTATAGGCAAACTCCTATGTCTTCCCACGAGTCAAGGCCACGCCCTTTTGCCGTGTGAGCATGAATTATGGGTTAGGAAGTTGTTTTTCACAGACTTTATAGTGCCTATAATTGCATAATTCTGTCATTTGTGCCCATATATGATTATTTTTGCTTTTATTGCCTCAAAATGCTTTTTTTAGAGAACTTATTTTGTTCCGAAAATATGTTCTGTCCACAAGAGCAAGCAGCATTGGCAGATGCTGTTGCTAATGGCAATGCACCTGGCAATGTGCCATTCTTGGCTCAGCAGCCGTCCGATATGGAGGTTCCCATTGTTGATCCCGCCAAGTGTGAGATTCGTCCCGTAATTCGCTTTTTGCATGCCAAAGGGACTCCACCCATAGATATTCATCTTCAGTTGACTGAGGTGTATGGCAACAAGCGTAACCGTTCAACACGTCCGAAAGTGGTACAGAGAGTTTATTGCCGGTCGGAACGAAGTCCACGTTGAAGAACGGAGTGGAAGACTGTCAGTTTTGGAGGTGGTTATCGAGATGGTCACGCAAAGTGCTTCAAAAGAGGAGGATCACTGTCCGTGAATTTGTTGCTCAGATTCCTGGGAGTTCTTACAGTACAGTGGAAACAGCTTTGACTGAAAAATTGGGGTATCGCAACTGTTGCGCTCGATGGGTACCATGGCTATTGACATCAGACCAATAGGAGAAACGCCTTGACTGTGCTCGCCAGTTTCTTCAAAAGTGTCTAGAAGATAATAAAGGATTGCTGGACTCCACTGTTACGGGAGGCAAAACGTGGGTGTTTCATTTCACTGCAGAAACGAAACAAAAATCCACACGGAGGCTCACAAAAATCCACACAGAAAGAAGTTTCAAACAAACTCCTTCTGCTGACAAAGTCATGGCCAGCGTTTTTTGGGATCGTAAGGGGATACTGCTGATCGATTTCATAGAACGTGGGACAACAATCAGCTCAGACAGTTATTGTGCAACACTAAGAAAACTCAGGCGAGCTATCCAGCGCAACTAGCGAGGACGACTTGCAGCCGGTGTAACACTGCTTCATGACAACACCCGACCTCACGTCTCCCAACAAACCCAGGAACGTTTGACAAACTTTGGGCGGACTGTCAGGCCCCACACACCGTACAATCCAGACCTCACGCCTAGTGATTATCACTTGTTCCCAAGTTAAAGGAACATTTGAGTGGCCAATGCTTCCAGAGTGACGAAGTCAAAGAAGAGGTGAAACTCTTCCTCAACGGGTTGGCGGCGAAGTTCTACAACATTGGGATACAGAAATTCGAGCACAGTCTACAAAAATGCATAGAAAAATATGGCAATTATGTAGAAAAATAGAGCAAAGTTTCATTTTTCCAATGATGTAAATTTCTATGAGAATAAACAATGTCTATTTTTATAATTGATGGGAACCTTATTTCAGGATAAACCCTCGTAAGTAGGTACACACTGCTGTGCTCTAACGTATGATAATAAAACAAAAAATATTTCTGAAAAAACAAATTCATCAGCATAACAAACAACATAAGGGCCGACAGAACTGTTTTGTGAACAGTTCACGAGGCGTGGCACACCACAAAAAAGAAGTTTAATGCATCCCACGTGCATTTCAGCAGCTGTCAAAATAGTTTGTGCAATATTGCAGTCAGTGATAAACAAGAAACTTATGCTTTTTTTCCACTCAAAGAAATTTCAGAGGTTCTCACCGGGGAACAATCAAGAACCCCAAAAAGCATTATGCCCAATATATACAGAAAACAAAGAATGCTCCATTAACCTCTGTTGTTGTTGAGCACTTGTTTCGACCTATACAAGCTTACTGCGAGTGAGGCACAGTCTTTAACTTCAAAACCTAGAGATGATAACCATGTGTTACTGTGATAGTTTCTATAAAGATTTGTAAACGTATATATTGAATGCCTTTTATCTTACTAGAACGCTTGTTAGTTTCAATCCATTAGGCAGGAATTTTAGCTTTCTTAACTGTTTGATGGCTTTCCTGGCACATATTGTTTTTCATGCTTTATTTGATGTGATTGCAAGCAAGAAAGCATGGCTATTAAACATACACTACCTGCATATTGTGTCAGAACAATGTACAGTCAGTGACTGTCATGAGCTGAAGTAGAAGAAAAAGAAGAGAGAGAAGAAGGAAGAGGAAGAAAGCCGACGTGGCCTGGAAAGAGCGAGGTGGGAAATGGGATAACACCACTAGAGGAGAAGGAAGAACTCCACTAGAACACCGGATGAAGAAGGCGGTGAGCGAGGGACATTGAGATTGAAGAGTTTAGCAGGAGGAGAACACCAGTGGCTCTGCACTAGTCAGGATTGATCCTTCACGCCCCGCGGCTGTGCACCGTCGCCGCCAGCAAAGGCTTGGTCCGAGAACAACCCCGTCCTACGCTACAGAGACAACCTCGCCCTCACCGACGACAACGCTTGACAAGCCAGGCCTATTCTATGGAGACAACCCTCAGAAGAGATGCCAGTAGTCCACCGAGCAATGTGAAAGAACTATACCGACTCGGACATGTAAGTGCAACATCGCACGTGACTTGTTAGGACGTTTTAACTTGAGTAATTATTTAGGAGCACGGGAAAGATATTAGTGGGAAGGCGAGAGATCAAACTCAACCTAAACATTTTAGCAGCTGTGTGTAGATTTGACGGGGGACTTATCAGTGTGATACATTACAAAAGTGTTTCGAGTGTCTGTCCGGATTCATGTTTCGTGTGCCAGTAACCGATGACAGTGACCCATTATTTAGACATGCCGGATAATTTGGATGTGTTTGCAGCACCGCCTTGTATCACAAAGAGCCAATGTACAAGGACATCTGAAATTTTGAATGCTGAAACCTTTTGCCATCCCATTTTCCAGACATTTAGCCCTGACCGGAGGTCCGAAACGACCATAATCGAAGCCACCACTTCCACCATTTTGATTATCTTGCAGCATCAAGCCAGTGCTCTAGTAGGTCATTCAGATAACAGCCGTAGCCACCGTGGCAACGATAGGCTTAGCTGTTTTCTGCTGTTTGGTGCCATGTTTTTCATTGAAAGAATTCACCACTGTCAGCAATAGCACCAACTCTGCCTTTATCATCCTTATCAATAGATTCTAAGTGCGGAAAGTACTGCAAGGGTCAAATGTTTCATAATGCCAGTTCCTATAAGTCAACTTTGCCAAAATATAATGGTGTTACACAATCAAGCATATGCAATGTATTGCAGTGAAGCATACCAAGAGTGGAAAAGGGCCACTGGGATGAGACACAGTATGTATTCTTTAATGATACATTACGAATGTGTGATTAATTAAAATTTTTTTTAAATAAGAAAGCTGCTGTGCAGGAAAAACTAAAACCTTTGGTTCATCGTTGTTGTGAACCTTAAATCAGCTGCAGCGCGACATGCCTGATTTGCCCGTGCCACTATCAATATGCTTCACATACGGCAAACCCTATGTATGAACAACTGTACTACAATCGAACCCGGCTATATCGAACTTGCAACAAATGCCTATACAGGCCATAATTCGATATAACCTTGCTAAAAATTGGACGTCATAAAAGCACATATTATATATAAAAGCCCTTTTTTGATGAAACTAGCTTAGTTTCACATGAAATAGGCCGGCATCTTCTGCTTCGGCAACTTCGCTGCCTTCAACACCATGCACTTCTCTGCAGTGCCTAAAGAGTCGGAGCAGCCAAGGCCACAACCTTCCACATTCGCGCAAAAGCACCTAGTGCGAGTGCAGCTAACACCTCAGGGGATGTGCGCAAAGGACCCTCGTTGCTTTCCTCATTGTGCCCACTTTCACTTGTGCTCGGTATGATGACGGCAATGTAGTCTCGTTTTCGGGCTCTCCCGTGGTCGCGACACCATCATCTGCACTCACAAACTCGTTGACCACTGACTCGTCAACGACTTTCAGAAATTCTGACAATTCGCTCCAAACTTCGGCAACACCGGCAATGGCTTCGTCGCACTCATCAGAATTTACAGTCGTCACCGAGCATGCAGCAGCCGGCACATCTAAAGCAATTTCAGACGAACTACTTGTACACGGCCATGCGTACGCGTCGGGCACCACGGGCACCGGGTCATGAGTTTTCCGCTTTAGCGCTAATCTCCCCCTTATTCTTTAAGACCGTGCTGAGAGTGCTCCTCGGAATCTTGCATGCTACGGAGTCATCCAACTTCTCACCGCATTCGACCCGTTTATGATTACAAGCTTCACGGAGAAAAGCAAATTCTGCCGCTTCATCACGACAACACTGCAAGAGAAGGCCTACAAGGCGCAACAGAATGAACCAGAAAAGCAGTGAGACAACTCGCACTTATGCCATCTTGCACGACGAGGGCACAAGAGCGTCTGATTGGCTGTCTGAGCAAGCGCTGCGGGCGGGCCAGGATCATTTTTTGCAAGGGGGTGTCGACGGCTAGCCCGACACAGCACAGTCACAGTAGGGAGAGCGGTTGGATGGAGCCGCACAGCTTGGTTTCCCCTCAACCGCGAGGGAAAGCCAACTTCTGGGGGCATTTTGCACCGCTTGTCATTCAATATATCAGGAGTAGCTGCTATTATTGTTCGATGTAAGTGTAATGTTTGCTATATATACTCATTGTAACTATCCTGTGTTCAGAAATTTTTCGATACATAGAATAATTCTATGTAAACGGGTTGGATATAGTCGGGTTAGACTGTACAATGGAAGGACCCACAGTCTTGCAAATGCATGCAAGGACTAAGTGTGCACTCAAATTGAGGCAGAAGCCAGTGCTCTACATTATTTACGAATCAATTCCTTTATTATGGCAATGGAAAACAGAATTATTGTGCAGAAAAGCTGACTCGTGCAGAAAAGCCGGGCAACTGACTCTTGATTTTGCAGCATAAGTCTAATAAGTCAATAAGTCGGGAATAAATAGTAAAAAAAATTAGGAACAGTATTTTGGTGTCGGAATCACTCAGAACTGCAAAATGTTAAATACAGTAAAAGCTCGTTAATTCCCTACTCGTTAATTCGAAATTTCGGATAATTCGAACTAGTTGCCGCGGTCCGTCCCACAATGTATTGAAAGCGATATGTAACACATCCCGCTAATTCACACTGAAATCCGCACCGCCACCGATAATTCGAACTCCGCATCATCGTGGATGGGGAGAGTGCTAGTGCGCGGGAGCACGCTGGCGTCGCCGCGTGGGTCGCGCAGCTTTGCTTTTTCGATCGGCGGCAAGGACGATAACACCCTCGCCGCGCGCCATGTTCTTTGCGTACGAGCGTGCGAGGGTGAGCCGGCGAACGCGGCTCAATCTCGCGTGAGCGAGAGGGGAAGGTGGGGCGGAGCGCGCCCTCTCGTCGCACGCGAGGCGAGGGAGGAACCGGGGGACGATCTTCGGCGGCTGAGGCAGCTGCTGCTTACGGCGCGGCCATGCGGCCGCCGCATCTTGAAACCGATCTGCGTCGTGGCCAAAGTGCGCGCCCGCGTGGGCCTAGTCTTCAAAGCGATCTGCGATGTTCGCAGAGTGTGCGTATTGCCGGTAGCTTCATATGCGATGTGCTTTCTACGTTTCGTTCGCGTTAAAGCGAGGGCTGTACGAACGTCAATTCGCTCGCTGCTACTGCTGCGTGCCCTCACTCCAACGTTTTTCAGCGAGTTTCCGTGGTCATCGAGCGAGATGCGTTCATGCTCACCTGTGCGCTCGTGACACAGTGCTTGTTAATTTAGTTAGTAAGCAAATGCTCACAAGTTTATACGTCCGATAAAACTATTATCCTTACTTCGTATAGCTATCTACTAATTTTCTATCGCAATCGATGCTTCGCTTTTCGCGCGAGACGGAGACTTTTTTTCTCCACCCCAGTCAGCGCGAAAAACGCGCGGATGGAGCAAGAGCCATCTCGACGTCGGGCGCGTCGGACCGCGCTGGCCGCGTCCGGTTACGTTGGCTGCGCCAGAGCTTCGAAGTATAGACGTTGTTCACGCCAACGTGACGTAGCGTGTGCGCGCGTGCTCACGCCACGTCAGACTATATACGCGCCTTAACCGAGCGATTTTTTTCTCTGGCTTTCATTAGTTCGAATTTTGTATAATTCGAATTTTCATAGCATCCCCGCGGAATTCGAATTAACGAGCTTTTACTGTAGTATTTCAGAGTGTGGTACTCCTTGAAACACGGGTCTCAACACAGCACCTTATCGCAGTCTGCACACCTAAAATGCGTGCATCTCTTCTTGGAGCGACGAGTTGTGTTGGCGCACACATGACATCATCTCTGCGTGCGGCTGCCTTGGGCAGAGGTCTGAGGCATCCTCTCGCGTAAGCGCGTTGCTGCAGAGAGCGAGAATACCTTGTGAGTGGCGGTGATAAACAAGCTAAGAGCAGCGCCAATCAAGATAGAAATCAACTTCCACCTCCTCTGCAAGAGAGTGCCGACAAAGAGAAAAATGACGTTTCGCGTGCCTCTGTTGCGATCATGCGGCGAAACTGAAACCGCAAAAGGGGCGTTGCCGCAGTCTGCGCGATGCGCTGAAGCTAGAAATCAGTTCTGTTTATCTTCCCAAGAAGGTAGCACAAATTTCAAATGCTTCTTGTAAGTCCTAAGAGGTGGCAGCACCTCCCAGTAAGCACGCATCGTCATTATGGCGCGAAATTTCAAACGGAGGGTCGAAACCGTACCCGTACGGCAATGACCTTGCGAGACAGAAAATCGCCGCTAATAGATACTTTACAGCCAATGGAATGTAAGCCCACTAAATGTGGCAACCACGTCGCACAAAATGTAGCAAAATAATTAATTTCTGAAATGAAAGGTAAGAAATCTGCTTGCTATCTTTCATAGAGTACACATTAGACTTCATTCTGCAAAAAGAATTTCAGTTCTAACTGTTCTAAGTGTTGAGATATCGAGGTCTCAATACTGCATGGAGCCAAGAATTTGTGTTTTGAGAAAAATGCAAAAAACAAACAGCACGAAATTAAATTAAAGTTAACAGATATTTTGCACATATTTACACATGTACATTCCCAATAACTAACAGGAATGTAGTCTAATTGCCTGCTGCTGTTTAAATGTTGTCTCCTCAGTGCCCCTTGAAGACTGTCGGCCAAGCAATAACTCCGAGCATATTTATTTTCTCTGCGTTTGTACTTCTCAGTCATCCGTTTGTTGCTCATTGGGCTGGGCTTCAGGCTGAGCTCATTCAGGATTGCTGCCGATGTCCTCCTGTTGCCTGCGTTGAATCGCATCAGTGCCTCTGCCACAGCAGCTTCTACAGTGAATAGCGATGCATAGAGTTGCTTTGGTGCAAGTGACCAGATTATGGAATGTAAACTCTCATTATTGTTCAGAGTTTTACCTCTCTGGCACTGCTCAAGAAGCTTCCTTTCTGAGAGGCACTCATAAATTGAAAAAAATGCTTTGCACACGAGGTGACAAGTTATACCGGTCAGCTGTGTGCCTTAAGAACTGTCAACGTCCATGATCGCTTCGATAGAGGCCACGGTTTCATCCGTAGCGATTGTGACAAAGAGTAGTTTCGTTTTGACTTAGTGCAAAGCTGTCGAGGATGAAGAGCACATGCCACATCGCAATGAATAGACAATTTCTTGGCGACAAGCTCAGTGGCGAAAAAATAATTCGGATGTGCACACAGTAGCTAAAAGCTTGTCTCAGATGGAGACGAGCGCCGTGGTCACACTGGGAAGGAAGCTGCGAGGCTTTCGCTGTTTTGAGCACTAATCAGCCATGAGATGACGAAATTGCTTTTATGCAAAATAGAAGCAGGATTTGCCAGTTTATCCAGTAAATAAAGGTGTGTTGCCGTAGTAAGCATTTGTTTATTGTGTTCTTGATATCCTTGATAATTCGACATTCAGTTAATTAGGACATGTTTTTCGGTCACATGAAATCTAAATGAATGAGGTTTCACTGTATATCCAAATGCGATCAGTTGAGAATACTGCTTCAGCTCTTTGCAAACGTAACAACATATTTCCAGATGGGCAATGCACAAATGGGCAGACTACGCCAAGTGCAAAGTCTGCTCCCATCCTGGCAGCATGTTTGCATTTATACAGGCATTCCACTTTGAAACCATCAGGGCAGCTTCAGACTGTCTTGGAATCGCAGCCCATGAGACCATAACATTTCTTAACACGACCATAGCAAGCTGCCACCTGGCTGCCAGCGAGCTGTCCGAACTTCAAAAGTCAAAGAGTCAAAGATGTGCATACTTTTGAGGTAGCGTGAGAGTAATAAAGGCTCACTACGCAAATGTCTCAACAGAGCGCAAAAAGTGCGTGATACAAACGGCATGCAGCAGTCGGCGCTGTCTATAAAAAATACCGCAGAGAAAAGGGTCACAAGAGGGCCCTCCAGAAAACAAAACAGCACTGACCGTGTTGAAGCGATAGTAGACGAGATGCTTGAGGTCCTTGCACATGCGGATCTGTCGCATGAGCTTGTATTTGTAGCGGTACATGCCCGTCAGTTGGCCAACATGGGCAAATACATACTGTAGCCCATCCGCCAGTTGGAATGCATCGACATTGTTCAGCCGGTACTGCACATGGCTGTCCACCACCAACTTGGTGAGTCGAAGAATCTCACGACACAGGTGGAACGCATTGCCAAAGCGACTCTTCTTACGCTCCTGCACCAAAGGCAAAACAAGATGGTTTCAGTAGAAGTGCACAGATATGAAAAGCAAAAGACTGTCTCTGCAATTAAGATTTTTCTTTCTTGCTGCACACATCATGAGGTGTCAGCTTTTTTACACTGAAGCCTCATTAATACACACCCACTTTAAAGTATACCAACTGTGAAAAGGCCCCTCGCCAGGTCTGGCCATTTCTTGCTGACAAGCACATTACGTACAATGTGTGCTAACTACCAAGTCTTGTAAGTACAGTCAAACCTCGATAGATTGAACACGGATATATCGAATTATTGCGTATATCGAACACTTTCTATATCAACTGGAAAATCGCATGTATTTTTAATTTTTATTTACAACGGGGTCGGATGTAAAATGGATATATCGAACTCTGTCACCCTAGACCCCGTCCGCTCTGTTAAGAGGCGGCGAGCTTTCCCGCAACACTCTCGAAGATAGCGGTGGCGTGATGAGTGTTCCCGACTGCTACACACTATACAGTCGCCAACCGTTTATTTGGACCTCACGGGGACTGCCGAAATGTCCGAATAAACAGGTGTCCGAAAAAGCAGATTAAGAAAAAAAAAAAAGACACCCTTTATTTCCACCCACTTATTCGGGCTCGGTAGTAGGCTTGAAGAAATCGTGAATGCGTCGTTGCACGCTGTTCCGTTTACGCAGAATCAGATAAGCCTCAATAGTTTCGCCATTCACCGTTCTGCTTTCTTCACCATTACTACCACGTGACACTATGTTCTCATTTGGTGGCCAATCACACGGTGATCCGCACAGTGGTTTTGTTGGCGTCATCAGCACATAAGCCTGTCACATCATGACAACTCACTGTCGTTGGTCGCACCGTCGCTCGCATCTTTGTCATACTAGGATGACAACATATGTCTCCCACTGACACAGCCTGCCAACTAGTCGGCCAAATGCTGGCGTCGACGTCACGTCGACTTCTTATCGACATCGGTGTCACGTTGGCCTATATTGTGACGTACCGCATGTTAACCAAATATTGTTATGAACAGCTGAAGTTTCTACTGAAACACAGCGCAAATAACGCATTGTCAGCACTGTGCTTAATATATACGAGTTCATGTCCTCGTCCACTATGTTGCCAGCTGCCAGCGCTATTGCATACGCACGAGTCGTCTGCTGCACAAACTACATATGCCATAAAAAAGGTTTCCAGCGCTTGCCGCTAGGGTACAGCACATGCACCTTTGAATTGCACAAAAGGTGTTCCCTGAAGTCAGCTTCACCGCAAGACAGCCGAGTTATATGGTTAAGCACATTAACCCTTTGAGGATCAAAGACAAACATTTAAAGCCACGAACAAGTCCCAAATGGTCAATGCCATATATTTACGACGCTGTCTGTACGTTTGGAAAATGCGCTAATTTTGCAGCTCTCTCTCACCTACCAAATGCTGCCACCCTGTGTGGATATAAGAATGTCTTCTTTTCCTCCTTAGTATCAGCTTGAATTCTACCGCTTGTTTACGCCAGTGCGTTGGCAACCGCTCGCCCGCCAGTTAGTTTAGGTTTCATCCCGTGGGTTGTTTTCGTTTGTTGCGCTCACAAAAACCTGATGCCTACCTGGTTTTCAATGTTTTCAAGGGGCACCACTAGATGCTCGCCCATATATACAAACGATGCCGCTGTATACAAACGATGCTGCAATGCCCAAGTTTAGTTTCTTGAGACTC
The DNA here is from genome assembly GCF_023375885.2 of Dermacentor andersoni. Lineage (NCBI taxonomy): Eukaryota > Metazoa > Arthropoda > Arachnida > Ixodida > Ixodidae > Dermacentor > Dermacentor andersoni. The sequence continues at coordinate 4,370,699 of NC_092816.1, read as the reverse complement.
GCGATAACTGATTTCCCCTCATTAGCGATCGAACAAAAGATTACTGCAAGTTTGACCCATTCGGTTTTTCTGAGGGAAGCACAATTATAGAGCCCAACCATGCACTCCCATACACAGTTTGATCACACTATGAATGTGCATGCTGGTTGCTTCTCTGCAAGTGAGTCAAACGGTGATTCCTTTCCAACGGACTACTGTCCAAGTGCTGGATCAGAATTTATCTATTCCAGTGTATCTACATTCATGAATAAACAATGCATGTTTACCTACTCAAAATATTTTTGTTCCTTTATGGCCACACTAAGAATTGTGGCGAATTTTTTTTCATATAGGTCACACTGAAGATTTTAAATCTGCAATAGAAGAAAAACGACGCTGGAGGGTTGCATTTTTAAGAATGAAAAGTGGCTACGATCACAGAACATAGTTCACAACCCTTATTTATACATGTGCAGGTCTCAATCACAGCATGAGCTCGGTGCCGATACCACACAGGTGTCAAGCAAGCGGCTTTTTACAGGAGCAGGAGTCCACCTCCTCACAACACACTTCTAGCAGTTGCTGCCCAACCCATTCCATACTTTGCAGGAGTGTTTGAATGGACCAATGCATGAATCATCCCTCGAGAAACTGACCTTGGTGGTGAGTGTCTTGACAGGCTTCAGGTTGAAGTTGTAGTCGAGATGGAGGTAGTTGAGGTTCTTGCGGTGGATCAGCAGGTTCAGCATGTTATAGCCCTGGCGGCACACCTGCAAGCCAGCTTCCACCCAGTCAATGGTCGTCGTCTGGAAGAACTTGGTAGATTTGAATGACCGGAAGAGGTACCGCTTCTTCTGTGGCTTGGGGGGCCGGTGCTTAAGTGCATTGAGCACAAAGTACTTCAGCAGCTTCTGGTATGAGACCCTGACCTTCACAGGCATGCCTGGGGGGCAGTGCTCACGGTACCTGTGACAGAGAGACATATAATTGCTCTTCTGCAGAAAGCATGTCATCCCCACTTGAAAACAACTGTGATGGTTGTCGGAACTAAAGATGTGTTTATAGTCCGACATTATTGGTGCCTGGGCGAGCGTCGCTCCACACTGGGCGCGTCTGACCACATGCACAGGCTGTCGAACCATCGGTCGGACTATAGACGCTGTTGTTCCCGGCAACCTTAAGTAACGTGAGTGCACGCTTATGCTACGTCGGACTATATTTAGCTCTTAACACCTGAACGCAGGCACAGTAAGGGGATGACATGCACATCACCCCTACACGAAATACAGTTAAACCTCGATATAATGAACTTCAATATAATGAAACTATCGATATAACGAAGTATTTACCTTTTCATAACTTCTTGTCCATAGAACACCACTTATTCAGAATCTCAATACAATGAAGTCTTTTATGCGATTTTAATAAAACAAAATTTCACTGTCGCCACAAAGGAATGCAGAGACAATAAATGGAAACTTCCCTGGACGTAGATGTTCAAATGATTGAATTACAAATGGCTGCTTGCAAACGCACCTCTCAAATTGCACATGCCCAACAAGAGCGACTGCATAAGTGGAGCCACAAGCGCTGCTCAACACTGCAAAACGCCCATGACACCACAACCTCAGCGTCCGATGCCGAAATCGTCGATGCAGCAACAGCAGGCCTAACGAACGCATCGGCTATACTGTCACAAGTCCGTCTGCCGTGGACCCTTCAACCGGCGCTCGCGTACGGCAAGATACGATCTACCGGCAACCCTCCAAGCGGGAGGAGGAGGAAGCGAAAGCCAAAGCAAAGCTATCGGAGTTGTCTTCCACTCCAGCGATGGAGAGGAAACGCGAGTTTGTGGATGACAGTACCGACGATGCACTTTGCCCGCCTGATGGGACTACGTTTACGATTGTGGATTTGAGTGCCATGAACACTTTATTAACATTTGCGAACTGCAACATCTGCAGTGGTGCCTTAGAAATCGTCCGAGACGAGCGGGAATACGGACTCGCTGTGAAGCTGCGTTTTATGTGCGCAAACTGTGGAGAGATTCCGTCAGTGTGAAACCATTTGCTGTGAATGTTTGGGCTACGCGTGCCATGCAGGCAACGATGAAACGACAGACCGCGTTCAATGACGTTTTCTCGTTGATGGGCATCAGCCGTCGGGCTCTTCACCCGAAAACATGGCAGAGCTACGTGAAGACGAAGTTGACGCCAGCGGCCGATCGCGCGGCGCGTAAACTGACGAGCGACTGCACACGGTCGGTTCGCAAACTTTACGCCGAATTGAACGTGGGTCACACTGGGAACATCGTGGTGTCGTATGACGGGTCATGGATGACCCGCAGTCATACGTCCCATATCGGCGTCAGCACAGTGTTCGAGTCATTCAGCAGACGTGTGCTCAACTTTGTTGTATTGAGCAATTTCTGAGCTGGGTGCGAGTCGGGGCCTCAGGAGAGTGACCCTTCCTATGGAACCTGGAAGAATGGCCACGAGTGTCAGAAGAACACTAATAAGAAAGCTAGGGAGATGGAGGTAGAAGCTGCCCTCATCCTTTTCAGGCGATCATTGGAGCGGCACAATCTGCAGTATACAATGGTGCTTTGCGATGGGACAGAAATAGTTATCTCGCTTTACAAGATGATCAAGTGTATGGGTATATCCCAATTGAAAAAGAGGACTTTGTGAACCACGTGCAAAAGCGCATCGGGACGGCTTTGCGCAACTTGGCAAAACACAGAGGCCTTGGACATGAGAGTCTTAGTGGAAAGGGCCGTTTGACAGCAGACTTGATCTCCAAGTTAACCTCATACTATGGATGGGCTCTGAAGGCCCACAAAGGAGATGTAGATGCCACTCAAAATGCAGCGATGGCCGCATATCATCACATTACGTCAAACGATGATGTGGCTAATCACACTCTTTGTCCATCAGGCCCAAACTCCTAGTGCAAGCAAAATGCTGCAGCGGCCAAGGGCGAGCTGGTTCCAAAACATCCTCAAAAGCTTCCTCCTCATGTGTGTCAGGCTTTACGTCCCATATATGAACGTCTTTCAGACAAGAAATTGCTGCAACGTGGCCAGCGTGGTAAAATGCAAAATAATGAAAGCCTGCATTCGATGATCTGGGCACTGGCGCCAAAAGACCGGCACGCTTCTTTATTCATGGTGGAGGCTGCTGTGGCAGAGGCAGTATTAAAGTTCAATGCAGGCAATACAAGGGCCTCAAATGACATAATGAAAGAAATATGTCTAAATCTGAGCGAGCAAAGTCGCACCCTCATGGCCAAGAAAGATATGCATCGAATGGCAGCATCATCCAAGTGCAAAACATCAGAAAATTTGCACCAGTCCCTCAAAAAGCGGCACACAGGGCCTGGGAGTCAGCAGGACTACATGCCTGGTGCCTACTGAGCTGAAAAAAAAAATTAAATTAAATTATGGGGTTTTGCATGCCAAAACCACTTTCTGATTATGAGGCACACCGTAGTGGAGGACTCCGGAAATTTCGACCACCTGGGGTTCTTTAACGTGCACCTAAATCTAAGTACACAGGTGTTTTCGCATTTCGCCCCCATCGAAATGCGGCCGCCGTGGCTGGGATTCGATCCCGCGACCTCGTGCTCAGCAGCCCAACACCATAGCCACTGAGCAACCACGGCGGGTGCCTACTGAGCTGTTCCAGCTGTAAATTTGTAAATAAAGTAGGGTTTTGCACGTTTTCTCACTTTTCACAAAACATGTTTATGTTTGGGAGTGCATTAGAATATTTTGTTATAAAGGCCCGCGGTCTGTCAGATTCTGGTGTGGGCTGTTTCTTCGTCAAATTTCCGTTCTGAACTAGAAAGATAATACAGAAAATCGTACCTTATCCATAAGTTCAAGACATTGCAACCAAGAAACAAACATTTCAAAAGGAGCTTTAGAGTCTATTCGCTATGCTATATTTCAAGCTATAGGCAACAACACTTAGTTTGGTTTCTTAGCGTTTTTTTTTTCCTCTTATTTCCTTTTTTTTTTTCTCAGCCGGCATTTCAGACGCCATTGACACACCGGCTAACATGCGGGCGGTGACATGTGATTGACAGACGGCCGGACCCCTGGCCTTGTGCACAGCATTCCTTTATTCACAATTCAACACGCTAACAACCCTCGCTCGTTGCCGCACCCACCCGCCTTACACCCTCTACCCTTTAGAAGAACCCCACCTATATATACTGTGGCAAGGAAAGCATGTCTCCTTGAAGAAGACAAGTCCACTTGTCAAAACGTTGGCTCCTGGTTTCACCTTGTTATCGTTTTGCTCATTGTCTTGAATTTCCATCTCCCGCCTTCCCCGTGTTTTCCCTAAATGAACAGAGGTCATTTTTGTTGGCACGTTCAGCATTACATGTAGCACTCATTGTACCGAATAAAGCTTCTCTGTAGCCCGCATTATCCATTCTTTGACACATTACATTTAGCTCTCATGACCTACCAGGGGTGTCCCGAAACTGGGTTTTGCAGAACTGAGGGATTTTGCGAACAGTAGTTAAGGCTTTTTGCAAGCAGTCAGAATAAACCAGACCCTACCTCATTTTAGCCCATTCACTTTGACAGTACCTCGATTTAGAGAATAGATATTGCATTGTACTTTGGACTTAACAGAGCCATCACATCCCAAATTTACATTTTGGCCTTTGATAGTTTCTGCGACACATGAGCACACGACAGATGCAACACATGAGCTACAACCTGAGAGCCACGTCCAAATTTAGTGGACTGCCTGGTTGACATTTGTTGCCAAGGGATGATGATATTGGCCATTTAAACAGCACATTGTAATTGACATGTGGGGCATGTTCACAAGTGATTTGTGGTTCAGGCATGTTGATGTCGGCACGGTGCAGTTTCGATACAGCCTTGTATGCTACGGCACTGCATCAGTTTATACCCAATACAAAAAAATGCAACAAATGTTTCGATGTGCACGAGGGACACCGTTATAATACATGCGGGATGATGCTGGCATGTAGACTTAAGTGTTGCGATAGGAACATAGAAAATTATTCTGCAGAGCAAGTGACTCATGACTGCTGTGCACAAATGATCTTACGTGCATACAACACTTGGTTTGAATGCCAGTCAACCTATGAACCTTAAGAAACAAGATATACAAAACCATGAGCATCTGCCAAGACTTTCAGACATGGAGCAGGGCAAGTGTGAATCAAAGACAACCCCAGTAATTAGTATGAGTCACAGAAATGATGACACTTACCAGGACTTCACCAAAGGAATATCAATGGCACGACGAGTGCGGTCTGAGCGCAGGTTGAATGGCCGTGGAGCCCAGAGCAGGGCAATACCGTTGGCTGTGTTGTCTGTGTATAATGGGCAATCCTGAAGGAAAGGCTGCACATGCTCAGGTAGCTCAAACTCCTCCTCATCATCAGGCAAGGGGTCCACAGTTTGCTGCAGCAGCAAAATGGGGTTATGTACATCCCTGAGCATTTCGACAAAACCGCTGAACAGATCTGACCTTACTGAATGAGAAGCTTGTACAGCATCATGCTGCCTGCTGATTACTCCAGTGTCACAGGCACACACAAGGTAACTCGACACCCTCAATGACATTGTATCCTGCTGTGGTAACCAACCAATCCCTGCACTGCAACAGTTTCCACTAGATGGGTTGATTTCTCAAAAATATGTTTCTAGTAATTAAAGTTGGGTAAAGTGATTTCAAATCAACAAAGTACAGGGATTTAAAATCAAGAAACATAAGTATACACCCAATTAACTTGAAGTCGTCAAACTAGAAAAGATATCGAGGTACATGAGTTGCAAGAAAAGAAAAGCTAAATACAATTCAGAATTTTACAGTACCAGTTACCTACAATGAATTCTGAAGTTCTCACTCTGTCTGACATTGAGGGATATGTATCAGTTCATGACAACATGTCAAGTATCTCAGTGAAGCCAAAGCAATTGAAATACCCCTCCAGATATTGTTACGGGGATATCGGGAGTATAGACACACTGTTTTTACAATATATATGCAAGCAGAGTCAATGCGGTCAAGATGGCTGACCAGCAACAGCATGCAGCACCCAGCACATCGCCATCTTCTTTTGTCTTCTTTTATCCTTTCATAACAGGATCCCCAGGTGCTGAAGCGCCGTCTAGGCACATGTTAGGTGAAGCATGTGCAGCAGGATCAGGAGGATCCACAGGGTGATGAGAGAGGCAGTCAACGTCCTCGTGCAGACGTCCAGACTTGTAGTTGACAATAAATGAAAATTCCTGGAGCCGCATAGCCCAGCGACCAAGCCGTCCAGTCAGGTCCCTGAGGGAACACAGCCAGCAGAGGGCATGGTGGTCTGGAACGACCAGAAACGTGTGGCCGTACAAATATGGCCGGAACTTGGCGACAGCTAAAGCTAAAGCCAAGCACTCCGGCTTGGTGATGGAGTAATTTCTCTCGGCAGGTGACAGCAGGCGGCTGGCGTAAGCTATTGCGCACTCTGTACCATTCTGTTGTTGGGCGAGAACAGTGCCGATGCCATGGCCGCTTGTGTCAGTGTGGACTTCGGTCGGTTTAGATGGATCAGAATGGGCAAGTATGGGAGGGATGGTCAGAAATCCGATGAAAGCGGTGAGCGTGCGAGCTTGCTCAAGGCCCCACGAGAACGACATGTTCTTCTTTAGAAGATCTGTCAAAAGCCGAGCAACGTCGGCGAAGTTTTTGACGAAACAGCGAAAGTAAGAACACAGGTGTACGAAGCAGCGCACGTCAGAAGCAGAACGTGGCACAAGGAAACTGCGTACGGTGCGAACTTTTTCTAGATCTGGTTGGACACCAGACGCGTCAACGAGGCGTCCCAACACGGTAATCTGACGGCGCCCAAATTGACACTTCGTGGAGTCCAGTTGGCGGCCGGATTTTCAGAAGACTGCAAGAATGGCAGCTAATCAGGTAAGGTGGCTGCTGAACGTGGGAGAAAAAACATTAACGTCGTCAAGGTAACAGATACAGGTGGTCCATTTGTAGCCTCACAGAAGAGAGTCCATCATACGTTCAAATGTCGCAGGAGTATTGCATAGGCCAAAGCGCATGGTTTTCAACAAGGAGTATTTAGCTCCATACAAGCAGTCCAAGGCGTCATCGATGCGTGGTAGTGGATGGGTGTCTTTTCGGCTGATCTTGTTTAAATGGCGCAATGGACACAAAAACGCCAGGCACCATATTTTTTTTTTTTCCACAAGAACGACAGGCGAAGCCGTAGGGCTGGCTGATAGTTCAATGACCCCTTTGCGGAGCATTTTGTCCACTTCTCATTGCATGACTCCACGTTCAGCATGCAATACACAATAGGGATGCCGACGAATAGGATTCGTGTCCATTGTTTATACAGTGGTGAACAATAGATGTTTGGTCTAAAGGCCTGTCGCCAAAATCAAAGATGTCACTGTACGATTCGAGCAGGAGACGTATGTCCGTGGCCTGTGCAGAGGTGAGGTCAGGCGCAATCATTTTTGCAATGTTGTTAAGAAACCAGAGCTGTGAGCTGCAATTGGCACTGATAAACCACTCTTGGCTTTCAGACTCTCAATGTCAAATTCGGGATTAATAGAAATGCTCGCCAAGAACATCCCAGCCGGAAGCACTAGAGGGTACAGGCTGCAATTCAGAAGTGGAAGTACAGTCGAGCCCACTTATAACGGCCCCATTGAAGACGAACGCTCGCTTATCACGAACAAGTCCGGCGTGACCGTCAAAATATACGTTTAGGCTATGGCGCTCAGTCTCAGCTACAACGAACGCCTGTGAGCCTAGCCGATTGGCTACAGCGAACGCCTTGGTGTCGCGGACCACTTTCCACGTGGCGAGATCCACCGACCCTGTGCTGTGCACGCTCCGAGAATTGGCTTTCCCGCAGCGTCTCGCAGGAGGCACGGAGGAGTGGCGATGCGGCGAGCAGATCGCCGCGATAACCAAACAAAAAACATGCCGGCCCAGCACGCATGAGCAATGTGAACACGCACGTCGAAGGGAAGCCTGAAAGTGACAGCTCATTCGCCACGGGACCCCACTCGCCATCGTCGACGTCAGGGCAGTGGCGAAGTTTTCCACCAATTGACAACGTAGCACATGATCACGTGCTTTCGTACCCCCTCTTCTCCCTCCCCCCCTTAACGCCACACCTCACATGACTGCAGGACTGTCTTTTTCTTGCTTGTAGTTGTGCTAGCGTTGTCGGCGTTGTTTCCTACTGGTGTGCTCCCGTGCCTATCCGAGATGGCAGATTCGCCGGCGTCTACTTCGACAGTGAAGCGAAAAGCTTTGGACTTGGCCACGAAACTGTTGATCTTGAAAGACCTTTCCCAAGGCGCGAAAAACCACGAACTGGTGAAAAAGTATGGTTTGTCGAAATCGACAATATCCACGATACTAAAAGAGGACAAAATCTACAAGAGTGCCGCCACGGACTCCGCTACGAGGAAGCACCTACGGAAAGCCACATATGCAGACGTTGAAGACGCGCTTCTAAAGTGGTTGCTTGATACTCGAGCACGCAATGTTCCCATCAGCGGGCCGCTGATGTTGTCCAAAGCAAAGGAAAGGACTTAGCGTTCCTCCTGGACTTCCCAGATTTTTCTCCTGGCAATGGCTGGCTCCATCGCTTCAAGCTCCGCCACGGAATTATTTTCAAGACCATCAACGGCGAATCGGCATCGGTAAGCGACGAAGACATCAACACGTGGATGTCTAAAAACTTGGCCCGTGTATCAAGTTATGCTGAAAGGGATGTGTATAACGCCGATGAAACGGCGCTATTCTATCAAATGCTGCCTGGCAAAACGCACACTATGAAGGGTGACAAATGTGCTGGCGGCAAGCACAGCAAAGTTCGCATAACTGTGCTTTTGTGCACCAACATGGATGGAAGCGATCAATGCTTGCCATTTGTCATCGGTAAATCAAAGAGGCCACGTTGCTTCCGCACATATGTACCAGTGCGTTACAGGCATAACTCGAAGTCGTGGATGACACGCGAGTTGTTCGCGGAATGGCTTATTGACTTTGACAGCAGCATGGTGAAGAAAGGGCGCAAAGTTCTTCTGATTCTCGACAACGGTACCGCCCACCATGTCCAAACTGTCTTAACGGCAGTTGTGTTGCTTTTTCTGCCGCCAAATGTAACTTCAAAAGCGCAACTGCTGGACATGGGTGTTATACGGTCGTTTAAAGCGGCCTACAGGCGCCGTGTTGTGCAGCGGATGCTGATTGCAGTTGATCGCCCCGCTGCCAATCTGCCTCTGCAGGTCTCGCTGTACTCGGCGATAGAAATTATCAAAGCGGCGTGGATGGAAGTGACACCCGAATGCATCCGGAATTGTTTTCGCAAGGCCGGCTTCGATGACGCACATGAAGCAGGCATTGAAGACACTGAACAAAGCCAGCCTGACGACGACTTGTGGCGACGCGTTGTTGACGCTAACCTGGCCGGCTGCGATCTTGATGGGCAAGATTTTGTTGATGTAGACGACGCTGCTGAAGTTGCGGAGTCGTTTGCGACGAGACCGCCGTCCGGGAAGTGGGGGCATCAAGCGACGCCGAAGCGTCGGACAATGACAACGATCCATCGGAGCCAGCACCCGTAAGCGCGACCACAGCAGTGAGCCATATTGAGGCACTTAGAAATGTTGCGTAATTTAAGGCTTTGGGTGACGAACGCATCGCAGCTTTGAACAAGCTTGAAACCGCCGTCATTGGATGTGCTCTGATGAGGCAGACAACGATCACCGATTTTTTTTTTTCTTAATAAATTTTTGTTTTGATTGATGTCAATTTTTTTGTGTGGCCCACATACCACGAACTTCTGGATAGAACGAACGAATTCCGCGTGACGCTCGGGTTCGTTATAAGCGGGCTCAACTGTATGACATTATTATTAGTAACCGTGACCAGCGTATGTGGAACAGCACCATTCCAGTTCAAAAGCACGTCGACAATGGGGCAAAGCGCATATTCACCGTCAGGAACCTGTAGCTGTGCGGTCAAAGCAACATCAATACTGCCTCAGATGACAGACACACATGTTGAAGCGAACACAAGGGAAGTGGGGCAGTGCTCGGAGTATCGGCGAGTTGAGGTAGGTCCAACTGAAGAACGTCACTTTCGGAGTCGATGAGAGCGGAATGATGGGATAAAAAGTCCAATCTCCAAAGTCCAACATTCCTCTTATGAAACCAATCGAACTCTGCGTTAGCGGCATTGAATCTCTGCTAAAAAACCTTGATGAAAGTAAGGCTATCGGTCCTGACGGTATCTCTCCGAGAATTTTAAAACAGTGTTCTCACGCCATCTCGCTTTACTTTTATTTAATATTTCACAAGTCATTAACTACTGGTCAGATGCCACAGGACTGGAAAATTGCAAATGTATCCCCTATTCACAAAGCGGGCTCTCAAGAAGAAGTTACTAATTATAGACCTATCTCACTTCTATTTCGTGCAAGATCATGGAACACATAATATATAAGGCTATCATGGAACATCTAACGGACAACACATTGCTTACAAACAGACAACACGGATTTGCAAGGGGTTTTCATGTGCGACACAACTGATTGAATTTTATGATGACCTAGCGTCTGTAGTTGATTTGGGTGGACAAATACATTGCATATTTCTGGACTTCCGCAAAGCATTTGATACTGTTTGCCATTCTTTACTACTTCATAAACTTCGAATGTTAAGTATAGATTCTAGTGTTTTTAGCTGGATAAAGAACTATTTGTCAAGTCGCCGTCAACGTGTGGTCCTAAATGGTACTAATTCAGATTATCTTGAGGTCACACCAGGCGTCCCACAAGGATCTGTTCCGGGGCCTCTTCTTTTTCTTATATATATATTAATGACATTAATTTAGGTATTGACTCTAACATGCGGCTCTTCGCAGATGACTGTATTGTGTATAGAAAAATCGATAATGAACATGATGTTCTCAAACTGCAGGCCGGACTAGATCGTATTTGCGAATGGTGCTCAAAGTGGAAAATGAATTTGAATACCGGAAAGTGCATCCATGTGCGGTTTACTAAGAAGAAAAAAGCAATCAATGCCAGCTACAGTCTAATGAATAATATATTAAGTAATAAATTCAAGACTAAATATTTGGGCGTGACGCTGTCGGGCGACTGCTCTTGGCGGGCACACGTGGACTATGTAGATGGCAAAGCGGCAGTTGCTTTGAATTACATTCAAAGAAATTTAAAATGTGCAAATTCTAACCTTAGAAGCACGGCGTACCTAACTTGTATACGACCTATTTTGGAATATGCTTGTACCCTTTGGGACCCGTCACAGATATGTCTTATAAATAAACTCAAAAAAAAAAAAATACAAAACAGAGCAGCCAGGTTCGTCTCGGGTAGGTACGGGAGGAAGTACAGTTGCACAGCAATGAAAACAGAGCTCGACTGGCAATCCCTGTCGTCTCGCCGAAAGAAGCTGCGGCTAAAGCTTCTGTATGAAATCTATGACAACAAAACTGGAATTGATAGGGAAATGTACATAAAACCACCAAAATATATATCGGCACGCACTGACCACCAGTGCAAAATTAGAGAATACCGTGCTAGGACGGGCCTGTATGCCAATTCTTTTTTTGTAAAAACTATCGCTCAGTGGAATCGACTGTCATGTGAACAGGTGTGCAGTGATAATCAAGATGTATTCTTTTCATGCTTGTAACCCCCCTGCTATAACACTTTCGGGCTAAGCGGGGATATGTCTGAATAAAGAATAAAGAATCTAAGGATAACGTCGTGAGGGCAGTTGTCGATCACAGCAAAGAGAACAGAAGTAGGGCAGCCAGCTATACTTAAACACACAGTACACACTCCAAGAATAACCAGCATGCCGCCGTCGGCCACACGAAGCACTCGGGCAGCTGCTGGGGTGAAAACCTTTTTTAAACATCTACATAGGCTAGCACTCATCATAGATACGTGGGCTCTAGTGTTGACGTGTGCTTGGACAGATACACCGTGTATTTTAACATCAATTACATTTCTCTTTGTGAGCACAGACAGGACTTGCTGTAATAGTAAGTAATGCAGCACTACCTCCGAGGGCTGCATTTGTTAAGTTTTCCAAAAAGGTGCGGCCAAAAGCCACAGGGGACGAAAGGCAACATGGCAACGGCAAACAGAAAGATGGGTGACGTGTTTTCAAAGAACGAGACTGGTATCCACACGGCGATGGCGGACGACTGTACCACATGTTCCTAGCAGAGTTGTCGGTGCTGTTAGACTCGGCAGTGGGCGAAAAGTTGCGGGCACCTCCATGAAAACAGCTCAGGTTGGTCGGCGTGCGAGGTGTTGAGGACCCCGAGTCGCAAACAGTATCGAGCGACATGACCAATGCAGTAACAGGTGAAACATAGACTGGTTGTCCGCAGTTCTCCACTCAGTCGGGTTGCGATAACGTGGAGAGAAGCGTTGGGGTGGAGAGAAAATAGATGGGTGTTCGTTGGCTTTGGGGTTGGCGACAGCATAGAGAGAATGTAGACTAATGTTTTCAAGTTTCTGGCGAATGATGGCTTGTACGAGGGGAACTGAAAATGGGGTAGCATCAGGGCTACGCGAACAGAAAGTTGTGGGCGCTATCACATCCAGTTCACGGCGAACGATTCCCACCACGTCCTCTGATGGCGACGCATGCTGCTGTGTGGGTTGATCTTCACAGGTCAACGTTGCGGCAGTATTGGGAAGTCTGGTGAATGGTTGCAGGTCGTGCCGGATTTTGGCCTGCTCGAATTGTTGGCACTCTTTGATGATAGCATCAATTGTAGAGCAGCTTTTGCACATGAGCAGACTAAACGCGTCGTCAGCAATTCCCTTGAACACATGCCCGACCTTCTCAGCTTCTGTCATGTCGTGATCGGCTTTACGACAAAGCGGCAGCACATCCTGGATGTACTAGAGATGGAACACCGTGGGGGATTGGGCACGGGAGTCGAGTTCCTGCTTTGCGGCAATTTTACGGCCAGCTGCTTAGCTCCTTTTCGTGGTTTTCATACCAACCTTTGTCGTAGCTCTTGGGTAGAACAACAGGTTAGCTAGCATAAGCGTAAAGTCCCATCTGTTGATTCCACTCATGCGTTCGTACATTGCCACCCACTCTTGAACGTCGGTGACATTAGTCCCGAAGAAAATTCCGGGATCCTTGGGCTGCACAACCATAACCGAAGGGGACAGCGACACAGCTGGCGACGGCGATGTTGGAGGCAGCTGCAACGTTAATCCCTCGTGCTCACAGTCATTCATGGTGGGGACGGCAATGCAACTTCCACTGCGGAGCTCCATTTCCAGAAGTGGTACCCAGCACCTCCCACCAACCCTCCCAGCCCAACATCGTAACAATATAAAAGGAGTTTCACAACACATGGCGCCAAAGATCACAACGAAGCATTAAAATTTGCAACTTGGCTAAAATTTCAAGATACTGACACGTGTACTTATCTTTATTGGGCGACCACGTTTCGCCGCCTAACAAATGTAATCGCACAGCGCAGGACGTGCCTGCATGTATTCGAAGTTTCTGGAAAGTTATCGATGCTTCTACCCGGCTGTCTGTTGTCACCGAACCTTGTGCTATCAGATTTCATTGCGTGACGCGAATGGTGTAGAACTTTGTGGAAGGCATGCGGGTCCTAACGATTAGTCTGGAACATTCGACGACTGCTGTATAAAAGCCGACGCGCTTGACCCCCTGATCAAATTTTCGACGATCGCCGACCGTGTTCGCCGCTATCGTTGTGCTATGAGTGTAGCCTGTTTTGTGGGCACAGGTTTGCCCAATAAAAGTTAGTTTTGTCGTTCACAGTATTGCTACTGTGTTATTCAACGTCACCACCACGTGACATCTGGTGGAGGTGCTTGTGCGTTCATGTACCGAACGCCCCCGCAAAGCCGCGATCCAAGCCCGAAGCCTGAGGACAAAACCGACATCGCCCAAGACCAGCGCGCTAACCGCAGACTGCAAGGACTTCCCCCAGAGCACAAACTTCTACCTGAGTCGACAAAGAAGATCGTGGTCAAAGCAACCGCAATGGCTGCCCCAGCGTCCCCCGTTATCCTACAACAACCTCGGGACCCACCGACCTTCCATAGAGAAGCGACTGAAGACCCAGAATCCTGGCTGGAGACCTACGAGCGAATCGCGACTTTTAACAACTGGGACTCCGACGACAAGCTGCGGCATGTATACTTTGCCTTAGAAGATGCCGCCAGAACGTGCTTTGAGAACCGCGAGTCGACCTTGACAACATGGGACCTCTTCCGTAGCGGCTTCCTGCGCACCTTTACGAGCGTCGTGCGCAAGGAAAGGGCCGAAGCCATGCTGGACGCCCGAGTGCAGCTACCCAACGAGAACGTTGCCATCTTCACGGAAGAAATGAACCGTCTCTTCCGCCACGCCGACTCGGATATGCCCGAAGAGAAGAAAGTCCGCCTTCTCATGCGAGGTGTGAAGGAAGAACTCTTTGGCGCAATGATACGAAGCCCACCAAAGACCGTAGAAGAGTTCCTTCGCGAGGCCACTAGCATCGAGAAGACACTCGAAATGCGGAACCGGCAATTCAACCGCCGTACAAGCTCTACCCACTACGCAGGAATTCAATCACTGGCCACGGACAATCTGCGCGAGACCATCAGGGCCATTGTGCGCGAAGAACTGCACAAGGTTGTGGGGATGCGCGACTCTCGCGCGTCCCCTGATGTTTTTCCCGCATAGCGCATCCCCTGATATGCTGTTTTCCCGCACGGCTCGCGTGGCCTGGCGCCCGCGGCGGTCGGGTGGTACAAGCGCGGTGCGAGAGATGGCGCGACCGTCGCGGCGGGGTTACTCGGGCGCCGAGGGACAAGGTACTGCCTTTTTCCCGGCGGGTCGGCGCGCGGCGGAGGACGTCTCCCGCGAGCGCGCGGCGACCGATGCATCTGCGAGACCGCCTCGCGTGGCCGCCTTGGAACGCGCCACGATTCGCGTGACTATACACGCGAACGACCAGGCGTTGGGATCCAGCATGGAGCGAACATATTCGCTCGCGAGGACGCGGTGAGTCGGACTTCTAGATTTGTCGCGCGCCTATCGGCATGTTTTGGGGATAGCAACTCGGCTAGCAGGCATTGATCTATGAAAGGTGCAATAAATGCCCTTGTGACTGTTTGCACTACTGTGTTGTCGTTCCTTTGTCCCAAGAGTACGGAGGAGAACCACTCGTATCCCCCACAAGGTCTTGCCTTCGTCGCAGCCTCAAGTGGCCTCGATCGCCGACATCGTGAAAGAAGAGGTGCACCGATCGCTTGGAGTTCCTGAGGTGCAACCAGAATCACCACAGCCCCAGCCGGAAGCGATGACCTACGCCGCCGTCGCACGCCGCCAAGGCACCCCTCCGCGACCGCGCCAGGGCCCTGTAACGCCGCAATTCCGTCGTCCACCGCCGCCGCCGCCAGCACGCTCACCCGTCGCCCAGCGCAGCTACACGAGGAAGACGGACATTTGGCGAGCCCCCGACCACCGCACGCTCTGCTACCACTGCGGCGAAGCCAACCATGTGTACCGCCGATGCCCATACCGCGACCTGGGATTGCGAGGGTTCGCCGTCGATGCACCACGCCCTTGGGAAGGTGAACGCCCTCGTGACATCGCCGACTACCTCGCCGCTACTCAGTGGAGCCCTCGATGGCCGTCCCGTTCGCCGTCACCAGGCCGAGAATCGCCTGTCGCCGCAGTGCCGACCATACACCGGCCCAGCCCGGGGCCGCTCTACGAGCCCATATCCGGAAAACTAAAAGCAGCAACCGATGGAGGTGCGGTTGCTGTTCGTCGAACTGGCGAAGATCCTCCGCCGCCAACGAAGACGACGAAGGGACCACCTCGACGACATAACGACCCGCCGCCGTCCCGACGAAGCCAGGAAGCCGACTACACCGACGAAAGACGACTTGACGACGCGACGTTCCAGCTTCAGTTCAACACGACGCAGCCGTGATCCGACGCCAAGACCTAACTGCAACGCCAGACAAAGAACCACCGACCTCGACGTGCTTCTCGACGGCCACGCTGTCACCGCCTTAGTCGACACAGGGGCTGATTACTCCGTCATGAGTGGACACATCGCCGCCCAGTTGAGGAAAGTTAAGACTACGTGGGAAGTCCCTCAAATTCACACCGCTGGAGGACACCTGATTACGCCGACTGGAATCTGCACGGCAAGAATAACCATTTATGACCGGACTTACCCTGCCACCTTCGTCATCCTCCAACAGTGTTCACGAGACGTCATTCTCGGTATGGACTTCCTGAACCAACACGGCGCAATCATCGACCTGAAGTCGAAGTCAATAACGCTGTCGGAAGATAAAGCGATACCGCCGGAGAGCCTTCGTAGTCACCACGCCTTGAGTGTGCTCGAAGATCAAGTAAGCATCCCGCCTGGCTCCAGCATTGTTATTTCGGTCGGCACCGAAATACCCGCTGACATAGAAGGTGTCATCAAAGGCGACCAACGTCTACTGCTAGACCGTGAAATTTGCGTCGCAAGAGGGATCGCTCGACTGCATGGAGGGAAAACTGAAGTGTTGCTGACATACTTCAGCCAGGAGTTCAAGCACATCAACAAGGGCATGACGATCGCGTACATCGAGGAAATTCTGGAAACCAGTAATGCGTTTGTCCTCTTGGACTCCGCCGCATCTACCCCGACGATCATGGTTCCCTAACCTGACTACGACATTAATCCAAGTCTCCCCGTGATTAAGCAACAGCAGCTCAGAAGTCTGCTCCGACGATACAAAGGCTGCTTTTCGACGTCATCGAGGATTCGACAAACACCAGTCGCCAAGCATCGCATAATCACCGAGGAGTACGCTCGACCACTCCGCCAGAGCCCTTACAGAGTTTCGCCGCGAGAACGCGAAGCTATAAGACAACAAGTCGACGAAATGCTGCACGACGACATCATCCAGCCATCGAAAAGCCCGTGGGCATCCTCTGTTGCCCTGGTGAAGAAAAAGGATTGAACCCTACGTTTCTGCGTCTATTATCGTCGTCTGAACAAGATCACGAAGAAGGACGTATACCCCCTCCCCCGAATAGACGACGCATTGGATCGGCTCTGCAACGCGAAATACTTCTCCTCGGTGGACCTCAAGTCTGGCTATTGGCAAATAGAAGTCGACGAAAGAGATCGCGAAAAGACCGCCTTCATCACCCCAGACGGCCTCTAAGAGTTCAAGGTTATGCCATTTGGACTGTGCTCGGCGCCAGCAACGTTCCAGCGCATGATGGACACGGTTTTAGCAGGATTGAAGTGGTAGACCTGTCTCGTTTACTTGGATGACGTCGTTGTATTCGCCAGAAATTTCGACGATCACCTTAGGCGGCTTGCCACAGTACTAGAGGCCATCAAGTCATCAGGGCTCACTCTGAAGCCAGAAAAGTGCCGCTTCGCTTACAATGAGCTTCTGTTCCTAGGCCACGTCATCAGCAAGTCTGGAGTCCGCCCTGACCCGCAGAAGACAGCTGCCATCGCAAAGTTCCCGCAGCCCACCGATAAGAAGGCAGTGCGTCTATTTCTTGGCATGTGTGCCTACTACAGGCGATTTGTCAAGGACTTTTCGCGCATCGCTGAGCCGCTGACACAGCTAACTAAACGTGACGTCGAGTTCAAGTGGGAAATGCCGCAGGCCGACGCATTTCAAGAACTAAAACGACGTATGCAGTCGCCGCCTGTACTTGCGCACTTCGACGAGCACGCCGATACCGAAATCCACACTGACGCCAGTAGCCTAGGCCTCGGTGCCGTCCTAGTCCAGAGAAAAGATGGACATGAACACGTGATAGCTTACGCTAGCCGGTCATTGTCAAAAGCGGAAGGCAATTATTCTACAACCGAAAAGGAATGCCTCGCCATCGTTTGGGCTACAGCGAAATTTCGCCCTTACCTATATGGCAGGCCATTCAAAGTGGTCAGTGACCATCACGCGTTGTGTTGGCTAGCTAACTTAAAGGACCCTTCAGGACGGCTGGCACGGTGGAGCCTCAGACTACAAGAATACATCACTGTAACATACAAGTCTGGACGAAAACACTCAGATGCTGATTGCCTATCACGCGCCCCCATTGACCCACCGCCGCAAGATGACGAGGATGACGACGCCTTCCTTGGAATAATAAGCGCGGAAGACTTCGCCGAACAGCAGCGAGGAGACCCGGAGCTAAAAGCCCTAGTCGAGTATTTGGAAGGGCACACCGACGTTGTCCCTAGGGCATTTAAGCGTGGATTGTCTTCGTTCACGCTACAAAACAACCTGCTCGTGAAAAGAACTTCTCACCAGTCCGCGCCAGCTACCTTCTTGTTGTACCGTCAGCGCTGCGTCCAGAAATATTGCACACCCTACACGACGATCCAACCGCTGGGCACCTCGGATTCTCCCGGACGCTGTCGAGAATACAGGAAAGGTATTACTGGCCGCGTCTGACCGCCGACGTCGCCCATTACGTCAAGACATGCCGAGAGTGTCAGAGACGCAAGACACCACCGACAAGGCCAGCAGGATTACTACAGCCGATCGAACCTCCTCGCCGACCATTCCAGCAGATTGGGATGGATTTGTTGGGGCCGTTTCCGACGTCAACATCCGGGAATAAGTGGGTCGTCGTGGCGACGGACTATCTCACCCGCTTTGCTGAAACTAAAGCTCTACCAAAAGGCAGCGCAGCCGAAGTGGCAAAATTTTTCGTCGAGAACATCCTGCTGCGACATGGTGCCCCAGAAGTCCTCATCACCGACAGAGGAACGGCTTTTACAGCAGAGCTCGTCCAAGCCATTCTGCAGTACAGCCAGACAAGCCACAGGAGGACAACTGCCTACCATCCGCAGTGTAGCCTGTTTTGTGGGCACAGGTTCGCCCAATAAAATTTAGTTTTGTCGTTCACAGTATTGCTACTGTGTTATTCAACGTCACCACCATGTGACAATACGCTCATTTTAGTTTTCAAGAATTTCCTCAGGGCTTATGTGCTGCACTGGCCTTCGAGATCTCCCCGGCTCAATCTCAGGCGTCATGCCTAGGCCATGCATTCCCCTGTTCCTCTTGCCACAGGGGCTGGCAGCTGAGCGTGGCATGCGAGATCGCATTAGCACGGCTGCAATCTCGGAGGCCACGAGCCGGCCGAGCCACATTGGAGCGGCGAAGTTCGTTGGCCTCTTCAATCACACAGCAGCCGGAGCACTGTGTTGTGTGCCACTTACGTGCTGCCCAACCACGGGCCAAATCGAAAGTGAACGCGAAAGACCATCACAATGGAACAGAAGGCAGCTAGCTAAAGGCTGGTGCATCACGTGCAAAGTCGTGCACGTGTTGTACAAGCTGGAAATTCTTCTATTGTATTATTCACATTTTAGTGCATGCGCAGCCGTGTAGCAGTTCTGCATGCCGCAAAGCTGTTTTCTTATTTCTGTGTTACAGATGTCCTCCCTATTAGGCATATATTATAGTAAATGGCAATAATGGATACAACAAAGTTGCAAGTGTATATACTACACATTCATAACAAATTTAACCAAATTGAAATTTCATTGCAGTTGGCCTTTAATGACGACATGTTCATGACTCTGTGCATTCATGCCTAGTTATAACATATACGGGAGTACAACATATCCAACACAGTGCTTTGCCATCTGGCCAACATTCTTGAGTGACTGAGCGCCCCCTCCCATTTTAGAAATGGATATTAGCCTTACGGGTTTCATTACAGTACGTATGACCTCCAATAGGGTCTCCTTCAATGCTGAACACAGCAAGAATGCATGTGACAACAGTCAGTTTTGTACAGCATTGAGCAGCTGTGCACAACTTTCAATCACACACCACCAAGGCTAAGGAGACGCCATCAACTTCTGAGGCACTGCTGCCCTTGGCATAGTTTAGAGCACTGTAGCTAATTTTTGTCAGCATATATATTTATTTATTCGCATTACCTTACAGGCCCATTGAGGGGCATTAAGGGAGGGAACAGTAATTACATGACAAAAATAGCAAAGTGCAACATAGTTATACAATATTAACACGCAACAAATTCAGGTTATCACGGAATGCTTCAAGATTGAGATGGATGCAATGTGATCCGGGAGACTGTTCCAATGTGCAATAGCTCTAGGTAGTGGTGATGAGTTAAATGCACATGGAACTAAGTGCGTTGTGAATTCGACGAGATGTGCGCACAGGAGCATGAAGCAGCAAACAGTGAGTTATTACTGTAAATGTACCTGTGAAACAGACATAAAAGAGCAACGATGCGGCGACCTTCTAATGACTGAAATGCAAGGTCTTGTTTTTGTTTTTTTCGGGTAATGCTCGAATGATAGTCATAGTTGCCAGATATGAATCTGGCTGCCCTATTTTGAACAGCTTCCAACATACGGATTAGATAAACTTGATATGGTGAACATGTGGATGAAGCGTATTCTAGTTGTGGGCGAAGATAAGTAAGATATGAGAGTTTTCGTGCATTAGAAGGCACGTTGCGCATGTTTCTATGCAAGTAGCTGACAGATTGAGGAGCTTTGGATGAGACAGTTGCTACATGCGTTGTCCAGGATAAGTCTGACGAAAGATAACTGCCAAGATATTTGTAAGATGGGGCAGTCGAAACTACAATATTATTAATCGAATACTAGTGAAACAATGAGTTAGTGCACTTTCGACTAAACGTGATTAACTTGCACTTGGAGGTATTAAGGGACATCTGCCAAGTTACGCACCATCTATGGCTTAGTTCAAGGTCATTTTGGAGAGTAAAATGATACATCGAAACGTTTAATATTGCGGTAGATGACACAGTCGTCAGCGAACAACCAACTGAGGATGAAAGGCTAGCGGGCAAGTCGTTGATGTATATTTAAAAGAGAAATGGACTGAGCACACTGCCTTTGGGGACACCGGACGTGACATCACAAAGGTTATACGAAATGTTGTTGCCCACTGTAAATCGCCGACACGAAGACAAGAAGCTATGAAGCCATGAGACTGTTAATGAATCAATACAAAGGGCAGACAATTTGGAAATCAAACGGCAATGAGGTACAGTATCGAACGCCATAGCGAACTCAAGAAAAAGGCAATCGGTTTGATCGTTAGAGTTAATGTTAAAGTGAAGGACAGTCGTGAAGTTAAATAACTGAGTGTCACATGCATAGCCTTTTCTGAAGCTATGCTGATTAGAGAAAAAAAAAGTTATTTGATTCAAGGTGACCGTAGATATGAGAAGCGATAACATGTTCAAGTAATCCCATTTGGCATTAGTCTGCAGACAGTAAATGGCTCCATAGAACAGAACTACAAGATGCAGCCAGCCTATAAACGTTTTTCTTAACAATGGCTCTTCACTACTGGACAAAAGAAAGTCAGCTACCTTTGTGCCCTGACGATGTGCAATAGGGTTGATCAAGGGGTCAAAGTAGAATGCTGGCAGGTCAGGGTCTTCCGTCTTGATGTACACTACATTGGGGGTGTGATACCTGGAATTATAGTTAACATAATGGCACATGATATAGCATGTTTCACATAAACCTTAACCTCTTACACTATGGCGTATCATATATGATACACACGAAACAACATTTAATACAAGAACAGAAAAAAAAAAATCCAAGACACTTGCCTGGAATCTACATCCTCTCTAGCAATGAAACGCATAGGAACAGTAGCACTGGAAATAACTGGTTATATATTATACATATATTGTTACGGAAGGATGAAAGAAGAGAGAGGAAGAAAAAGATCGGAGACACTGGTTGCTGTGTGTTGTTGGTGGTCAGCCGTCTTAACTACTCTGACTCATCCTGTATATATATTGTATATAGTCTTTCTATACTTGCAACATCCCCGTAACAATATATACATATATAAATAGCAGCAGCTAATCACACCATGTGCAAAAAAGTTCATAAATAATCAGATTATCTTCATGGTTTACGCTCTTGATATCGGCACAGAAAATATACTATGGTGTTAGCTGTTTATTGGTCTACTGTAATGTTTTGAATGACAAAGACATTATGGTGGCCCAATGAAGCAAGCATTTAATTGCTGTATTGATTCAGCATGCACTTATTAGCTGTTTTTTGGAAGAAAGTAAAGATCTGTTTCTTTGTGAAACAGCCCAATTGATGGCAAGATATGTTTATACAGGGCTATACTTTTTCTTAACACCATTACTGGTTAAAACTAGGCCAGAAAATGAAAATGCTGGCAGTGATTCCAATCACGATACTGTGGTGCCTGCCATGTTCCAAGGGCTAATAACAATAGGAGCAACCAATAATTTTGGCAGAAGAGCAATAATATTTTTTTTTTTCAGCTTGCGTCAAGCTCCTAAAGAGTAGGCAAAGGAAAAAACGACATGTTGAAGTAGGTCGCCGACATTGCCTCTGCCGCGTGATGTGCACGAGCCGAACATACAAAGAATAATAATATACTAACTAAACATACATACAAACGTGAAATGGTGACCGCCAACCAGAAACACTGCAACTATGCTGGACTGCTTAAATTTCTCGCAAAGGTTACTAGTGATAATAACCAAGTGGCGCATTTCTTTTTTTAACAGGTGGATGTTGGGCACCACAATGTAAGAATAAAAAAACTGAGGTGAATTTTTTTATTTACTGCATTAGGCCTGTAGGTTCAAGGTTTTCTGAAAAAAAAAAAAAAAAAGAGACAAGCCCATCATAACCGTGAACCCTACAATCACGGAGGCACCTTAGACGCCCCGATTGCAGCCTTTACTGCAGCTGCTGCGATGCGTCTGCACAGCGAGCCCTC
This sequence comes from Dermacentor andersoni, assembly GCF_023375885.2. Classification (NCBI taxonomy): domain Eukaryota; kingdom Metazoa; phylum Arthropoda; class Arachnida; order Ixodida; family Ixodidae; genus Dermacentor; species Dermacentor andersoni. The sequence goes on along the minus strand of NC_092816.1, from coordinate 4,347,836 downwards.
GGTGCTGGCATCTGTCACCACAGTCCCTCCACGGTTAAAACAAGATTCAATTTCTTCAAGACGTCGAGCATAGTTTCTCATACTCATGAAGAAAAGACGCATAAGTTCGTCGTGCCAGCAGGCACATTTTCTGCATCTATGAGATACACCGTTCCATATGATGCACTGACGATTTTGGGGAAGAAATGCGTCGTATACACTGGAAAATATGGCAGTTAAAATTAGTAGTAGTTCGTATATAGAATCAAACCCGACCATACTGAACTCATTCACATCGAATTATTCTTTATATCAAACAATTTCTGAGCAACATAAAGTTACAACGATAATATATAGCAATAAGTATGGTTATATTGAACAAAAATAGCACCCACTACCAATATATCAAACTTCAAATAGCATGAAACTGCCCCAGAAGTCAGCTCTCCTAAACAGCGGTCAGGTGAGCTACTAACACCTCCTTACAAAATGTGCTTTAGCCAGGTTGCGCCTGTGCAGCTCTACAATGCTGCAGCCGGGCACCTTCCTGCAAAAAATTATTCTCCATGGCTCGGCTTTGTTCTCTAAACTAGTACAGTGCAAGATGGAATGGAAAAAAGAAACCGGGCTGACCAGCTATGGCTAGCTATAGCTGGTCACAGCTATATAGTAGCTACATATTTAGTAGCTATATCTTGTAGCTATATATTTCATGCAACTTGCCAATAAACCAGTTGAAAGTCGGCGCTTTGTTCTTTCATCGGGCCGGCTCGGCTTTTTTCTTCCTTTCTATGTTGCGCTATACAAGTTTTAGAATGCAATACCAACTCGCCCAATCCTCAACCCTAGCGGTGTTGTTGTTTTCCCATGTGTTGCCTTCATTCTTGCATGACGGCTAGCACAATGCGGCAGAATCTGCTATTCACTGTGTAGTTCGAATTTATTGAGTCGAGCGTGCGAAGAAAAGAAATCTGACGTCACCAAAGCATCCTGGGATCGCACAGTGATGAAAGAGGCATTTGGTCTTTTGGAGAAGAAAAATTTGGTGTTCGGAACAAAGGAACAATGCTTTGGAGGAGTAACTTACTGAACTGGTGCAAAGAGCAAGTCTGTATAGGTTAGTATTTTCTGAAACGTTGCATTCAATATGTATTATACTGGTATTACTGGTATAGTTATACCAATATGTTATACCAAGAACAGCACACGTTTTCTTCTGGCACATGGAGCGGCCACACGTGCCCAATTTCGGAGATGCTCTGCAGTGAGTGCAGAGGCGAGCCAACATGCCTGATAGCTGCATGTGCACTGCTTTCTCACACACCTAGTTCACATCGCTGTTGCAGATGCCGAACTTTGCTGCAACATCTCCTTTCTTTCTGCTGCTTGAAGCCTCGCTGATGATTCGTGCCTTCACCTCCAAGGAAAGAAATTTCCGCTTTGTCGCCATGATGACCGCGCGCAAAAGCACAAATGAAATTCGGCATCGCCGCATTGCGCCAGTGATCGCGTGACCTAGGATGGATACGGATTGGCTGTGGCTCCCGTTTGGCAAAGTGGGCCTGCGCCTTGTCACAAGGCGGCTAGCCCCATCGTCATCACCACCAAACAATGGCGCCCCTCCATGAGTTTGTTTATCGGCGACGGTGCAGTGGGCGCACATTTTCGGTGAACCTAAGAGGCGTAGATGTACGAAAAATTGCAGACGATTGGGGTTATGTTTATTGTATCGCAAAACAAATTTTAAAGGCCAGCTCAACCGAGCGAAAATTTCGTTGAAGCGAAAACAAGCCCGAAAAATTTTTCGTTGTGGCAAGAACTTTTTTGCATTGACTTCTATGTCTAGCTGACGGGGAATTGGAAATATTTCTTGGAAGCGAAAATTTCGTTGAAGCGGTGTTCGTTGTAGCGGTGTTCGAGTGTATATCAAATTACACAATATATTTAATGAATTCTTGTACATATAAATACAGTGAATTCTTTAAATACAGTGAATGGGTAAGAGACAATATACAGACAATGGTCCCAAAGTCAAAGACTGCAACGGGAGCCTTGGTTAATAATAACACTGGAGAGATGTATGAAAGATGAGCAAGCTAGGTAAAATAAACACAATCGCGTAAAATACAAGATAAAAAGATTAAATGTAAAACAACTGTCACTATACAAGCCTACAGTGCATAAATATACTGTCAATACATACAAATGGCAAATGTAGTGTAATGAGCAATGTGAACTTAGTTATACATGTAAACAAAGCTTAAGGGCATGACTAAATGCATGAAAGGGTAAAGATTTAATGGTGTTAGGCAAACCCTTCCAGTTTTATAGCAGCGCATGACATCATTTTTCCATAGTTAAAATGAACCATAGACAGTAAAATTTGGAGTTACACACGAACCTGGTATTATTATTAATGACATACGTGGAATCAATGAAATCGTATGAAAGCTGTTTACTAAGCACATTATTAAACATAATTGTTAGATGATAGTTAAACAAGCTCATTATAACAAGGATGTTAATTTCACAAAGTAGTAGAGTAGCACTCGTGAAAAGACGCTGCTAGTGATACTAGTCTGTATATGTTTACCTAGGTCAATCAATCACAGGGAACCCTGATCATGACAAGGAAATTCAAAAAATAATAAAAATGGGTTGGATCGCATACGGCAGACATTGTCAGCTCCTGACTGGAAGCTTATCAATATCATTAAAAAGGAAGGTGTACAATCAGTGCATTTTACCGCTACTGACATATGGGGCAGAGACTTGGAGACTAACAAAGAAGCTTGAGATCAAGTTAGGGACCGCACAAAAAGCGATGGAACGAAGAGTGCTAGGCATAATGTTGAAAGACAGAAAGAGCGGTTTGGATGAGAGAGCAAACAGGTATAGCCGATATTCTAATTGACATTGAGAGAAAAAATACCCCGTGAATTGCCCATGGTGCTCTGAGAAGCCAACGCTTTCACACACCGCCCGGACTGTCTCCTATAGACCAAGCGAGTGTGGAACGATGGGAAGGGCTGCTGGCCAGCAACAGCCTTGACTATCAACTCAGTCTGATTGACAGGGCACGCAGAGACGCAAAAGCCTGTGGCGCCCTGGACTGAGAGCAGCCACCTCCGCCTGAATGGCACCAATGAACCAAGTGGGCTTGATACTACAAACACCATTTATTACTTCAAATAAATGTTTCTCTCTATCTCTCCTGCAGTGTACATAAAATAGGCTGATGATGATTGCCTGGTTTTGTAGTGATGGTGCATATTGCTTGGTTTTGCAAGTGCTGAATAGACATGAGATATGACAGTAATATGCATTTCCCCAGGAAACAATGCCGTAATTAATGTCAGTGTGAATGAAAGCAAATTATAATGCTCATAACACGTCTTTGGAGAAATGTGCTCTTGATTTGAATACTAATGCTCTAATACCGAAGATACACTTGTGCTTAATGAAGGCAATGTGTTGAGAAAATTTTAGGTTAGAATCGAATTTGATGCCCGAAAATGATACACAGTCAGAGACTGGAATGTGGTGACCATTTCAGGCATGCCAGGCAGTATTCTTTAGCTTGATCGGAAAATCGTGAATTTAGTTTTAGTAGAACTGATAATTAAATCACTGGAAGAGCACCATGCAGCAATCTATGCAAGCACATTGTACAAGTTTGACTGCACTATTGAAATCGTGGCAAGGTTGCAACATTTCCAACTGTCTAATTTTCTTATTGGATCCTTCAATTAACAACTAGCAGATGATGCATGCACATGATGGTTAGTGGATAAGACAAATCAAAGTGTGTCGCCTACAAGATTTCTAAGCTTACAGCAAGCACTGCATAATCTCGGAGGTCATGCCAATGAGCCACACGTCTTGGGTCATGTCCGACAAGTGGTAACAGCGGCCAACTTTTTTTTTCTCTCCACTTTCTTTGTTCAAACCATCTATAATTGCAAATTTTTTGCGACGCGACCATTCATATTTCAAACAAAATTTTGCAGAGGATGCTTTATATCTACACCATCTCAAACTAGGCTCTTATGTGGCCCAAAATTTTGTTGCAGTTCGCCTTTCGAGCTTCTTGTGGCAGAAAAGTTGCAGGACAGCCATCTAGAAACTAGTTTATAACCAACATTTCTGATAAGGTCTCGTGAGTGGCCATTCAAGCCATCCATAACAGGAGAGCCTGTCAGACAGTAGCATGCTGGAAATGTGCGAAAACTAAGGAAAGACTGCTTAGTGCTATGAATCAAGATTAAAAAATTCAGCTCAGTGCAATCGATACCAAATGTAGCAGCATGAAAGCAGCACCTTTAATATGAGCAAGACTAAGACGAACCAACTCCTTTTTCACGATGAGTGTGCGTGCCTTGAGCATCTTGCAGGTTGTCTCTCCATCAACAAGCCAATATGCGACAAACCATGTTACTTTTTCCCAGGTGAAGCGACTCCTGCCTCATGACTGAAGCTGGCAGGTGCACTTCAGGGGAGTGAGACCACAAGCAGCTCCTAGTGCCTAATGCCTGTGGGCGCACTGTTGGTATAGTCTCAACCCCTTATAACAATATCCAAGTGCTAAGAAAATTTCATTCTATAACCGAGAATTGTTATAACTGGGTTGTGTAAAAAAGCTAATGGGGACCATTTTAATTGGACAGAATTAAGTATAGTCAAACCTACTTATAAAATTATCTGGTTTTAACAATACTCGCATGCAACAATGAGCAGCCCAGCACCGTAAACTTTTGTGTTTGTTCTATCGTAAAATAAACTTGCTCAATATAATGTTCCCATGCATCATTATTTGTTATGTAATGTGCAGGTGCTGTCAGACCACAAATGACGAAGAAAGTACAGGAGGGGCAGGTAGGTGAAGTGTCCTTGGGCATCACTGATGCGCGGTTTACTACCAGCCACTAATATAATATACGGTATTTGCCCTGGACCTTCTGTCTCCACAGTTATAACAATTGAGTCTGGCTACTGTGTGCGTGCATGGAAAACAAGAACCTGAGCCACTGCACCCATCTGTATTCGGTGCGCCATCGCGCACTCGGATTGTGCATCCCGCAAGCCAGCTGTACGCCTTTCACTAACTAGTTTTTCGAAACCATGGAAGGGAGACACGCGAGGCTGGCGATACGACAAAGGTGTACCATAGCTGATGTCTTTTTCTTTTTTGGAAGATATTGCTTCTTTTTGCTTTCTCCCTTTGCTCGCACATACCCGTTACCCATATTTTAGTGGAAGCTTTAGGTCAGTGCAAACGCCAATACAACTACATGTAAAATGCAGAAATGCTTTTACGAGAAAACCTATGGACTGATTTGAATTATATTTGTTGCATTTAAGAGAGAACGTTATATTCTACTCGCTGCCGGAAGTGCAATTTTGATTTAGGCCCTGGATTTCTGTTTACAAAATTTGCCAGATATTGGTAAGGTTTAAAAAATAGCAGCCGAAGGTTTACAACTTCGTAACTGCGCGTCAAAAACAGACACCAGTTATGTAGATTGCATCCGTTCAAGCATCTAAGACAGACAAATTTGATACATATATATTTATACTATCTTATTTGAAGTTATGTTTATGAGGGTTTTACAAAAGTTCTGATTGCATATTAATGGTGAATTGGAGAGCCACATATCATACGTGAATTTAGCCTGCTTTATATTACTATTGCACGCAGTTTACAGAATTGTGATATCATTTTTCAATGCCGTGGTAGAATTGCAAACTTGACAGTTTCATTTACTGAAAATTTGCAATTTTTGCAATTCTTATACAGTGAGACCTCGTTAAACCATAGTTGGCCGGAGCTCGGAAAAAGTATACTGCTTAACCCCAATAGCATGAGATTACCCACTTACCTGTCAAAAACGCAACTCGGAGAGCGAGCAATGGAAGAGCAAAAACATGCAGCATTTATTCACTTCGCACGACGAAAGTGATATTTACGTGTGATGCTGCAGCGGCCTAGCAGCAACGACAGAGGCCTCAAATTTAATGAAGCTGCAAGCCAGCTTTTCAGCCAGCCCCCTCTTTTCGGCAAAGACTCGCATGGCAGATTCCTCGTTGGTGTTGCATATTCTCTGTGCACGGGCACAGTAGTACTGCAGAAGTCACAGGGCGCCTTTTTCATTGTGGATTGCTGTTCTTGCTTTGACGATTGCATTCATGAGGCTGACGTAACATGCAGCTTCTGCCTTTGTCGGGCCTGAAATGCCCGTGCTATCGCTTTTGGTGTGGTTGTCATCACTGTCATTAGCTGACACTTTGGCAACAACAGAGGCAACGACGGCGAAAAGTCGAACCGCGTAGCCGACATCTTTTTGCGGTCGCAGCAGTGCTGCCGAGCAACTTTAGATGTAAGCGTAGATCCTTGTGATCTACTGGCTAACTTCTTTACATGCCAAATGCCCCACACCACAGTCAACGGTAGATCCCTGTCGCGTGCTAGCGCGGATACAGGTTCCGTAGTTCCCGCCCATAGCACAAGAAGGCAGGCGTAAGGTCAGTAACTAAACTTTCAGATGTGTGCATTGTCAACGCCACTTCAGGCAGCCTTATGTCCCAGTCCCTGTGGGAAGTGCAGTAGCCCACCAGGCATTGTTTAACCGTTGCATTATGGCGTTCCACAGTCTGTCCTGCTGGTCTGTATGGGACTGTGTGGCTCTCCTTGATTCCCCAGTGCTGGAGAATGCCTTTCCCCACTTTGCTATGAATGGTTTCCCATAGTTGCTAGACATGAAGCTAGGCACACCATGCCGGCAAAAAACATCGATCATTTTATTATCAATTTGGAGGTAGGCGTCACGTAACGGGAAAAGCTTCACAAACTCCGTGAACTTGTCCAGCACCACCAGGATGTACATGTGGCACCGAGGGGTTGTGGGCAGTGGCCCAACAAGGTCCACACTTAGCTGCTGCAATTGGTGGGTGGCCCATGAACTGTCCATCAGTCCTTTTGGTTTTTGCCAATGAGGTTTGAAAAGCCTGGCACTGCAGGCAGCTGCGGATGCAACGGGAGATATCGAAGTGGATACCGAGCCATGTACACCGGCTCTTCACATGTTTCGTAGTTTTCAAAAAGCCTAAATGCCCACTTAGGAGGTGGTCATGCTCCATTTTCAGTGCCACGTCTCGTAAGTGTTGGGGAAGCCAGGCAACCTTACGTTCACTGACTGTGTACATAAGGATACCATTTTTCGAGATTTCGCTGTCATCAGATAGGTCCTGTATCCTCTTGGACTCTTCAGCATCACCAGGTAGCAGGCCACAATTTAAGTATTGCAGCAGCTGCAGCAGCAGTGGACCATTGCGTTGTTCCAACTGGAACTTTGCAATGCAGTGGGGACACATTAGCCACGTCAACAGGGGCTGCTAGTTCAAAACGAATGGTTCGTTGTGGCTCTTGCACTTCGATTGGAAACAAGTCCTCTGCCAAACAAGGCTGAGCAGATTTGGCAGCAGGGATGGGGCACCTGCTTAGTGCATCCGCTGGGATGTTGAGTCGTCCTTTACAATGCCTTATGGCACACTTGAACCCTTGCAATCTCAACACCCAACGTCACACTTCGCACGATGTCCGCTCAGTTGTAAACATTCAAGCCAATGATGTATGGTCAAAATGCACCTCAAATGATGTGAATTCTACATACGGTCGGAACCTATTGACAGCCCACACCACAGCGAGACATTCCCATTCTTTGACAGTACAGTTCTCTTCAGAAGCGCTGAGGGGCCTGCTTATAAATGACACAGGCCTGAGTTCACCTTTGACTTCCTGCAATAACACTGCCGAAATGCCACGGCCACTGGCATCTGTTTCAATCACAAAGGGCCTGCTCAGGTCAGGCAATACCACAGCCATCTCTCCTGCCAGCGTTAACCTCAGTCTCGAATGCTGTCTGTTGCTTGGCAACCCAAACCCAATGGGCTCCTTTCTTGAGGAGAGCTGTCAGGGGTCTGGCCTTGTCAGAAAACCAGGGGATAGATTTTCTGTAGTATCCCACAAGGCCCAAAAACATTTGGAGCTACTTGACTGTTTTAGAGCATGGGAACTCTTCAACCGCTCGCACCTTGTCCGAGTCAGGTTGACATTTGCCTGGAGAGATTACATGTCCAAGGAACTTTAATGCCTGGTCACAGCATGTAACTTTGCTGGGGTTGATTGTTGGACCTGCAGAGCCAATTCTTCGCAATACCTCATCGATATGTTGTAGGTGGTCCTCAAAAGTTTCTGAATAAATGAGCACATCATCAAGAAGTGCCATGCAGTAGTTGTTTTATGCCTTCTAACACTTTGTCCATGAGAGACTGAAATGTTGCCGGCCCTCCTGCTACCCCAAATAGCATTCGCTTAAATTGAAACACTCCTCTATGGCAAAGGAATGTAGTCTTCGGTACATCTTCGGGAGAAAACTACACTTGAAAGAAGCACTCAGCAAGGTCAATGCTCGTGAACAACCTTGCGCGGCCGAGCTGAGCCAGTACCCAGTCTGTGCGGGGCATGGGACATACTGGCGCTGTTGTGATTGCATTTAAAGGAACACTAAAGGGAAAAATGATTTCTTCTGCATCAGTAAATTACTGTTGTACAACAACAAAAACACCACTCTTACAATGACAAGACGTTTGGTAAGCCAGGAAAAGCGCAAGAACGAAATACGGGTGATGACGCCTACTTATGTTGAATTCCAATGGCGAAGTCGGAGCAGCCGACGGACTCCGCGAGCGAGCACTCGACTCTGGCGTAGAGCAATGCCTCCGAATCCGCGAGTGGAACACAACCTGCGCCGCCAGAGCAAGGCGGAAGCGTAACTTCTATCGCCAAGTTACCCAGGATACCTTGCATGTTGTCATTTCCTTCCGTTGTTTGCTCCCAGCACTGCCGCACCGATCACTTCTTTTTTTTTATTTATTTAAGTGCAGTATGGATATCTCGCGAAGCGTGCAGCAGCTTTTGCTTCCTCGCAAGTCGTGACCGGTGGCACTTCCCAGCAGACAAACGTGGTAAAGGATATACGTCACGCATAGTTCCGGTCCACTCCGCCGATTTTGGCAGAGTATCTTTTTCTGCTCCATGGAATGACCCACTCTGAATCCCCTCAGACTCTCTCATTGGAACACCTTACTCCCGCCCTCACTCTGTCATTGGAACAAACTTGCTCCGAAACGAGCAGAAAAACTTGCTCCGACTCCGCCATCGGAATTCAACATTAAAATCCCGCATCCCGCACCTGGGGGCTGTGAGGTCTTGTATTTTGATGGCATCTTCTAAGGCCTACTAATTATATATAGCAGTACAAATTGACTACATTGTGTTCTAAAGGAACCAAATATTAAACATGGCAAGTTTCGGGAACCTTTATTCAGCCAACGCGGCCCAAATGCGAAAACATACTTTGGAATCCCTGACGTCACGCTGACGTACTGGCGCTTGGGTTTTCGCGCAAAATTCAAATACTGATACTTGGGCTTTCATTTTCTCATCTAATAAAGTATTTTTTTTAAATGACTGCCTGCAGGGTTCTCAAACAATGCTTCATTAGTCTAAACTGATTTATTGTTTCACTTTAGTGCTTCTTTAAGGGTCTATAGTCGACCTCAAGGTGATATCCTCCAGTTTTCTTCTTTAGTAATACAAGGGCTCTGGCCCAGGAACTGGAGCGGGGCTCAATGAGGTCTTCGTCCAGCAAATCTTGGATACACCCATCAGGAATTTCTCTTTTGGCTGTAAACCGGGCGCAGCTTGCATCTAACTGGTGGGTGGCTGCCTGTGTCTATTTTGTGAACCACCAGGGTCGTGCAACCTGGCAGAGTGGTAAAAATATGGTTATGGTCTGCAAGGATGTTATTAAGTTTCTGCTTCTGCGCCTCCCATAGGTTCTCTAGACTACACACGCCACTCTCGGCGGTATTGTTGCATAAATCCCGCACATCTGCAAAAAGTGCCTGTAGAGAGCTGGCCACATTCACACAGCTCTTGACCTTGCTTATCGCAATGCAAGGCTGTCTTACAGATTGACAGGGGTTGGTGTCCGGCATCCGACACACATGGCCACTTCGGTGCCCTTTTAAATTGAAAGCTTTACTATGCCAGCCAGCAAGCCATTTCGGCTCATCACGCCGTATGCCATATGCCGGCAGCCGTTCGCCATATGCTGTGGCTGACGAACGACCTTGAGCCGTCGTTGTCTAGCAACGCCGCAGCCACGCTCCAACAGATGGCACCAGCATCGACGCCGCTCACTCCACCAGATGTGCTCCACTGGGGTAGAGGGAGGGGAGGTGTTGCCTTGCGGAGGGGGGGGGGTATATATCGTATTTACTCGCATAATGGTTGCACTTTGTCAAAAAAATTGATGCAAATTCAGGGGTGCGGGTTACGTGGGTTAAATTTCCCACGAAAAGAAAAAAAAGTTTTTTTTTCACTCCACATTTGCTGCGGGATGACAACAGGTTAACAAATAGGCGGCTGCCGTTGTTATGTAGTGTGGGACACCAAAACAAAAATGGCGCCCGGCGGAGCAAGCCGAACGTGATCTCTTTTTTTTTCTCATTAGTACATTACGTGCACTGAAACAGTTTCTTCCATATCAGTAATGAATAATATCGTTAATATCGGCAAGCTTGCGGCAATAATGTAGCCATGTCCACTTTGAGGGGACAGAAACAGATGGGCACGCTTAGCTGCCAGTGACATAGAAACATATGGCGGGCATGCTGCAGAAACTGTGGCATTTGTCTGCACTACTATCTTAATACAGCACGTTTCCGCTAAAAGTGGGCGAATATCTTAGCTGTGTTACAAGCGTCAGCATATGAATAGGGTACACTTCTAACGTATCAGTGTAAACGTGGTTACTATCATTGCCGCTCGCGATTTGTTGTGTGCCCATGAGTGCAGACGAGAAGAATCTAAAGGCGCCTTTTTTGTTGTTGTTGACCACAACCATTATAAAGCCTACACATAATAAAGGAAAGTTTGGTTGTAGCTTTCTTTTTGTCATGGAAGTGCGGAAAGTGATGGAAGGAATGAAATGCGGCATCTGCTTAAGAATGTTTGGTGCGTGCAGACCGCCTGGTTTGTCTTGAAGAGTCGTTCACGTAGCATTCGACAGATGGTAAGCGCGATCATTATTAGCTAGACTTGGCGCACGACATATCGCTGCGGCAAGTTCGGGGTGCAATCGTTACACGGGAAACTTAAAAAATTCGATTTTGATTACGAAATTCAGGGGTGCGATCATTACACGAGTGCAATCATTATGCAAGTAAATATGGTATATGTGCTTCACCTCTGTGCATTTAGTCGTTATGGAGAGTGCGAAAGAGATGCAACAAGGACAGAACAAAGCGAGGAAGTGACAACGCACTCAAGAGACACCAGAAGAAGGCACAGTACGACTCGAGAAGCGTCGTAACGAAGATGCGGCTAGAAGAAGTCGTGCCACGTCCCGGCGTCACTGGAAGAGATCGCGTTTGCAGCTCTTGCTTTTGCAATTCAACTAGGGTTAACCAGAGCTAAACCACAGGCAATTTTTTTTAATTTGACGAGCGCATATGGGTCAGAGTGCAGCGACTATTCACCAAGGCCCATGTGGAGTGAAATATCTGCCATCTGAAGAAAATCCCCCCCCCCACCACCCCCAAGCACCACACTGTGGCACAGCTCTGGCAAAAGAAGAAAATGCTGCTTCCTGGACCCACCTTGCCAACGAATATGCCAGCGAACCGATTGTGCAGTTTGTGACCAGCCCTGAGCAAGCCTCAGGGTTCGTGCTTCTTCCCTGAAGGTGGCTCCAGTGCACTAGGCCACTGCGATGGCACGGCGACCTATTAAGCTCACGCTTGCCCCAGTGTCCATGGGTGCATACAGGACACTTATCAATCAAAAGTTCAAGCAGTGGTTCGTTATTTCCGGCTGCTGCGGGCACTTGCAAGGATGTCGCGTAGCCATCGACCGGAGAAGCAGCTACACTCATCCATTTCCCAGGCAATCTGCTTGTAGGTGTTCCAGGAAATAGTAGTGAAAACAGCGGTTCTCCATCGTGAAGCGTCGTTGACCGCAGACACTCGGAAGCCAAAACTGCCGCAGGTTGAAGCTGCCACTCGTTCCTGGGCTGGGAGGGTTTGGTTGGGCATTGCAGTGGTGTGCAGAGATGAATAGACAAAGGCCAAATCAGTTGCTGGTTGTGCAATACGCGGTGGTGGTGGTTGTGTGTAGTGAAGGCGATGCAAAGTGCGTTCCACGATAGGCCCGGCCGCTTACGCCATTTCTTGCAGGTTTGCAAAGCTCATGCTGTCTGTTAGGTCTCGGAATGTCGGATGCATTTGTCTCCGCAAGCGTTCCACTTTTTCTGCATTGAAACAGGTTCCACTAAACGGTCGTAGTATTTGGCGATGACGTGAATGAACCGCTTGAGGTTTTCTGCCAGGTCTGAGTGTGCTAACCTAGCTCTGCTTTTAGTTTAAACTTGTAGAAAACGGTGGCAAACTCTACCCTAAATTCAGACGTGAAGGACTGCCAATCAGGGTGCGCACCTGAGAAGCGCCACCATTGTTTGGCTGAATCCTCTAACGCTGCTGGAAGCAACTGCAAGCGGTGGTCAGGGGGGATCCCTGCAATATCGCAGTACTGCGAGTACTTTTCCAGAAAGTCTTGCGGCGAGTGTAGGTCCTAGTAGCCATTGAATTTCAGCAGCGGGACGAGCACACCTTTGATGTTGAGCGCTGGTCCCATGCCAGTTGTCTCATCGGGCCTAGCCATGCCGGTTGTCTTGTCAGGCCTAACCACGTCGTTGAGCCGCATGGTGCGCAGAATTTGAGCTATATCAGCAGCGAGTCTCTCCCTTTCCGTTGTGGTCCCGGAGGTAGAAGCAAACAGTCCTTCGACGATCGAAGAAGGCAGGAGAGGCTGCGCAACTGGCTGGGTGGCACTAGACGATTCTTGGTCCTCCATGTTAGGTCCGGTTGGACGAGCCCCCACTTGTCAAGTACGTTCTTTATTTCGGGAAATCCTCTGCACACGCACACACAAACAGTCTGCGTGTTCCGTTCCGCCACACTGCACGCGGCTTGCTCCGCGGATTATTTCACTTACTCAGTTCGTTGTCCCCATGCTCTCTCTCCCAACCACACACCGTTGCCTACCGTGTGATGCCTGCTACTCTACACAGTTGCCTACCGTCTCGTGCCTGCGACTCTACGTCATCTGTCGTCAGCCCGGAGCCCTCGCAAGAATGAGCCAATGTTGATCCTGTTCAGCGAAGGCTGGGTTAGGCTTGGCAATGTCAAATTCGTGCACCCGCTACTAGTGGAGCTGAACTTAAAGACAAGCAGTTAGGGCGAAGGAAACTGCTCTTATAAAGTCAAATGTCGATATATCAAACACGAATATATCGAATTATTGCGTATATTGAACAGTTTCTGTCTCACCTGGAAAATTGCATGTATTTTTTATTTCGAACGAGGTAGGACGTAAAATGGATATATCGAACTCTGCCACCCAGACCATGTGCGCTCTGTTGACAGGGGGCGAGCTTTCCAGCAACACCCTCAAAAATAGCGGCGGCGTGATGGACATTCCCAACTGCTGCGCACTATAGCTGTACATATTGATCCCGACGAGGGCGCCATTTGAATGTAGCGGCGCATGCATGCGGCGGCTTGGCTAGTTCGACATTAACGACACATTGCATTTGCTGCACTAACTCCTCCTCGGTGCCGCGCTCTGCGCCTGCCGTGCCTTGGGAGGACTGGCAGTTCGCATACCCACTAATACACGCATTAGCGCGCGCTTCTAGGCTCACTCACAGGCGCCTTGGCAGACGTCAGTTAATACTTTGTAACTGACAATGTTTCAAAATGCTTCGACTGACGGACGTGGTGATCGCAGTAGAAGTAGCGGCCAAATGAAGGTGCTGCCGAGGTTGATCCCGCAAGCGTTGATGTTGTCCCGCTCCCAACATCAACTGGAGCTGTAGCTGCTTTGGCCTTTCTACGCACCGGCCTATCGCTTGTGGATCATTTAGACTACGTTGAGGACGCCGTAGTTAAGCATGCGGTTGCCAACAAGAAGCAGGCTACACTGCTGAAGTACTTTCAGCCAAAGAAATAAATACTTTATGTGAACCTTCAAATGAGTACTTACTGTAGCAAGATTGGGGTGCGATCGTTTGCGTCGCGAGCAATTGGCCTAGGCTGCGCCAACTTCGCACGGCTGACGAAGCAGGCGCGGCCTAGGCCAATTGTGCATGGTGCAACTTAATGCGCATTACGAACAATGATCCCCGATCACGCCCTTGGTTGATTGATTTGCAGAAGTTTTTGACACATTTTTGATGCAATTTTATACATTAAATTCTGGCTACATTGAACTATTTCACGATCACCGCGCTGTTCGATATATTGTCACAGCCTAGTAGGAGACGGGAAAGCCAGTGTCGAGGACGTGTAAAAGCACTTTATCAGCGCAGTCAACGCGACGTCGTTGTCGTCTCTGTTTTTCTACTGGCGCACTACTTCAGCGTTGTTTTCATCGCCTGGCACATACCCGCGGCGACCATAGAGGATGTGGCATTTGCCCCTCCTTTGAAAAGGAGGCACCGTCCCGATGCACCACCGTCCGAAGGCTGTGCACAGACGGTGCAAAGTTGAGGTCATGAGGAAAAGTATGGCTTCATACGAAGCACGTGCACAACCTCGGGCAGATGCCGGTGGCTTTTGGAGCAGTTATGGCTGTGGGGGACAACTTCATAATTCACATCGCTGATGCGGTGCAGAACTGTATACAAGCCGAAGTATCTTCGCAGGAGCTACTCAGACAGCCCCCGCCGACGAATCGGAGTCCAGACCCACACCTGGTCACCGACGTTGTATGTGACGGGTCTGTGCCGAAGATTGTAGTGTCGGGCATCGTATTTCTATTCTTGGATTCGGAAACGCGCAAGCTGCCTGGCTTCCTCTGCGCGTTGCGTAAACTCCTCGGCACCAGTCTCGTCGTCACCGCACCCGTGTGGCAGCATTGCGTCCAACATTGCTGTCACTACGCGGCCGTAAACGAGGTTGAAAGGCGTCACGCGTGTTGTCTCTTGGCGCGCCGTATTTTATGCAAATGTAACGTATGGTAAAATCTCGTCCCAGTTCTTGTGGTCGACTTCGATGTACATACTCATCATGTCTGCCAGTCTTATTCAAACGTTCTGTCAGCCCATTGGTTTGGGGATGATAAGCCGTGGCCTTTCGGTGAGTGGTACCACTTAGTCGCAAAACGGTGTCCAGAAGCGCAGCCGTGAACGCAGATCCCGTCTGTTATGACCACTGCGGGAGCGCCATGCCTCAGGACGCCGGCTTCGATGAAAAATCGCGCTGCTTCGGCTGCTGTTCCACGTTGGATAGCACCTGTTTTGGCATATCGAGTAAGGTAATCTGTGACGATTATCCATCTATTTCCAGCAGTAGACAGTGGAAACGGACCCAACAAGTCCATGCCAACTTGTTCGAACGGCGCTTGCGGTATCTGGACAGGATGGAGCAGTCCAGCTGGCTTGCCGGGTAGGGCTTTGCGGCACTGGCAATCCAGGCATGTCTGTATGTAGCGTTTCACAATCGACGCAAGCCTTGGCCAATAGTACTTTAGCCTAATTCTTGCCAATGTGCAGGTGTAACCCAAGTGACCAGCGGTCGGCTCGTTGTGACAGGCATGTAGGACTCGAAGAGATGCGGGAATGACGAGTAAGTAGCTGCTGCCACTAGGTGAAAAGTTCTTTTCATGGAGAACGTTGCGGCGCAAGCAAAACGAAGGCAGCCCTCTCTCGAATAACCTCGGCAGGCTGCTTGTTTTTCCCTCCAAGTAATCGAAAAGAGGAACCAGTTCTGCGTCCTCGCGTTGGTGGCGTGAAACGGCGACACTATCTACCACGCCTAGAAAAGCCGCGTCATCATCGTCGTGCACTGCAGTCTCAACAGGAGACCGAGAAAGGCAGTCGGCGTCGGTGTGTCATTTCCCTGATTTGTAGACAACCGTGAAGTCGAACTCTTGGAGTCGAAGATTTCAGCGCGCAAGCCAACCAGCTGAATCTTTTAAATTAGCCAGCCAGCAAAGTGCATGATGATCACTGACAACGGTGAAACACCGACCATACAAATATGGCCGAAATTTCAGGACGGCCCACACTAGTGCGAGGCATTCTTTTTCTGTAGTGGAATAGTTAGCCTCCGTCCTTGATAGCGTCCTACTGGTGTAAGTAATCACTCTTTCGGAGCCGTCCTGCCGCTGTACAAGCACTGCCCCAAGGCCGACATTACTAGCGTCGGTATGAAGAATCGTAGGAGCGTCGTCATCAAAGTGTGCGAGCACGGGAGGCATCTGCAGCCGTTTCTGTAGGTCGTGAAATGCCCGTTGCTGGTCTTCGCCCCACAAAGGGGGACATCTTCTCTGGTGAGATGTGTTAATGGCCATGCGATGCGTGAAAATTCCGCAATAAAGCGTCGGTAGTAGGCGCAAAGGCCCAGAAAACGTCGCACGGCCTTTTTATCTGATGGCGTTGGGAAATAGGCAATGGCAGAGATTTTATTAGCGTCAGGTCGGACACCTTCACGACTAACAACGTGACCGAGAAATTGAAGTTCTTCAAAGCCAAAATGGCATTACCAGGTTTTAAAGTTATACCCCTGACACACGGGCACTCTAAAGTCCTTTAGGTAAGGGGACATCTACGGGAAAGACGTTCAAGTGCAGTGACACACGACAAAGGAGTATCTCCTTTGCGGCAAAGTTCCTTTTCGGGAAAGGAGATCGCGCAACTACTTTTCGAGCGGAAAAGGAGTTGGAAGTTGGAATTGGAAGTTGGAACTCGTCAATGGAAGGAAACCTGCCACACAACTACGGTGCCCATAGGTATTTTCTTTACCTTGCGAAAATGTTTTAATTGTTAGCGGTAATACAATTTGTCGAATAGTGAAGATTTCCTCTAGCTGTACTCCTAAACGCTCGCATAACGTCGCTAGTGCCGCCATGTTGAATTCCGGCACTGCCGTCGTCGTTTGCTGCGCGCATGTGGTGTGTTCACGTCGCGAGATGGAGACTGCACAATCAGCGCCCGCAGGAAGTACCCAGAAGGAACCACAGTTGTTGGAATAACATATTGAATAAGCCGCGCTACGCCTGCGCGCACAAAGGAAGGGACGACAAAGACGTGAAAAAAGACGACAGAAACGTGGGCATCACCAGAATAAACAGCACGCACAGCAAAACACCGGCTGCACATAGTTGCTGGACCAAGTTAAATGGCTGCTAACAACGCAAGAACGCGAATAAAATAAACGACTATAAGCATGATTAGCCATCAACAACGAAAAAAAATATATTTTTAGGTTCTACAGTAGCTAAGTGTAATTAAATACGCAGCTTTTTAATAATGTTTTTTCTCTTGTGGCTTTAACAGCCAGCACTATTTTTCTTGCGGCGTTCATCTGAGGAACTACCTAAAGAAGTTCAGTGCGGTGCAGTGTGTCATCGGTGCAACTCCTTTCTGCAAAGGGTCCTTTGGAGTAGCAAAAGGGGTTTACTGGAAAGGACTTTAGTTTTGCCCGTGTGTCAGGGGTATTAGACCAGCTGAGCGTATTGCTTCAAAGACTGCCTTTAGTCTCCGTAAGTGTTCCTCAAATGTGACGGAGAAAGCAATCACGTCGTCGGGGTACACCAGACAGGTTTGCCATTTGAGGCCTGAGAGTACCGTGTCCATTAGTCGAAATGTTGCTGGCACAGAACACAAACCGAAGGGGAGCACCTGAAATTTATAAAGTCCGTCGGGCGTCACAAAAGCAGTCTTCTCAGGGTCTCTTTCATCAACTTCTATTTGCCAGTAGCCGCTTTTCAAGCCTTTCGGCATGGATGCATCCTTCAGAAATGATGCGATAGCATCGGTTTCCGTTCACCAACGCATTTTGAACTGGCGCAAAATGTGCACAAAGAAAACAGCTTCAAAACGAGCGCAAGATGGCGGCCACCGCGTTCACAAATGGCGACGGCGCAAAGTTTGAACATTTTTGACCAAATTTTGCTGATTTCGCGTTCACCCTGGCCCCTTTAAGCGAGATTTGTTTATTATTTTCCAATTAGATTTAGCTTCTAGATTTTGCGGAGGGATTCTTGAATGTATAAACGTAGCGAAAATGCACTTTTCCAAAAATCGACTTTTTTATTTTTTGCCGTTTCAAGACCCGCGTCCCCCCTTAACATATTTTGACTCCGTTTCTTTTCTCATGTTCCTTGGGCTGCAATGCAGGTCGTGACATTCTCGCTTTCTTATCTTAACTCTTTGTAAGTTTACAATATGGTGGCTATTCGTCTACCCTGAAAGTGTGCTTGATGTGAAGGTAACAAAAAATCTGGCACTCCAAAAAATTTGTGTAGCGAAAAAAAAAAAAAGCAAGAATGTCACGACCTTCAGCACGCATTTAGCTATGCAGTCAATACTTAACAAGCCTTCTGTCACATTTTTTAAGTTCCCCAGGCTGTCCACAAAGTAAGAGGGATAAAATACTGCTCAATTTATTTGCACATTTTTTAAGTTCCCCAGGCTCTCCACAAAGTAAGAGGGAGAAAAATACTGCTCAATTTAATTGAATAAAATGTTCTCAACATATCACTCTGAAACTTTTAGGGAAGCATCAGGGAGTCATTCTAAACATTTGTGCCAATTTTCATCAAAATCCATGAAGAAATAAATAAGGAAGTTGATTTTCAAAGCCACGTCCCACTAATATTAACCTTTAGTGTCTCTTTAATGGCTAAACCAGCACTTGTTTGCACTGTATTATATGTGGGTTTATTTTTTCATGATGACTTTTGTTGTATTCTGCCTCCAATGGAATGTGGCTTAGCAGCTAATATTCATCCCTGTGTCACAGCCACTAGGGCACCATGGTGTGCGTACCACGAGAGCATATTTTTGCGCGTCTGCACTGTCTGTGCACTAACAAACACAATTTCAAGCATGGCAGCTTTCTTACCAGGACAGATGTACATAGTGAGGCATGTTGTTGTACAGGTATGGAAAGGCAATCCTGTACTCAGTCCGGATGGGCTGGCGTATGATGATTTTGTTGATGTCATTGAATTCATTCCAGTCTTCATCCCTGAAACAGTGAAATGACTTATTACAGTGTTCATGTAGCAAATTTCTGCACCAATATATATAAATGAGAGTAGCAGCTCAACGCAAAGTGCTACATGGCACTACAAAGAAACCTGATTAATATGTATCTTGTGGGGGCACGGCATAACTAGTCCAGACATTTCATCGAAATGCAATATTTGAAGCTAGTCATCCGAGCATCACAGTTTTCAAACATACAAAAAGCTGACTGCTACTTTCTGCATCATGATCAATTTCAGACAAATTAAGAGAATTTCAGGTCATTGTGACACCTTTATAAAATGCCCGAGATTTATGTAACATTTACGCCTCACCATAGCACAAGCATGAAGTGAGCGTCCTTATAACACAGCAAACTCACTGAAAGCCGTGGGCTCTCATGCATATTTCTTTTGGCTGCAGTGCATCAGCTGATCTCGCCTGCTCAAAACTGCTAATTAATATGCAGTAAGCACATTTATGTGGCACTGACAGTGTCCTAAATGAGGAGGAAAGAAACGAAGACTGACGAACAGCTCTGCTTTTTCGTGAATCACAACAAAATGGCAGCGAACAGCTGAAAAAGTGCATGCAAGTGGTGATAGAAAGAAGGGGGAAAGATAAGCAGGAAGCTCGGCTCGACCCGGCACAGCATCTGCCTCAGCTAGCGAGCTGCCACCAGATAAATGCGAGTGCAATCAACAGTGCCAGTGCTGTCCCGCTGCTTAATTCCTGCATGGTATTTCCAAAGTCAAAATTGAGATTTCTGGAATCTGGCACAAGAACTTTTCGAGATAAGAAGTGAAAGGCGCATGGGTTGAAACTACAGCAAGAAAAGAATAAACCAATATTTCGAGATATGAGCTTTCAAGTTAACAAGAGTTTACGGTAGTGTCAC
The DNA here is from genome assembly GCF_023375885.2 of Dermacentor andersoni. Classification (NCBI taxonomy): domain Eukaryota; kingdom Metazoa; phylum Arthropoda; class Arachnida; order Ixodida; family Ixodidae; genus Dermacentor; species Dermacentor andersoni. Next base: position 4,327,802 of record NC_092816.1, on the reverse strand, counting down.
AGAGCTATTTGGGTGTTGTAGTGCACGCGTTCATATCAGACTTGAAAGGGTCCCTAAAACATTTTTTGTCATATGCCTAGACTGAGGGTATCTCGCAAGGAATGCTTTCTCATTAGTATTTCGTGTCAGTGCACTATAACAGCACAGGTACGAGTAGTTAAACATTACCCCCCCTTTAAGCCGCAGCGGTTAAGCCTGGCCTACGTCGAGTTAAATTTGAAACCGAACTAAGAGCGGCAGATGTAGACACAGTGGCACTGCGCACAATGTTTACTGTCTTTTTTTACACTGTTTACATGAAGCGAAAATAGAAAAGGATGCCACGGCAGGCATTCACCGCATTGCTGCAAGCGTGCAGTTAAACTTGGTTGTAATGAACCAGGTTCTAACGAATTCCTGGACATTACGAATTTTTCTCAATCACCAATACATACCTGCCAACCTGGCGAGATCAAATATCTGGAGACTGTTTATTCGCGTAAACAGGGAAGGGGTTACATTTACTGTTTCAACTTCTGGTGGGACTGGGGGCGGGAGGGCTGTTTCGTTCAAACTTTCAGGCAGTGTTCGACGAGAACCTTTGCAGAAACCTTGCAGCAGCACACTTTGCTCACATCAAAAATTTGTCAGAGTAGCTTTGCTCAAAACATGGTCCAGACTGACGGCCCTTCACTAGCAGCAGGTGTTCGAGGGTTGTGTTGCATATCGATGAGCGGAATTCAGTCCTACTTTTTCGCGCCGTGCTAAAGATACTCTCACACTCTGCGCAGCTATGCTGTATCACGAGTAAATAAAGCATCACCTTAGAAACTCGGTAGAACACGTTATTCATTAGTGTTTTCCATTTTTCCAAACATAGACCACTGCACATCCCACCTTTCTTCATTCAGAATGACCTCTGGAAGTCTGCATGCCTGTAGTGTGGCAAACTCTGCTTCGAGAGCATCTAAAGCGTCTTCAGCAGATTCATTGGAATCTTGGGACAGCAGCTGAGGGAAACTCTGAATAAAGAAACAAAGATTTGAGAGCGATGCCTGTCAAATAAGTTTCAGGTTGGCCACCTCCGCATTCTTCAGATTTGCGTTTCAGAGTTGTGTCCACATCCATAACGCTTCGCCTCGTTGCATTTCGGAAACATTTTCCGAAAAAGAGGCCCAACGTGGTCGCTGACACTATGGGTTAGGTTGTGTTCGACGAGGAATCCCGTAAACAGACACTCCATACGTATGACACTGTCATCGCAGTTGTTCCAGAGAAAGTTCACTATGTTGTCTTGCTGCTCAGCGGTGCGAACATAGCTTTGATGCTTTGCCGTGGAAACGTGCAAGTCACCTTTGCCACCGTGAGAGACGCTGATGTCGCATCTACAGGTTGTAAAAAAAATGCACGATGTTCTCCTTTTGTTGATGTCAAAAAGCACGGAAATTCAGAAGTGCAAGATCGCAAGAACTTCTGCAAATAGCTCTTCTTGGGCTTTGATAGCGCCATGGCATCAAGCACACGAGGATTCTAACTTTACAGGGTGCACCGCACACACACACGGCCTAGCCAACACTAATTATACACACAAGCAGCAGCAACAATGCACCATGGAGGGAGGCATGCATGAAATGCAAGATACATTGGCTCTGGCTTTGGTCGGCTTACTAGGCACCATAGTCGGCTGTTTAGTCGATGATACCGATGGTGCTAGTGCAGCCATTGTTGGTGATGCTGACGATTACGATGTGGCTGTAGATTCCGCGGTGCCAGTTTCGCAAACACCATTATTGCACGGACAGAGACCGCTTTTCAGGAGATATAAGACAGTGATCGTACAATTGGAAAGTTCAGCCAAAAATCGGGAGTCTCCCAAGCGAATCGTGAGGGTTGGCAGGTATGCCAATACCATCCCCATAGAAGCCAATGTTTTTGTGACCTCTATGTAAGGAAGGCGTTACGGTGATTGACCTTGACGTAACGAATTTGTGACTATCTTGTGATTATCTTGAGCCTGAAAATTTGGATGGAGAACGTGTACGTGTTGTCAGGAAAAAATATGCATTACTGGGCAGGCTGCGTGAGGAATGCATGCGATCACAGCGAGCGCACGCTTCAATGATACAAAAGCCGCTAGGACAGCTAAAGCGGAGCAAGCTTCTCAGGTGGCCTTCTAGATTGTCATGCTGTTGCTGCACCAGGCCGGCGGATCATCTCGAAGGCTGTGCTCTGCACCTTTTGTTTACGTAATTGTGACATCAGGTGGCACTACTATGCCTGCCCAGTATGGCGCTTGTCTGTGTTGTCCACCTCAGTGTGGAAACAGGCATCATCTCATTGTAGGTGGTGTTAGTTCACTGTGAATATGAGTTCCGCGATCAGGAAGTGCAATGTTTTGTCTTTTGAAGACAAACTTGCAATTGTGGATGCGGTTTCCACGAGTCAGAAAAACGATGTGGCTGCCAACAGCGCTGCCGGCTTCCCTGTTAACAATGGGCCTCTTCAATTTTCACAGTTCTGGCAGCCACCTAATTCCGGTCCCGATGGGAAGTCACGGTGGTTGGGATCCCAGGATCACCCGAACCTGCCCCAAGTTTTGGAAATCCGAATGCTGGGACAGCTGGCCAAGGGATAAACGTAAACATACTACCAGTACGGCAGCAGCCGGCAAGGCTGGTACCTGCTCAGCGTGTTGCACATTGATGAGTGGAACTTAGTCCTAGTCCTTCGCGCCGAGCTAAAAATCTTCTTGCACTCTGCATTGCTATGCAGTATCACGAGTAAATCCAGCATCACCTTAGCGACTCCGGGAAACATGTTTTCCATCAGTATTTTTCATTTTTCCAACCACAGACCACTGCATGTCCCACCTTTCTTCATTCAGAATACCCTCTGGAAGACTGTACGCCTGTAGTGTGGCAAACTCTGCTTCAAGAGCATCTAAAGCGTCTTCAGCAGATTCATTGGAATCTTGGGACAGCAGCTGAGGGAAACTCTGAATAAAGAAACAGACTCGAGAGCGATGCCTGTGAAATATATTTCAGGTTGGCCACCTCCGCATTCTTCAGAGTTGCGTTTCAAAGTTGCGTCCACATCCATAGCGCTTCACCTCGTATTTCGGAAACTGTTTCCGTAGAAGAGGCCCAGTGTAGTCGCTGACATTGAGGGGTAGGTTGTGCTTGACGAGGAATCCCGTAGACAAGCACTCCCCACATATGACACTGTCGTCGCACTTGCTCCGGAGAAAGTTCACTATGTTGCCTTGCTGCTCAGCGGTGCGAACATAGCTTTGATGCTTTGCCGTGGAAACGTGCAAGTCGCCTTTGCTACTGTGAGAGACGCTGATGTCGCATGTACAGGTTGTAAAAAAATGCAAAATGTTCTCCTTTTGTTGATGTCAAAAAGCACGGAAATTCAGAAGTTTAAGATCACAAAAACTTCTGCAAATACCTTTTCTTGCACTTTGATAGCGCCATGGCATCAAGCACACGAAGATTCTAACTGTACACGGTGCACCGCATACAGACGGCCTAGCCAACACTAATCATACACACCAGGAGCAGGAACAAGATGCACCATGCAGGAAGGCATACCTGAAATGCAATAGCTACATTGGCTCTGGCTTTGGTCGGCTTAGTAGGCACCGTAGTCGGCTGCTTAGGCGATGATACTGATGGTGCTAGTGCAGCCGTTGTTGGTGATGCTGACAATTAAGATGTGGCTGTAGATTTCGCGGTGCCGGTTTCGCAAAAGCCATTATTGAACGAACAGAGACCACTTTTCGGGAGATACCGTATTTACTGCATAATAATCGCGCTCGCGTAATGATCGCACCCCTGAATTTTCTCGTCAAAGTTAGATTTTTTTGTTTCCCGTGTAATGATCGTACCCCGAACTTGCCGCAGCAATATGTCGTGTGCCAAGTCTAGCTAATAATGATCGCGCTTACCATCTGTCAAATGCTACGCGAACGACTCTTCCAAGACAAACCAAGCGGTCTGCACGCACCAAACATTCTTAAGTAGATGCCGCATTTCATTACTTTCATCACTTTCCGCACCTCCATGACTAAAAAAAAGCTGCAACCAAACTTGCCTTTATTATGTGTAGGCTTTATAATAGTTGTGATCAACAACAACAAAGAAGGTGTCTCAATTCTTCTCATCTGCACTCGTGGGCAAGCAACAAATAGCAAGCGGCAACGATAGTAGCCCCATTTACACTGATACGTTAAAAGTGTACCCTATTCATACGCCGACGCTTGTAACGCAGCTAAGATATTCGCCCACCCTTAGCGGGTGGGCGAATCGCACGATTGCGATGATCGCACCCCTAATTTTGCGTCAATTTTTCTGACAAGAAAAGTGCAATCACTATGCGAGTAAATACGGTATAAGACAGCAATCGTACAATCGGAAAGTTCAGTAAAAAATCCAGAGTCTCCCAGGCGAATAGGGAGGGTTGACAGGTATGCTCCGCCCACCTAACTTTCTGTCACCCCCTGCTACTCTTCCCTTCCCTTGTAATCCAGTCCGTAACTCTTAATGATCATCAATTATCTTCCCTCCCTATTACATGTCCTGCCCATGCCCATTTCTTTTTCTTGATTTCAACTCAGATATCATTAACTCGCATTTGTTCCCTCACCCAATCTGCTCTTTTCTTATCCCTTAATGTTACACCCATCATTCTTCTTCCCATAGCTCGTTGCGTCGTCCTCAATTTAAGTAGACCCTTTTCATAAGCCTCCAGGTTCCTGCCCGTACGTGAGTACTGGTAAGACACAGCTGTTACACACTTCTAGAGAGATAATGGAAACCTGCTATTCATGATCTGAGAATGCCTGCCAAACGCACCCCAGCCCATTCTTATTCTTCCGATTATTTCAGTCTCATGATCCGGATCCACAGTCACTACCTGCCCTAAGTAGATGTGTTCCCTTACCTCTTCCAGTGCCTCGCTCGCTACATATCGTAAACTGCTGTTCTCTTCTGAGGCTGCTAAACATTACTTTAGTTTTCTGCAGATTAATTTTTAGACCCACCCTTCTGCTTTCCCTCTCCAGGTCAGTGAGCATGCATTGCAATTAGTCCCCTGAGTTACTAAGCAAGGCAATATCATCAGCGAATTGCAAGTTGCTAAGGTATTCTTCATTAACTCCTATGCCCAATTATTCCCAATCCAGGTCTCTCAATACCTCCTTTTAACACGCTGTGAATAGCATTGCAGAGATTGTATCTCCCTGCCCGACGCCTTTCTTTAGTGGGATTTTGTTGCTTTCTTTACGGAGGACTACGGTGGCTATGGAGCCGCTATACATATCTTTCAGTATTTTTACATACGGCACGTCTACACCCCGATTCTATAATGCCTTCATGACTGCTGAGGTTTCGACTGAATCAAACACTTTCCCGTAATCAATGAAAGTTATATATAAGGGTTGGTTATATTCCGCACATTTCTCTATCACCTGATTGACAGTGTGAATATGATCTAGCCTTTATAGAATCCTGCCTGGTCCTTTTGTTGACAGAAGTCTAAGGTGTTCCCGATTCTATTTGCGATTACCTTAGTAAATACTTTGTAGGCAACGGACAGTAAGCCGATCGGTCTAATTTTTCAAGTCTTTGGCCTCCCATCCCCTTTCTTAGGAATTAGATTATGTTAGCGTTCTTCCAAGATTCCGGTACGCTCAAGGTCATGAGGCATTGCGTATACAGGGTGGCCAGTTTTTCTAAATCTGCCCAACATCCTTCAACAAATCTGCTATTACCCGATTCTCCCCAGCTGCCTTCCCCCTTTGCATAGCTCCCAAGGCTTTCTTTACTTCTTCCGGCATTACTTGTGGGATTTCAAATTCCTCTAGACTATTCTCTCTTCCATTATCGCCATGGGTGCCACTGGTACTGCATAAATCTCTATAGAACTCAGTCAATTCAACTATCTCATCCATATTAGTAATGATATTGCCGGCTTTGTCTTTTAATGCATACATCTGATACTTGCCAATTCCTAGCTTCTTTTTCACTGCTTTTAGGCTGTAAATATGTAAAGCTGAGAAAAATGCAATTGAAAGTTATAAAAGTTCTTTATTTCTGTTGTAGCACTGAAATCTATATATATGTATATTGCACATATTGCAGGCCAGGGTATATAGATCCAGTGCACAACTTTAGAATTCACCTGCACCATATGTTGTTCCCTCAGTCTTTGTGAGCGCCATACTCAAGACAAGCCTCCTTGGCCAGACGGCGACGGTGAGACCTTGACTCCGCTGTCAGCTTCATTGACTTGCTGGATATCCTTTTATCACTATCTTTGCTCAGCGCAATTTGTTCCCTTGAGGGAAGCACTCCTAGTTTTTGAAGAACTTGTTCATAGCCTTTGTGACCTTGGTTATACCACAAGAGAGCGAGTGCTGTTGCCATCCCCTCGACTGTGCACGAGGCAAACCTCCTCTTGGGACACAACAGCCAAATCTTGCTGTTCAATGATTTGGCTCCATTTTGAGTTTTTCCCTTGACACAGCGAATGAGTAGCTGTTCTTCTGTCAGCCTCTTGTATACACGCAGCATTGTCTCGCCATGGCTGTTTGTGAGAATAGGGGTGTGCACTGGGGCTGCCTGACCCAACGCTTCTGCCCACTTGAATTTGCACCAGGAGTCTTCTCCATCCGGACAAAACTTATGGCTCTTGGCTGTATCCGTTGAGCATGAATGGAAGAATGATGCCCAGATTGCACAATACATTCCACGCACACTTCCTCTGTTGGCAGTGTTGACTACTTGAAAGCAGCTCTGTAACTTCTGAATGAATGCCTCTGCAAGCTTCTTGCCCTCGTGGAATTTCGAGCTTTCGCAGGGCAGTCCCAAGCCACTTGACTACATGGTTGGCGCAGTCTTCTTTTGTGATGGGCACACTTCCATACACTTTTGCTTCTGACACCGCTGTATAAGCCTTGCTGTAGCCATCGCTGAGGAAGGTTGTAAACCTCAGTGAAGTACTGTAGGACTCTGTCCTCTTCCGTATCTTCAAAGCAGCATTATAGTCTCTGTGGCATGTGCTGAGCAATCTACATTTTTTTTCGCACACTGGCACATGAAGAGCTTGCTTATTTCTTCCTCTTCGCTTTCAGATGGCCTGCGTGTACTACAACTCTGGCAATAGTTGGACAGAACTTCAAAGTCTAGGCAAAGCCCTGTTTCCACATAAATCGCTGTGCCTATGCCATTAAGACTCTTGTGGTTTCGTTTCTACCAAGTACCATCAAACATAACAGCTAGATTGGCAGATCCCACTTCCTGTGCTGTTACTTTCTGAGCCAACTCCAAGTCATCAGCCACTGCTTTTGTAGCAGCGAGGTGCACTTTCTTTGTTATGGCAGTGAACAATTTATGGTGCATCAGTTTTGGCAAACCAAGAACTGCACAAAATCGGAAGAGTTGATTGTGTCCAGCTCCAATTGCGTGCATCGCAACCACTGCCTTGATATCCACGACAAAGCTCCCTCTTGGGCTGGCCGAAGGGCACACTCCATTGTTAGCGTCGTCTGCTGGAGATGCACGCCACAACGAATACGTTGACGCGATAACGGACGTGTTACACGCTGGATTGTTGCAACAGAACTCCGAAAATGACGAGAGTCCTTTCCATTTTTTGGCCAACTTGCGGATGACAAGGTCGAGCTTGTCCGCATGCCGGACATGCCGCGGCGCTCACCAGTCTGTTCACGATGCCGATCTCGCAGATAAAGGTGCTTGCCGTCTCCTCGCTGCTCCTACCTTGATTCTCGAAGATTCTCAACTACCGTATTTACACGATTGTAAGTCGACTCGAATGTAAGTCGACCCCCCCATATCGCTTGACCGAAAAAAAAAAAAAAATCAGAGAGCATACCCGAGGGCGCATTCGATGACGAAAATTTATTAGTAGCTGACATGGTCACTGGACTATTCGTCTTCACTAGTGCTGCCATCGTCATCGTTGCTGCGGTCCCACAGCGCGTCGTGGTCCAGCGAAATATCAAATTTGGCAAACGACCGCACCAGGACATCTTGCAGAACAGCAGCCCACGCCAAATGCACCCAGCCACACGCAGCCGTCAGGGAGGCTCTTTTGACAGGTCCGGTTGGCGTAATTTCGCAGTCTTCTGCCGCCAGCCACTCGTTGTACTCACGGCGGAGCAGAACCTTAAAATTAAGGCAAAGGTCGGCGCTTGTTTCATGACCACGTCGCACTTCACTGGCAGGGACCGATCACGCATTTCAGCGACGTACACCGCAAGCATAGCCTACAGCTCCAGAAAGCGTCCAGATTTTGGCACGTGGGAAATTTCTCACTTGCCGTCACACATTTCGCTTTGCTGCAGTCGCCACTCTCGCACCACCCGTTTAGAAACATCGAAATTGCGGCCCGCTGCGCAGTGATTTGTTTCTTCGGCGTAAAGGATGGCAGCCCTCTTGAACGCTGCTGTGAACGAGTGCCGAACGATTAGTGGGCCTGGAGCACTCATGACGACTGGGGAAGCATAGAAGTAGCACGTAGCCGGCAGTCAAGTGGAACGCGTCAAACCAATGCCTTTAAACCACGACCGACTAGTAATAAAGCCGGTCGTGCTTTAAACAGAGAAAGAGAAACCCGCGAGCGGTGTCTGCTCTTCCATGAACTTCCGATACTCCCCGCAAGCGCCGCCGTTCTGAGGGTGCCGCCGCAAATTGGAACAGCGGCGCTTCCATCAACTATCGACACCCCCCCCCCCCCCCCCCCCCCCGAGTGTTGCATGCACTGTAAGACTCTCAAAAATGTTGAAAAACCCTTCCGAAAAGCGAATAAACACGCGGGATAACGAAAAGATACAGGTAGGGCCATAGAGCAAACATAAAATTGTAACTACGTTGTAGCTCCCGTTGGTATTGCTTTTTTTTTGGCGGGGCCATGTTTCGGTTTCGATTGTAAGTCGACCCCCCAACTTCAGACTGTCAAATTTAAAAAAAGGGGTCGACTTACAATCGTGTAAATACGGTATTTCTCTGATGCGCTGATGAATTTGCCTATGCTGTCGACGAAACTTGAGCGGCCGGCTGGCTCCGAACCGTCGAAGGTGTCGCCGTCACCGAGGTTAGGCTTAGCTGCCGCGGATGTCTCCGTTGCAAGCCGCTTGACTTTGCAGCGGGTTGCCTTGAACTTGTGCTTTGACCGATACTTTCGAGATCGAAAATTGCGTTTCTTCACGGGATCCATCGAAACAAGGAGCAGAAGAATGCATGAAAGCCTGGGAACACGTTGAGAGAGTTGCGCATCGCAGGAAGAGCAGACGAGCTGTGGCCGCGTTGCGCGCTAGCAGCGAATGGTGTTGCCGGAATAGCACCACGTGATTTAGATAAATTTAGCAAAAGCACTTGGTTTTGGCGGAGAAATGTTGTTTTTATTATTACTTCCTGGTGATGCAGCAAAGCCGACCTTGAATAGAAAAAGCGTAGGCCTACTGCCTCGTACAAGCCCAATGGCTTGCGACGCCGTGATTTGACACATCACGCACTGGAAAATGGGCCAGCTTTACACCTTTTCTTGCCACCTCGAGTGCTTTCACCAAGTTTGTTAATAATTCCCCGATCATTTACGGCTCTCATTTCTTTATATGTGAAAGAGGAGGGATCAATCTTGCTGAAACAGTCAACATAAAACTGACTTTTTTAATGAAAATCGCCGTTTTTCGACACGCGTCTCCCACATGTCACCCAGACAGAGCTTTTCATGCCGATTTCAAAAATATAATTACTTTTTAAATTGACGGAGTGGTTCCAAATATAATTAAAATTAATCACCTATTGTTTATCTGAACAATCGTAAGAAGAGTATCAGCCAGAATGTTTATGAGAAGACATATGGCTCGATACTACAAAGTGTAAGCAACAACTGTAGGACTACATATTTTATATTGCAGGTATTACAGTTGAACCTGACTACTATATCGAACCCGTTTACATAGAATTATTCTATACATCGAACAATTTCTGGGCACGGTATAGTTACAATGAGTATATGTAGCAAAAATTACGCTTTCATCTAACAAAAAAAGCAGCGACTCCCGATATCTCGAACGTCAAACGGCAGAAAGTGCCCCCGGAAGTTGGCTTTCCCTCGCGGTGGCGGGAAAACCCAGCGGCGCGGCTCTATCCAACCGCTCTCCCTACCATGACTGCCCTGCTTCGGACGAGCCATCGACGCCCCCCTGAAAAAAATTTTCCTGAGCCGCCGGCAGCGCTTGCTCAGACAGCTAATCAGAGGCTCTTGTGCCCTCGTCATGCAAGGTGGAGGAAGTGCGACTTGTCTCGCTGCTTTTCTGGTTCATTGTGTGTGCGCCTTGTAGGCCTTCTCTTGCAGTGTTGCAGTGATGAAACGGCAGAATTCACCTTTCGTCGTGAAGCTCAACATCATAATAGGATAGAACGTGGTGAGAAGTCCGATGTCCCCGCAGCAAACAAGATTCCGAGGAGCACTCTCAGCACGATCTTTAAGGGGGAGATTACGGCTTAAGTGGCCAAACTCGCGACCCGGTGCCTGTGGTGCCCGACGCGTACGCACGGCCATGTGCGAGTGCTTCATCCGAAATGGCTTCAGCCGTGCTGACTTTCCTGTGCTCGGTGATGACTAAATTCTGATGAATGCGACGAAGCCGTTGCCGATGTTGCCAAAGTTCGGAGCGAGCTGTCAGAATTTCCGGAAGCTGTTGACGAATCAACGGTGCACGAGTTTGTGAGCGCAAATGATGATGTCATGACCACAGGAGAGCCCGAAAACGAAGACTACATTGCAGACATCGTACCGAGCACGAGTGAAAGTGGGCACAATGAGGAAAGCAACGACGGTCCTTGGCCCACATCCTCCGAAGTGATTGGTGCGCTTGCACTAGTCGGTGCTTCTGCGCGAATGCGGAAGGTTGCGGCCTCAGCTGCTCCGACGCTTTAGACAATGTGGACAAGTGCGTGCGTCGCAGGCAGCGAAATTGCCTAAGCAGAAGAAAATGCAGGACTACTTCGTGCGAAACTAAGCTAGTTTCACCAATAAAGTGATTTTATAAATGGTATGTGCTTTTATGACATCCAATTATTTAGCAGGCTTATATCGAATTATGCTATACAGTCGCCGACCGATTTTCCGGACTCCAAAAATTCGGACATGCCCGATCATTCGGTCAGCTTCGTGGCACCGCCGTTCTCCCCATAGACCATAATGTATAACAACTGCCGAAAGTTCGGACACCTTGCAACCTCCCGTCTGATTTTTCGGACACTCCTTGAGCCAACTCGATCGAGGGCATCATGCACCGATTTTTTGTTTTGAACGGAGCCTCTTTGCTGCCCCACGAGGTGGCGCTACTGGAAATCCCCGCTCTTCATCATCAATTCTGCCCGGTTCGATAGAGTGGCCGTACAGCAGTTCCGGTTTCAGCTTAGTAAGCCATGTCAAGACAATCCAGCAGCTGATTTTTGTTTCTTTTGCGCACGACGCTGCGAGCAGGTCACGTTTTTCGTTTGTGCGACTGGTGTCGGCCCGGTGGTGTTTGCTTTGTGTGCTGTGTCGAGGTTTCGGTGTTCCAACGCGGCGTACAGAAACATCGCGTCAAGTGTCGAATGGCGCCGACAGTGCCCGCGCAGACTGCGCTGGGGAATGCCGGCAAGCGGGTGCCGGGAGGCCTAAGATTTGTCGCCTTCCGATGTGCTCCCTACTGACGCGGAAGATGTTCTGCCGAGACCTGCGCAGTGGTTGCATTGCGATTCCGGACACCGTCTCATTTGACAGTTTCACAGATGCTGACACTGCTGTACTGACATGCGCAGAACTCGACGACGGCGAGATCATTCGTCAGATTTCTTCTGCACCCATTCTCTATGCTGCACCGCCGGACAATGACTCCGAGTCGGAAGATGACGCACCATGTGCTAGGCTGCTGTCGCATGCAGAGCGTGCACAAGCAGTGACTGTGCTTTCAGCCGCCTATAGTGACTGTTCGACCCTCTCCGAGATTCAGGCTTATCTGATTGCGCGTAAACGGAACAGCGTGCAACGGCGCACTCACTATTTCTTCACGTCTACTGCCGAGCCCGAATAAATGCGTGGAAATAAAGGATTTCATTTTTTTTTTTTCTTAACCTTCTTTTTCAGACACCTGTTTATTCGGACGTTTCCGCAGTCCCCGTGAGGTCCGAATAAACGGTCGGCAACTGTATATCGAACTGATAGGCGTTTTTTTGCAAGTTCGATATAGCCGGGTTCGACTGTACCAATTTTACAGCAATTTGTAGTTCGATCTCCAGACATGGCAATCATGTGGTGCAATTAGTAGCCAGATTTTAAAATTTACAAAAGTGAAATTAAAGAATCTGCTCCTCGCTCCTCCTGTGTCCTCCCTTGTCCGCGTTTTCTGGCGCTGTTTTAAATATGAATGTTCCTAGCATAGTGTAGTACACACAATGCTCCTAGCATAGTGTAGTACACACATGTAGCTACATGCCGCTGTTAAAATTATGGTTCTATGTGACCTGAAGACCGAGATAGCGTATCGGCAAGCTTAAAAAACACCAAAAATGAGATTCCGAGAATACTTGAAAAACAAAATGAGCTTATTTTTATAACAGAACACCACAAAATATTTCAATATATACAAGTGCTATTGCGTTAGTAGCCTCCAGCAATGTAGTCTTTCTGGCTAGTGTCACTACGGTGATGCCTTCTGAGCACCCGCTGCAAATTTTCATCAGCTGTATGCTCAGCAGACATAGCCAGCATCTCGTTTGTCCCGGCAGCAGTGTCGTCAATGCGATCTAGTAGTTCCGATTTTCGGTCAGTAGCAGGAGTTGGCACTAATGCTTAAAGCTGGCGCTAATGCTTTTCCTTGAGCTTCCCTGTCAATATGCTGCAAAAATTCCAGCTGCAGAATAATAGTGTCGTGCCGTAACATCGATGAAATGCGGCCGTTGCAAGGAGCGCTTCAGGGGGCTAGGCCTAACACGCCATCGGGATCTCCGGCTTAGCTCGACTGCGGGAGCGGGCGGGCTAAATATAGTTCGACGTAGCATGAGCGCGCGCACACCTTACATCACGTTGGCGAGAACAACAGCATCTATCGTTAGACCAATGGTTCGACATACCGATGCAGCCAGCGCAACCGGACGCGGCCAACGGATTCCAACGCGCCCCGCGCTGAGCGGCGCTCGCCCGTGCGCCGTTAATGTCAGACTATAAATGCCTTATCGATGTCACCGGGAAGCGGTGCGGCTGAGTGTCGTTTCTCGATGTCATACGCCAACTTCCTCTTCCTTTATTTATTAATTTGTTTATTTGAGCTTCGTAATGAACCTCCGAGTCGAGGTCGGCATCGCTGTCAGCATGGGAAACCTCGTTGGCACGCACGGTGTGTGTGGAGTGGCCGCGGAGTGATGTAGACGACGCCAGTCTAGCCAATGGCGTGGCTAGCTGAGGGTCACGTGCCTTTGTCGACCAATTACAGCACGCATTGGGCCTTCTTTGTGAAGCCGAATATGTTCACTGCCAATGTGCAGACAGAGCCGGTGGTGGCGGGAAAATGAAGACGAGAGACTGATCTTTCAAACAATATATCGGTCGGCGTGACCAAACGACTGCGGGAGCCATCATGTGCCGTGGAAAAAGTGCTTTTTCACAGAAACATTGGCTCATATTTAGCCCACACTGGTGCCAAAAGTTTACATTACGGCTAAAATATTGATTTAGAATGCGCAAACTTTGGCGAAGTGGTAGAATAATAGTTGGAAATTCCGAAAATACTGTTTTCAAAATATTGACATTTTCAAAATTTTTTGGCCTCTAACACCCCTTAAGGGGGGACCTGGGTCTTGAGCAACACCAATGTTAATATTGCTGCTAGAGGAAAGAAATTTGTAGGCAATATGTAATTTAATGTGCTCTATGCAAATACGCAATTGGTTTTTCTCTACATAATTAGAAAAATATTTTATACTATTTTTCCTGTTCCCACATTTCGGGATGACTTGCAGAAAATGTTTTGCAGTAAGAAAGGTAAAAGTGTTGTGAACATATCCCTGAATGTTCAAGGAGTGCAGCCAGATATGTCTCATGTTTCTACTTCTATTATATCCAAAGTTACAAAAGTTCAAAATTGTAAATTGGAATGTGAACTTTTTTTTGTTTTGGCTTCCTCAAAATTTCAATATGTTTCAAGGTGCAGAAATATAGTATTATAGACTAGCTGCACTCCTTGGGTGCCTAGCTATTAGACAAAGCAAAGATTATTCAAATCGGATGATTAGGAGAGAAGCTATGCCTCCCGCAAAATTGCTGATTACCAAGAAAATGTGTATTGAGAAAAGTGGAAAAAACTAATCACCATGCGAAAAAAGCATTTTATTCTACTGCATGCATGAAATTGGCATAGCCAATACAGTCAAACCCGGCTATATCGAACTGGCAAAAAAACGCCTATCAGTTCGATATAGGGCATAATTCGATATAGCCTGCTAAATAATTTGATGTCATAAAAGCACATCCCATTTATAAAATCACTTTATTGACGAAACTAGCTTAGTTTCGCATAAATTAAGTCCTGCATTTTCTTCTGCTTGGGCAATTTCGCTGCCTGCGACGCACACACTTCCCCACGTTGTCTAAGGAGTCCGAGCAGCTGAGGCCGCAACCTTCCGCATTCGCGCAGAAGCACCGGACTAATGCGAGTGCACCAATCACTTCAGAGGATGTGGGCAAAGGACCGTAGTTGCTTTCCTCAACGTGCCTACTTTCATTTGTGCTCGGTACGATGTCGGCGATGTAGTCTTCGTTTCGGTATCTACCGTCGTCGCGACACCATCATCTGCACTCACAAACTCGTCCACCGTTGATTCGAATGTCCCGGAAATTTTGACAGCTCGCCCCAAACTTCGGCAACACTGGCAACGGCTTCGTCGCATTCATCAGAATTTACAGTCATCACCGAGCACGCGGAAACCGGCACGTATGAAGAACGCCTCGTACACGGCCGTGCGTACGCGTCGGGCGCCATGGGCACCGGGTTGCGAGTCTGGCCACTTTAGCCCTAATCGTGCTGAGAGTGCTCCTCGGAATCTTGCACGCTGCGGGGATATCGCGTTCGACGCGATTTATGATTTCGATCTTCACGACGAAAGGCGAATTCTGCCGCTTCATCACGGCAACACTGCGGGAGAAAGCCCACAATGCGCAAACACGATAAACCAGAGAAGCAGCCAGACAACTCGCACTTTCGCCATCTTGCACGAAGAGCGCACAAAAGCCTCTGATTGGCTGTCTGAGCAAGCGCTGTAGGCGGGCCAGGATCATTTTCTGCTGGGGAGTGTCGATAGATAGTGATCTAAAGAAAGGAAGGACGCTTGATTCTGAAACCCGTGAGGGAGCACGGCGAAGCGTCGTCAGGGGAGAGGGAGTGGAAAGTGAAAGATGATAAAGAGGGAGGATAATAGACTTCACTATGCGCGACAGGGGGAGTGTCGACAGCTCGCCCGAACAGCCCGAGGCAGCGCGGTCACGGTAGGGAGAGCGGTTGGATGGAGCCGCGCCGCCGGGTTTCTCCGCTACCGCGAGGGAAAGCCAACTTCTGGGGGCACTTTTCCGCCGCTTGACGTTCGATATATCGGGAGTCACTGCAATATTTGTTCGATGTAAGCGTAATTTTTGCTATATATACTCATTGTAACTATACCGTGACCAGAAATTGTTCGATATATAGAATAATTCGATGTAAACGGGTTCGATATAGTCGGGTTCGACTGTAGCTCAAAAGGCTCCAGGGGAATAATCCGGATGGGGCTTTCCTCGCTGACTCCGTTTCGCAGCTGCTTGAAAAGCTGCCGAGGACGCTCGCTTTCTCTCTGCACCAGCAATGCGACGACAGTCCTTTTCACTGGCCCTCCTGCTACCTTTAGAGGTCTGTTCTAATTGCAGCTCTCTCAATATGCTTGAGCTGGCCTGATGGGTGCCAAGATTGAAGCGCATCACTGCCTCTGCAACTGCTGCCTCAACTGCAAATAATGAACAATTTTTGTCTTTAGGAGCAAGGCTCCAAATCACAGAGTGCAGTGCCTCATTGGCATTCTGCGTCTGCCCTCGCTGGCACCGTTGTAGCAGTTTTTTATCAGCCAGCCGCTCAAAGACTGGACGCAGTGCATTGGTAACCACTTCTGGCAGGTTGTACCTGCTTTTTGGTGGTGGCTCATTTTTTGCCATGGCAGAGTTATACTTGCACCACGAGTTCGGACCATGCGGGCAGAAGTTGTGATTGGGCCGCTCATCCGTCGATGTAATGTGATAGAATGTGGCCCATACAGCGTTGTGCATTTTTTCAACATCTCCAGCAAAAGACTTGATCGCCCATCCATAATAGCTGGAGATCTTTGTGATCAGGTCTCCGGTCAGCCGTCCTTTGCCACTAATGCGCTGTCCAGGTTCATCAGACTTGTGCTTTTGCACAAGGTTACGAAGTGCCGTGCCCATGCGCTTCTGCACATGATTTGTGCAGTCTTCCTTTTTAACTGCAATGAAGCCGTAAACTTTGGCTTCTTCAATAGCATTAAAGGACCTCATCACAGAGCATGGTGGTATACCTGAGGCCATGTAGTGTGAGTGAACGTTGAAACAGTATCTTCGCTGCCTCAACTTCCATTTGGCCTGCCTTGCAGCCTGTGTTTTTTTGGCAAGAATGTTTTGCCTTCCATTCAGCATAACCTGGGCTGTCTGGTTTTGGTCCACACTCGCAGCCGAGGCAGAAATTGGAGAGGACCACATAATCAAGCACATACCCTGAGAACAGCTCAACTACAGTGGCCACCCCAATGCGAGATGTGTGGCCTCTGGTGTGCCATGTGCCGTCAAAACAAACGGCAATGTTGCCCGGGTTTCCAAAATTTAGCTCTTTGTAAAGCTCTTTTGCGGCAGCGGCACACTTTTCCAAGTTCTCTGTGCATGCTCTGGTTGCTGCTGGGTTCAGCTTGTTTTTCAAATAATGCTGGTATGTCTTGTTATGCATACCTCTGTGGGACACTCCTATTGCGGAAAAAATATCATTTAGGGCACTTTGCCCGTTTCCCGTGCTCTGCACAGCGCGCGCCGCAAGAAGATTTATTTCGAATGGATTGCAGTTCGCCGATCCTGCAATTCGTCGCGAGCTCCACTGCCAACGAAGTTCCCCACAATTGCTGCACAACACTTTCAGTTTCACGGCTATGCCGTACTCACGCGTGTCCCTTTCAATAGTCAGTGCTCCACCGCACACTCGGCAAACGGCAACTTCCAACAAGATGTTCACAGCGTCCATGTCGACAATCGTATACGTCGTGGGAGAACTCTCGGCACTGCACTCACTCGCGAGGCACTTCGTTTTTCGTTCTGTCGCCGAAACCGACGCGAGTTCAGAAATTCTCTGCTGCGCTCGCTGCTCCCGGACGGCACAATCTGCACTCGTCAAAAAAGTTGAATCAAGCCTTGTGCGTTGGGGCCGCACGGCTCCGTTGTCCTGCGGGGCCGCTATCGCAACTGCCGGGACAACGTCCATGGCGTCCGCGTCGTTTGCCAGCGCGCCTTCCGTCGTTGTCAAACTCTCTGCTGAGGCCGTTATCACAACTGTCGGGGCAACATCAAAGGCGTCCTCGCCGGCTGCCGGCGCGCCTTCCGTCGATGTCGAACTCTCTGCCGAGGCCGTTATCACAACTGTCGGGGCAACATCCAAGGCGTCGGCTGCCGGCACGCATTTTGTCGATGTCGAGCTCTCTTCTGCTGTTTCGACGCTCGCTATCGTCTCCATCGACGACAGCGGTACAACTCTCATCTTCGCGGCACATTTTCGTCGTTTTTTGCCGAACTTGTACACGGTGCGGAACTTCCGATAGTCGTTAGGCATAGCGCTCGCCGGTGTTCAATGACAGTCTATGACAAGATGGCGACACCTTGCTTGTGCCAGACGCCCAAGGCGCCATCGAAACTGCTAACAGCCAATGACAAGCCACCATTTTGTCACATGTCGGCTGCGGACCAATCAGACAGCAAGATTTCGTATTTCTTTCTTGTTCGACAGCCCTGCGCGGCGCAGATTTGAATGCTCGCGCTTGGCGGGAAAGAAAGCCCGAAGGACGCACTTTCGAAGGAGACCAATATGGCCGGGCTCCGCTGAATGGTTGCGAAGTTACGAACGGCGCCAAATTGGCTACTTTGGGGCGTTTCTTGCGCATCAAACTCGCGCGGTCGCATAATAAAGCTTACTTTTTAGGAAAACTATGCGTTTTTAAGCACTAATTTTTTGTGAGCAGGTGCAGAATGATGTGCTGAACGCGATCATAGCAAAATTGAAAAATCGACTTTCTCGTAATTTTTTCGTCTTCAAGACCCGTGTCCCCCCTTAAGTTGCATCCAGGTCCAACTATCTAGTCATCGGAAAGTGCGTGAAGCATTCTAATACCCCTATTACACGGGCAAACTAAAGGGCACTTCAGTGAGCTGTGTGTCATTGTGGCGGCGCACTGCTGCACGAGAAAGAATAGTGTTCTCTCAAATTGGTGGCGATCGCCATTGGGAGCATGGCCGTAAAGGGGAGCGTGGCCGTAAAGAGCCCGAGAGCAAGAGTAGTTCTTTAATGTTTTTTTTTTTTTTTTTTTTTCAGCGTGGCACATTTTATTACCTTGTAACGTTGGCAATATATTTTGTTTTTAAAGATTACTCCTGACTGCTTTAAATATTGCTTTTTTTTTTACTCATTGCTAACAAGGCTACACACTTTGCCGCCGCAATGAGTGTTCCCTGAACACACTGACAAGTGTACTCTGCTGCAAGTGTCGCTAAGTGTTCCAACCTGCGAATGACCCTAGCGGCGAAGTGCGCTCGCTCAAAGTGCACTTGTGTGACAGGGGTGTGAGAATGCTAACCACGTTAAAAGCGAGCTGCACATGCAGGAATCAGTGACAACAATTTCCACAGCAGCTATGTCGGAAGACAAGACTCGGTGGGTTGTTTTTATCGGCCACTCTGTTAGCACATGAGCACGCCCACGGCTTCTCACACAGTAGTCGGTGAGGCCTATGTAGCGCCCTGGAAGAACATGCTACCCTGGAGAATTGCAATCCAATGCACACTCAACATTGGCGCCCACACACAAATCACCAGGATGAAAACCCCAGAACCCCACCAAAATGTTTCCAGGAGTGTGCAGCAGAGGGCAGCACAGAAAATTATAAGAGCAGATTGTATGAGAAAAGCCAGTGCTGGTGTCTCACGCTGGGTTCATGTCCTTGATGAGGGGCTCAAACTTAGGTCCTCCTGGGATTGACATGTTGAGAGCCTTGGCCGTGAAAAACGATTTGAGGTCGAACAGGTAGAAGTAGTTGTCATCCACCAAGTCAGTGAGCAACTGGTTGGCCAGGCGGTACAGTGTTGCCATCTGGGGCAGCGTCAGGTTCCAGTGCCGGTATGTCACGCCATTCATGTGCCTGGAAATGGGCAATAAGAAGACATGTTCACAATCACAATTGAGAAACCTACATGAATTAGCCTGGTACAGTTGAACTTTATCATAGCAAACCCTGATATACAGTAAAAGCTGATTGCAGTAGACTTCCATTATTTCAAGTGCAGTTAATTGAACTCCCGACCGAATGTCCTGGCTGACACCCATGCATTTCTACGGGGCCAAACTCATTATTTAAAACCTAAAATTGTCCTTTGCCGGATAACTCTAAGTTGACCAGCCAGAATGTACACACCTTTAGTGGCAGCGCCTGTCTCGACACAGCTTGGGGAACAGTGTGTGTGTTGATCACACGTCATCTCCCGCTAAAAACACCTACTTTTAGCCTGGCATTTTGACCTGCGTCGTGTCGGTGTGCGGCATGTGTTATCATAATGGCACCGAACAGGCGATGCCACTATAGTGCCGCTTTCAAACAAAAAGTTGTGCTAGCTGCAGAGGCATCGTGAAATGTTCAAGCCAAGCGTGACTTCTGCATCGATGAGAAAAACATCCGTCATTGGAGGAGGGTATTGGGAGATGCCTTTCGCATGCGCCACAACAAGGATGGCATTTACCAGACCGCAGCAGCGACGATGACGTGGAATAGGCTCGGCATGTTCATATTCAATAAATGTTTTCATTTTGCGAACGCTGTCCTCACATTTTTTGTTCAGCCTACATTCGAGATAAGTTTCTTTTCTGGCGGAGCTGCCTTAGGCTAGTTTCCAGTGTTTTGTGTTGTGTGTAGGTAAAAATTATGCCGGTGTCTATAGAACTAAAATAGCTAAAGGGGGCACGCGGCCTTTGAAAACCGAAAAATCGCAAAAAAGTCTATTTTCGGAAAACCACATATTCGGGCAGTATGTCTTATAAACTAGCATTTCTGTAAGCATCAATGTCCAATTTCATTCATCGCGAAACTATTTCAAATAACATATATAACGAGCCGCGGCAGCCCTCGAGCAGCGAGCAAGTGCTCAAAATACCCCTACTTGGTGCGAACGCCATTTCTCCACCGCTCCCCCGAGCACTGCCATTTTGGTGTTTTGTTCGTGCATTCTAGTGTTTTTTTTTTCTTTTTTTCCCCTGCCACTAGTGGCAGAGGCAGCAGCGCAGGAGAGGCATAAATCGCTCATGATTGGAGGGCTCGCGAGAGCTTTCAAGTTTCCCGCGGCTGAGACGCGACACCGAGATTGGGCGAAGCGCGCACTCCTCAAGGACGCGGGGGAGCCCGCGACTCCCATTGGCTGCTGCATGCGATGACGTAGTGGTCTCCTGCATAATGCGTCCGGCCGTCGTCTGCTTCAGGTCCTCCATCACCGGCGCCCTTTGTGTGTTCCGCTTGCTATCGTCTATCTTTGCAGCCGGTCGCATATTCTTCAAGTTTGTACAGTTTTTATGAGACGATGTTCAAGAGTCTTTACGAGAAAGTTGTTGCATTTAGCCTGCCGATTGTTGCGTGATCGGCCACAATGTGCCCAAAGAAACTCAAGATGCTACACACGTTCGGTGCAAGGAAGCGTTCTGTGAAGCTCAGCCTCATTTCGAAGCTCGCCGGTGAGCCGCGCGCCGATGACGATCGCACCAATGGTTCCTGTGCAGCAGCTTCTGCTTCATCTACGCAAGAGCATGGTTGCATCGACGCTTCTAGCAATGCGACTCCTGCTCCACCGGCGGAAGAATTTGTCGTGACAAGTGTGCCTGGTGTCTTGTGCTCATCGACAGCGACTTCCACATGCTCTTTCATCTGCCTCGGACAGTGCGATCGCATTGTCCACTGTGCACTTCAAAACATGTTTCCCGACGTGTGAGGAGAAGGAGGCAGCGGATAAAAAACGTGCTGCTGTGCAACGAGGACTTGGCGCTATGTCAGCGACGGAGCGAAAATTTCAAGCAATGGAGCGCAACCCTGAAGCTGCCACCGCTACAAGTGAAGGCGAAAAATTGCCCCTTGTGCAAATCGATGCCCTAGGCGACCTGTTATCCGGGACCCCGTGTCAGCGATGCTTCGCGATATTAGAGTTGTCGGACGATCTCGCCGCTGCCACCATTTGAAGTAGATGAAGGTCGTAGAGAGGAACTCGGTGAACAGGATTTATTTACATTATTTACATCTTCGACAAGACATACATCGACAGTCTAGCGTGACTCCCAAATGGAGCATGCGAGACGACGCATACAGCAAACAGCTTACGAGCACACAGCTCACGAGTACATTTCAAGCAAGACAACGAGCACTCAGATCACTACGACGAGCACACACTAGCAGCCGGCAAACGCTGCTTATAAGCACTTGGTCCCCCCTTGATTCCAAGTGCACGGAAACGTTCGTCTAGTCATCGTTCGAGGTCACCGTAGATGACCCGCCCTTTTGGAGGAGCGGGGTCACATACTCGTGTTGCACACACACACAGGTGTAATGGTCCGGAGCCGACGTCAGAGGGGCTTCGCAGAACTCTGCTCCGTCCCGGATGGCGCGGCCGAGTAGCACAAAGCCTGCTTCGTCGAACTCCTTCACTCGCAACGGCGACAAGGCTAGAGGTTGGCGGTTTCAGCACAAAGCCTGCTTCGTCGAACTCCTTCACTTGCAACGGCGACGAGGCTAGAGGTTGGCGGCGGCATTCCAAGATGAGGTTACCACCGCTGGCGTAACTGGCTGGCAAACTTGCACTGCAGCTGGCCGTTCTTAACAGCGACTGGGATGAAGGTTCAAGGAGGCAACCAACTTGGACTTGCAACAAAGCTTGAGCTGCTATGTTTACATTGTGGAGCAGTTGCAAGCTCGTGGAGTTCTGCTCGTCAGGATGACTCAATGGCCTTTGACGTGAATAAAAGAGCCATTATGGCAACAAAACAGATAGAGAAGGGACAGACAGCCCTCAATGACTTTTGCACAGAAGCACTAGAAAAAATTCAGGGAACTGCAGACACAGTGCATTGACAAATTCTATGCAGCAACTGCTTCTGCTGTGAAAACCACCTGCACGGAAATGGATCCATATTTCAGCAGGGATATCACAGAACACTTTGATGGAACATGGCACAAGCATGGCCACACGTACCATATTGGAGTTGGTGCAATAATTGAATATCATACGGGCCTCATCTTGGACGCTATTGTTTTATCAAACCAGTGCCTTGGTTTCCAAGTAGGACCAAAGCCTGGAGACCCAGGCTACGCAAGCTGGCAGGAGGATCATGTGTGCCAGAAAAACACTGACTCAGTCAGGGAGAATGGAGGTTGAGGCAGCTGTCATCCCTCTCTCACGTTCAGAGCCAAAGCTCAAACTTCGTTGCACAACGCTCGTGTCTGACGGAGATAGTGCCACCTTCTCTGCCCTTGTGCAAGAAAATGTTTATGGACTGGACCCCATTTCGAAAAAGGAATGCCTGAACCACGTCCAGAAGAGGATGGAGACAGCACTGCGCAACCTTGTGCAGAAAAGTGACAAGGCTTTAGGAGGAAAGACCAGGCTGACAAAGGCCCTCATTGACAAGTTTACTGACTATTATGGCTGGGCCCTACGGAACAATTCCAACGATGTGGCTGCAATGCAGCGTGCAGTGATGGCATCGTACCACCACGTGACATCGACGGACGAGGATCCTCACCACGACTTGTGCCCTGAGGGTGCAGACTCGTGGTGTCGTCATAACACCAGCAAGAGTAATGGTGTGCCACCTCTGAAGCATCGGTAATATCTTCCAGGCTATGTTGCAGAAGCACCGCTACCTGTTTAAGAGCACTTCTCACAGGCTTCTCTTCTGGAATGCTGCCTGGGAGCAAAGGCGCAGAATGCATCACAATCATTTCACTCTGTGCTGTGGTCCCTGATGCCCAAAGAGCAGCATGCGTCGCTGGTTGCTGTGGAGACAGCACTGCATAGGCAGTTTTAAGGTATAATGCTGGCTGCCACAGGGCCACCCAAGAGCATCAGTGGGGCTAACACCTGGCCACCTGGCCATTCAATGGGCAGCCGAGAAAGATTCTTTGCGCTTGAAAAAGGCCAAGAAGTGATCGCAAGAGAAGGTGGAAAGGCGGCAAAAGAAGAGAGTGCCTAAGGACATCTCTAGTACGCTGCAGGGTCATTTTAGACCAATATTGGCCTCGAGCTCCACCACTGGAAAAGCTGGCGCCACCGTCGGCGTGACGTGCTATTAGGGATCACGTGGACATAGCGGCTGAGTCGGCTGCTTCGAGAGCGCCGAAGCGAGCTGAAAACGAGAGTTTAAATTCCCTCGTACGCTGCTGTCCTCATTTAGTGGCGAGATTTTCCCACTTCGAGTGTCTCCTTTACAACGCTTGAAAGCACTAGAATAGGTAGTGGCTGCCTTTGAAGGCGCACAGCATGGTAGGCTACTGCTCGGTGCCGCAGTGCCGGACGTACGCAATGGAGCCCGGTGTCAGCCTTATTCACACGTAGCCGCAGGACAAGAAGCTGCGTGAAGCTTGGCTCGCGAAACATAAAACCGGCAAACAGTCATCGACTACAACTCGGGTATGCAGCAAGCACAGACGCGAGAAAGCTTTCTGCTACGACGCCGGGTCTGCGATGTTCAGAAAACGCACGCTGAGACGCGCGCCCGAGTCCGCTGCCCGACTAATGTCATGACGGTTTGGTCTATGAACTTGTCGATGCTATAGATACTGGCAAGTTCACTGGAATGGAAAGGCAGGGGTAAGACGCACATTAAAAAAAGGCATGGCATATGGTCATGTTTGTACGTGTTATGAATTAATGCACTGGATTACAAAAAAGAAGCAGCGAGAATCGCACGCTGAGAACACCGATAAACATACAGTGCGACGCAACTTGAGAAATAATATGGAAACGTCCAAGTATTTAGAAGAACAAAAAATATTGAATCGTCGCGACGGCAGATCATGTATGTGTCGAAGTCTCTACAATGAAATTATTTTGAACAGCTCTGATAGCGCCCACGCAACAATGGTTGCTCGTATACTGTCAAATGCTCATATTCTGCGGCCTAAAGATCATGGCACGGTGCGAAAACGCGCTCACAGCGAAAGCAAAACATTGTGCACGGACATGCATGCTGACGCGCAGTCGGTCGCTGCGAACCCGTGCGATCGCTGCATTGAGGCTTCATTCTGTTATGCCCCATTTGGTTATATAGACCACCCACTCTAACAACATATTTCCCATAGGGTTTGGCTACCTTTCACGCAAGAAGCCGGTTCGGGAGACTCCATCGTGGCGACCGCGCGCAGTGGCGTTCACTGTACGTATTCGGTAAAGAGATAGTGTCTGTAAACGATTCTGTGCTTTCAGTTTGCCCAAGATTATTTAGACAGTAAAAATCTTCTCTCATTTCGAAAGTACTTACAGAAATGTCCAGGAGAGCTCGCGCGTGGTGTTTTCAGTGAGCGCTGACAGCAAAACCTATGAGGAGCGCGCCGCGTGATCCCTCATACTACGCGAGCGAGGCGCTTCCGATAGATGGCAACTCCGTAACTCCTCGCCGCCAATATGTGCTTAAAACTATCAAAGGTTATTTTCTCAAAATGGCTTTTTTGGCTGGTGAGGCTGCTTGTTTCGGCCATATTTTTGTAACCACTCATCAGAAGTTTTTTTTTTTTTTTATTGTGTATCTGAATAAATTTCTGAGGGCAAGACAAGCCCATTTTTTATATATTGTGTCTGTTATTTGTGATATTTAATCAAACTTTGATAAAATCTTAATCACTAACACTGAATTCGGTGGTCTGCTAAAATTTTTCAGCAAGGAAACTTAAAGAAAGGCCCTGAGGTATCTATATGGGTATCATCATAGTGAATTTCACAGTTGCAGCACCTTTTGAAAATTCTCCAGGCCTGGAATAAGATAACCATGTGCACCATTCTGACATATTGCTGTAACTTGAAAACCAGTGAACATAACTGCATAAAATTTTGTAGTTCTATTAATGCATTTGCTATGAGTCTATCCTGAAAATTTCATTAAGATATCTCAATAAATAAAAAGTTGGTATCCAAGGATAGCCTCCGCCCTCTTAAGCATAAGGCAAAATCGTATCAGCGTATGTGTCCCAGCTGCGTTTCAGGCCAGATGAGTGAAAACTGGTCATGGATTATGGTTTGATGCGTCGCGATCTAAGCAAACAACGACAGTGCGGGCGTTTTCACCCTATGCCTTACTGACGATGGGCGAGCCTTGCCGTGGAATGTGCCGACACATGTGCCATACTGGGGGACAGAATCGTCGCCACCATATACACCCATCCCAGAACATCAAAGGAGGACCTTGAAGACTATGATAGACACATTTGGGTGGATCCTACGGTGTAAGAATATTATGAGAGGTGTGCAAATGGCGGCGCCTCGCCGTGCTGAGGGCAAGTCGACAACTTGCGTGTGCTTCTGCCATCCTCCGAGTGACGCCGCTTTATGTTCAGGGGCCGCCAGCTCATTCTAAAGGGTGAAGCCTCATCGACATCACATTAGCATTCGTGTTTATCGCACGCAGTTGCGAGCACTGCTGTGCTTTCCGCTGGTACAGTAAAAGCTTGTTAATTCGGACTTCTAGGGACCGTAAATTATGTCCGAATTAACAGAATGTCCGAATTATCGAGCGGACAACAAAAACAATAAATGCACGACTTTCATCAACAAACCTTTACTGCGCAAAGTAATTGAGGATGCTCGTCTGCTTTCGAGCAGAAACCTGCGCGGATACTATTTTACGAAATCCTTCTAGGTGCTTAGAAGCTCGCATGCTGGCTGGAGTGTCCCAACAAAATTCTTCCAACACAGCGAGGGCCTCCGCAGCTTCCTTTACAGTGCAAGGGGGCCGAGGCTGCTCCTCTTCCTCCTCAGAATCTTCGTTGTGCAGCACGTCCCTGACAATTTCTTCTTCGGTAAGCGAGCCGGCTGTAACAACGCCGTCATCAATGCCGACGTACTCAGCAAGTGTCACCGCATCCGGCAGAACTCCTCCAAAATCCTCGCAGTCATCTCCATTGTCATCTAGCGACACTTCAGCCACTGCATCATCGCCAGGCTCACGCACAACGAAGCCACTGTGTCTAAAACAGTTGGCGACGACGTGCGCGGGCGTGTTGTGCCAAGCGTAGGCAAGAATGTTGACCACGCTCAAAAGATTCACGTCGTACTGCTTGCCGACTTCATGGCACAGGAGCATCTGTTCCAGCACGCGCCTGTGGTATTTGGTCTTGACATACTGAATTATGCCTTGGTCCATCGGTTGGAGGGCCGATGTTGTGTTCGGCAGCAAGAAAACAACTTCTATGTTGTCAAGTCCGGTGACACTGTTATGCGCACTACAATTGTGCAGCACCATTAACACTTTGCGGTTCTTTGCAGAAAACTGTCGGTCTAACTTCTGCATCCAGCCACGAAAAATTTCCGGCGTCATCGAGGCCTTTTTATTCGCTCGGTATTCCACCGGAAGAGCAGGCATGTTCTTAAAGCACTGTGGCTTTTGTGCCTTTCCAATGACAAGCGGCAAGTGCTCTGTTCCTGTCATGTTGGCGGCTAAAAGAATGGTGACGCGTTCCTTGGATCTTTTGCCACCGATGCACGGATCTCCTTTCATGGTCACTGTCTTGTCTGGCAAAGCCTTAAAGAAAAGTGCTGTTTCATCAGCATTAAATATGTCATCTGGATCGTAGGCTGCGATGTGCTCGAGCAGCTGAGCGTTCTTCCAGTTGTTGGCAACGTCTTCGTTGACAGCGCCTCTTTCGCCGCACACAGTCTTAAAAACGAGGCCATGTCGCTCTCTGAAGCGCGCACACCACCCTTCCGATGCCTTGAATGCATCGATATGTACCGTATTTACACGATTGTAAGTCGACCCCTTTTTTTAAATTTGAAAGTCTGAAGTTGGGGGGTCGACTTACAATCGAAACCGAAACATGGCCCCGCCAAAAAAAGCGATACCAACGGGAGCTACAACGTAGTTACAATTTCATGTTTGCTCTATGGCCCTACCCGTATCTTTTCGCTATCCCGCGTGTTTGTTCGCTTTTCGGAAGGGTTTTTCAACATTTTTGAGAGTCTTACAGTGCATGCAACACTCATGGGGGGGTGTCGATAGTTGATGGAAGCGCCGCTGTTCCCATTTGCGGCGGCACCCTCAGAACGGCGGCGCTTGCGGGGAGTATCGGTAGTTCAGACACCGCCCGCGGGTTTCTCTTTCTCTGTTTAAAGCACGACCGGCCATATACTAGTCGGTCGTGGTTAAAAGGCAGTGGTATTGGTTTGACGCGTTCCACTTGACTGCCGGCTACGTGCTACTTTTATGCTTCCCCAGTCGTCATGAGTGCTCCAGGCCCACTAATCGTTCGGCACTCGTTCACAGCAGCGTTCAAGAGGGCTGCCATCCTTTACGCCGAAGAAACAAATCACTACGCAGCGGGCCGCAATTTCGATGTTTCTAAACGGGTGGTGCGAGAGTGGCGACTGCAGCGAAGCGAAATGTGTGACAGCAAGTGAGAAATTTCCCACATGCCGAAGTCTGGACGCCTTCCGGAGCTGTAGGCTAAGCTTGCGGCGTACGTCGCTGAAATGCGTGATCGGTCCCTGCCAGTGAAGTGCGACGTGGTCTTGAAACAAGCCCGGGCCTTCGCCTTAATTTTAAGGTTCTGCTCCGCCGTGAGTACGAGTGGCTGGCGGCAGAAGACTGCGAAATTACACCAACCGGACCTGTCAAAAGAGCCTCCCTGACGACTGCGTGTGGCTGTGTGCATTTGGCGTGGGCTGCTGTTCTGCAAGATGTCCTGGTGCGGTCGTTTGCCAAATTTGAAATTTCGCTGGACCACGACGCGCTGTGGGACCGCAGCAACGATGACGATGGCAGCACTAGTGAAGACGTGTAGTCCAGTGACCATGTCCGCTACTAATAAATTTTAGCTATCGAATGCGCCCTCGGGTATGCTCCCCGATTTTTTTTTTTTTTCGGTCAAGCGATATGGGGGGGTCGACTTACATTCGAGTCGACTTACAATCATGTAAATACGGTATCATCAGTGCAAACCTCTCGGCTTGCGCCATGATGAGGGTTCCACTCAATGGCAGATTTGCATTACGCGAGTCGACCACCCACCGAAGCAAAGCCTCTTCCAACCCTGGATGAGCTGCTGTTCGCAGACGCTTTCGTGATGCTCGAAACTTCTCGCTTTCGAATGCCTGAAGAATCTGTTCTTCATTTCTCACATACGTGCTCAAGGTACTTCTTTTCCCGTCGTACTTCTTCATGGCTTCTTGTCGAGAGAGTCCGTCCTTCAGGGCCCGCAAAATTTCCACCTTGGTAGCCAAGTCCTTCGCCTCGTATTTCGGCCGCTTCGCCGGCGTTGCCATCGGCGGAGAATGTAGTGACACAGGCGCACAACAGAAAAGCACCAATAAAGTTCAATAACTGAGCTGCGCTAAATCCAGCGGTCCTCGGCAAAACAGCGTGCAAGGATGTAGCGCACCAAGAGCAACAAAGCGACAAAATGGCACCGTCGATAACGCCGACACATGCAAAAACAAGGAAAAGCACCCATCCAGCCACAAGTCGAGCCAATTGGATTGGACTGGCCAAGTTTCAGCCATTTGATGTCAATGGCGATGCTGCGTTTGGGCAACGAGGCGTTGGTTTGGGTATCACTATCGTGCCGCGTTTGCCGTATTTTCGCTTTTGAGCCTCGGTGGCTGCCCAAAATCGTCCGAATTATCTGAGGTGGGCTGGAATCCGTCCGAATTAACGAGAGTTTCGTCCCATAGACTCCTATATATAATTGTAGGGACCAGGCGCGAAGGTCGAATTATCGGATTTTCCGAATTAACGGAAGTCGAATTAACGAGTTTTCACTGTATACGTGTGTTGCTTTTGGCCGGTTTTTTGCGGTGTGAATTGCTTTGTGAACCTGTTCACCCATTTATTTCACACCATAATAGAAACAAGCGCGAAGGAGACAAAACCAACCAAACGAGCACGAGCGGTTATCGCAAATAGAATCAGGCACCTTACACTTCTGTAAATCAAAGCACCAGGCAGGATTTCATAAGGGCTAGTCAACAATAGACCATATTCACACTATCAATCAGGTGATAGACAAATGTGCGGAATATAACCAACCCTTATATATAACTTTCATTGATTACGGGAAAGTGTTTGATTCAGTCAGAACCTCAGCAGTCATGGAGGCATTATGGAATCGGGGTGTAGACGTGCCGTATGTAAAAATACTGAAAGATATGTATAGCGGCTCCATAGCCACCGTAGTCCTCCGTAAAGAAAGCAACAAAATCCCACTAAAGAAAGGCGTCAGGCAGGGAGATACAATCTCTCCAATGCTATTCACAGCGTGTTTACAGGAGGCATTGAGAGACCTGGATTGGGAATAATTGGGGATAAGAGTTAATGAAGAATACCTTAGCAACTTGCAATTCGCTGATGATATTGCCTTGCTTAGTAACAAAGGGGACTAATTGCAATGCATGCTCACTGACCTGGACAGGCAAAGCAAAATGGCGAGTCTAAAAATTAATGTTGAGAAAACTAAAGTAATGTTTAGCAGCCTCAGAAGAGAACAACAGTTTACGATAGGTAGCGAGGCACTGGAAGTGGTAAGGAAACACATCTACTTAGGGCAGGTAGTGACCACAGATCCAGATCACGAGACTGAAATAATCAGAAGAATAAGAATGGGCAGGGGTGCGTTTGGCAGGCATTCTCAGACCATGAACAGCAGGTTGCCACTATCCCTCAAGAGAAAAATGTACGACAGCTGTGTCTTACCAGTACTTTCCTACGGGGCAGAAACCTGGTGGCTTACAAAAAGGGTTATACTTAAGTTGAGGACGACGCAACGAGCTATGGAAAGAAGAATGGTGGGTGTAACATTAAGGGGATAAGAGAGCAGATTAGGTGAGGGAACAAACGCCAGTTAATGACATCTTAGTTGAAATCAAGAAAAAGAAATGGGCATGGGCAGGGCATGTAATGAGGAGGAAAGATAACCGGTGGTCATTAAAGGGGGAGGCTACACTTGAAATACTACTTTTTTATTTGTGGACAGATCTGAACGAAATTTTCACACTTTGTCTATTTTAATATGCAGATTCTAAAAATATAATTAATTTTGCCATAGGATAAGTAGTTTCTGATATACTCTAAAAGCATTGTATAAGCTGGGTCCTTTGTTTGGAGGAAAATTAGCATCTAAACAGAAAACCCTAACACAGTAATTTGAGCGTAAAGACTATCTAGAATGTTCAGGGAGTGCCATAAGGTATTAATCAATGTTCTAGGCTAATCTGAGCAAGAGTTAGAGCTCATCAAAGTTGTGAGAAAAAAATGCCATCTTGACATGTCAAGCATGTGACCCATTTCAAAAACTTTTTGAGAAGAGTACTGCTTTGAAAAGGTGCATATTGCTTATGCATACATTTCTCTTTTTGGCAAAAAAAAAAGAAATTAAGCTGATAGCTGAAATAGGATAGAAGCTATTTTACCTCCAAAGTTGGAAGTCTGTCAGAATTGGTGTTTTGAGAAATCAAGGAAAAACATTCTGCAACATCTTTATTGAGAACATACCAATAAAATCTCAAGGAAATTCACCAGGGGCATGATCTGGATACATCCTATCTTTATACCGCTTTTTGGCCAGCTTCCTTGCGCTTAAAGAGGCTTCTCGCTTCTTGCTGGAGTTAGCAGTTCGATGGTCGTCTTGCTCCTTTGCTTGCTGAGATGCAGTGCCAGGAATATTCATGTGTAGATTCTGTAGAATCACAGAGGACGCAAGCAGATTCCCAGTGTTGAAGCGTAGGACAGGTTCCCCAACAGCAGCTTGCACGGCAAAGAAAGATGCACGCTGTTCCTTTGAGACACTCCAAATCACTGAGTGAAGGCTCTCATTCGAATTATGTGTCTTGCTGCGCTGGCATCTCTGGAGCAGGGTTTTTGCAGATAGCCGCGTATATACAGGCAGCATTGCTTCTGCCACATGTTCTGGCAAGTTGTAGTGGTGCCTAGGCTCAGGCTCTCCCTTTGTTCTCACAGCATTGTGACGACAGAACATTGTCAGAACATTGCTGAGAGCCCGTACTCCTTGGCGGGTCCCTGAAAGCATCACCACTTTCTAGCCGCACCAGGACAGAGCACGAGTCCAAGGAACTCTTGTACGACGGATAAATCCACGATTGCAAATTCACTTCCGCTGTCGTTGACGTCCTCTCTCGTGTCGACACCCAGCAGCTTGAACTTTCGTTCCATTGCAGACTGCAACGCCAGTCACGTTTTCCGGCGCTCGCTGCACGCTCGCTACTTTCTTCAGTTGTGAAGGAAACGGTGCCTGCACGATCTGTGCCAACACGCGTGGCGTCGACGGACGAAGTGTTGAGGCTAGACGTCCCGGTTTGCAGCTCGGAACTCGATCCGGTAGAATGTCCAGGCAGACCAGCAACCGGCAACTCCGCGAGTATGACAGGCCTAGCCGCCTTCCGTTGCGCATTTCCCAGCCGCTTGACGCATAGTAGCCTTGAGACGACAATCTTTTCCAGCCATCAAACGTCGCGAAGCAAGCGGCTGAACAAACGGAGACAGCGGCGCGATGGAACCAGAGATAAACATTGCGAAACGCGAGAGCGGTCGAGCGCGCGCCAAAGAGCACCGGGCCAATAGGAGCGAGGCGCGCGGGGGGTGTGCACGCTTTGGCCCATCGGCGGCACGGACGCAGCCTCCAGAAATGACGCGATAGCGTCGGTTTCCCTTCACCGACGCCATCTTGAACTGGCGCAAAATGCGCACAAGGAAAACAGCTTCAAAACAAGCGCAAGATGGCGGCCGTCGGCCACCGCGTTCGCAAATGGTGACGGCGCGAAGTTTGAACATTTTTGACCAAATTTTGCTTATTTCGCGTTCACCTTGACACCTATAAGCGCAATTTTTTATTATTTTCCGATTAAATTTAGCTTCTAGATTTCGCGGAGGGATTCTTGAATGTGTGAATGTAGCGAAAATGCACATTCCCGAAAATCGACTTTTTTGTAAAAGATTTTTTGCCGTTTCAAGACCCGCGTCCCCCGTAGGGGGGACGCTACGGACTGGATTCCAAGAGAATGGAAATGTAGCAGGGGGCAGCAGAAAGTTAGGTGTACGGATGAGATCAAGAAGTTTGCAGGAACAATACGGCGACAATTGGCACATGACCGCGGTAGTTGGAGAAGTATGGGAGAGGCCTTTGCCCTGCAGTAGGCGTAGCCAGGCTGATGATGATGACAGTATAATTTAGGCATCACAGATTCTGAAACAAGTGGTTTCCAAAAGCCTCTTGTTTTGCGATTTGATCCTCGCTTCCCCCAAGGAGCAGAATGAAATTGAGTGACGTGCGGTGGCAAAGGGTGAGCTAGCCCTCGAACTAAATGAATCAGAAAACTGTATTCAGACAATTTGAAAGAAACAGACTTTATGTCTCCAAGGAGATACTGTTGAACATGTTCATTAACTTTTCCAGAAAACCTGAAATTGGCACCAGCCAGTAGAAAGCCGAGCACTCACTTGGTCTCTGCAAGGGGCTTATGGTCATAGAACCATTTGCAGACAGGCGAATCCTCATCATTGTCAAGGTCCATCTGAATGGCCTCCAGGGGTTCCACATCCAGCACATTGTCTGCATAATCCAGCGGAGGCTCTTCATCATCGAAGGGGGGAAACCGCATGCGCTTGAAGTGTCGCCGATCACGCTTCTCTCGGCGCATCATGATCCACATAGTTCTGCACAAGTGGAATAAAACACAATGATGATACCAACGACTGCACAATTTATTGGAAACAAACTTTACTGAGTAGAAAGCAATGCAGCAGACCTGGAACTAACTTGTACTGACACCACATGCAGCACAAGCTGCAACAGCCACATTTCAGTTACACTATTTTATGGCCCCAGCCACAAAAATTACGTCGTCATAACATTATCTTCAATCGTAGCATTACAATATTACAAAGAATGCTTCAACGTCTCCTTAAGGGGGGACCTGGGCCTTGAGCAATACCATTATTGATATTGCTGCTATAGGAATGAAATTTGTAGGTAATATGTAATTTAATGTGCTTGATGCAAATATGTAATTAGTTTTTCTCTATATAATGAGACAAATATTTTATACAATTTTTCCTGTTCCAATGTTTCGGGATGACTGGCAGAAATTTTTTTCCAGTAAGAAATTTAAAAGTTATGTGAGAGTATTCCTGAATGTTCAAGGAGTGCAGTAAGCATTGTCTCATGTTTCTACCTCTGTTCTATCCAAAGTTACAAAAGTTAGAAGTTGTAACTTCACATGCGATATATATATTTTTTTACTTTCCTCGAAGTTTCAATATGTTTCAAGGTGCAGAAATGTGGTATTATAGACTTACTGCACTCCCTGGGAGCCTAGCTATCAGATAATGCAAAAATTATTAAAATTGGATGATTAGGCAAGTAACTATGCCTCCCGCAAAATTGCTAATTACCAAAAAAAGCGTATTGAGAAAAGTGGAAAAAATTAGCCACCATGTGAAAAAAGCATTTCATTACCCTGGATGCATGAAATTGTCATAGCCAATGGCTCAGAAGGCTCTAGGGGAATAATCTGGATGGGGATTTCCTCGCTGCCTCCGCTTTGCAGCTGCTTGAAAAGCTGCCGAGGACATTCGCTTTCTCTCCACACTAACAACGGGACAACAGTCCTTTTCAGGGGGGACACTGCTATTGATATAATATTCATTTTTTCATCAATATTAATGAAACTTTGGAACCCTATTGAGATTCTTGTGATGATCTCAAATGTGTAATTATTTTTACCATAGACCAATTACTTCTAAAGATAAATGAGATTCATTGTTCATCATTTGCAGAAACAAGAGAATACTACCCACACTACAAAAATTCATATTGCCACATGCCTAGTACTAGAAAACATAGGAAACACAATGGTAGGAGTACCTTTTCGATATAACTAATATTAGTAACTCTATAGCAATTCAGTATCCACAGTTCCAAATGTGAGTTCCCTACTGTCTGATCTAAAGCAGAACTGAAAAAGTTTAAAGCATAAATTCCAATATCTGTTCCTACCATTGTGTACTTTGCACACTCTGCTACAAATAAACCACAACAAAAACTATGGCTCTATCTGCCTTGAAGGCACAGATATCGCTGCTGCAAATCAGTAAAAATCAGCAAGTAAAAAATCGGTGTTTTGGGAAAACGAGAAAAAAAGAAGTACATGCACTTTTAACGAAAAGTGCACAAATAATTTTGCACTACTTTGCAGTGAAAGTGGCTAAAAGCCACCAGGAATGTAGTCGCTCTGACCGCGGCCACCCAAATGTGCCAAAAACATTGTTTAGCGCCGATTCCCAGTGGCTTGCATCGCGCGCGCGGCATGGTTGCCGTTCACGCGGGTCGAGCTCCACGCCGACGCGATATCGCCGCAGCACGCTCGCGTGATAACGATCTTTATGGCGAGGCCATATTCCCGTTCGCTTTTGCCTACTGCGACGTTACCGCCGCACACCTTGTGCTTGAGAAACGATTAGTGCGTTCACGGGGTCCTACTGATGATAGCGTCGACTGGTGGGGCTGCAGTGCCGTCGGCGCGAGTGAGCAAATCCAACTTCCGCTTTGACGCTGGCGTTGACGCAAGAACTCGAAGTTTTTTTAGCATTCATCTCCCTCTGCAGCAAATCAACATGCTGCAACATTGCAGTGTCACGCCGAACGCGGCCGCTGTCCGGTCACTCGTAGGCGAGCTAGCTAAGCCTACTTCGGCATCGTTCGCGGCTATGACATCACTTGCGGATAGCGGCGGACGATTATCGATGGTTCTCTGAAGAAATGGAACGCATTTGAAAGTTATAAGCTGATCGCTTCTTTTTTGCCGTAGTTGTGCCTCCTGGCGAACTTTTCCGGTGGATCGGTCATCGTTCCGCATTCGTCACAAACCTACGAGACGCGCCGTCGCGTCGCCTGCGGAATGGAGCAGACGACAGGAACCTCGCGCAGCCAACCACAGCACGCGTTTCTGATCACGCGCGCTAGTCGACGAATGGGATCGCACGTTCGGACTTTTTTTCTTCGCAGATTTTAACGTCACCGGCGAGCCGACGGAGTCACTTTTGGCGGGAAATTGAAGAAGAAAGGCTCCTCTTTCCAACGAGACCAAGATGGCTGCGATCGTGCGCGTAGGAAAAGGGCTACGCGCCGCCACAAAAAGGGTCGTTTTTGCGCGGAATTCAGTTCACAGGGATGTTTTAAATTGATATTGCGGGCAAAATACTCTTCCGCAAGATGTGAAACTTGGCGAAATAAAGGAACAGTAGTTGTAGGTACTGAAAATGTTATTTTCAAAAAATCGATTTTTTTCGCGATTTTTTCGCCTCAAGACCCGTGTCCCCCCTTAAGGAAAAAACAAGAAATGCAATTACACCCAACATGCAAAGTCGTGTTAGCAATAGATGGTGCCCATTTATGTGCAGTGTCACTTGCAAAAAATATTCGCAAAGGCATGCAATCTGCTATGGAGCTTCTTGGCCTTTCCTCTGCCGCTTTTCCCTTTCCACCAATAGGTTCGCATAAACTGTTTCACTTTGTGCACTGCCTCATGAGGCAGTCTCTGCATCCACGCTTAATCCATGTTCATCCATGTTCCAGGAGTTCATTGCTGCCATGAGGACACGACAACGAGCCACTGTAGTTATGGCTTATGACAATTCCTAAACCCTCCAACGATTATTGCTAGAAAGTTCCTATATCAGCTAGTGCAGTCTGCTTTCGTTAATTCAACCTTGACGGGACCAACAATATTTTACCTAACTACAGTCAGCGACTGAATTTTCGGATGCCCAAATTTTCGGACATGCCTGGTATTTCGGACGTCTTCGCGGCACCGCGACGAGCCCCATAGAATCAATGTATAAGGACATCTGAAGTTTCGGATGCTCAGATGTTAAGCATCTGAGCGTCCTCAGATTATTCCTCAGTAACACTCAGATTATTAAGCAAAACGTGAGTGGCCCATCGCAGGCTGACGTGAGCAAGGAGTTCGGCATGGAGCAAGGAGTCAGGTTGTGGGGGATTCAGAAGACTCCGATGTTGAAAATGAGGAGCCAATGCCTGCGCCACCTACAAGCGCCGAGTTGACGCGAGCACTGTTGACTCTTTCATTGGTGTACAGTGCTGACATGACCCTTGCTCAGATCGAGGTGAATATGATCGCATGAAACCGGAACGCCGTCCAAACAACAATAAGTTCTTCAAGCCACTGCAGCAATAAAACCGGCTGCCCGACGATGCACATGTACATAATAAACCGGCAGTCAGCTGCATACAGAGTTCTTGAATGCGTTTTTTTTATAGCCACTTCACTGATGCTTTGGCAGGGTTTCGGAAACCTGGTACTTCGCCCTTTACCTCTAGATCCGAGAAAAAAAGAAAAAAAAGTGTTTTTTGCATGCATTCATTTTTTCAGACTGCCTGAATTTTCGGACATTTTTACATTCCCTAGAGGGTCCGAAAAATCGGTCGTTGACTGTATATGATGGATCAAATTAAACATGATGCAGACAAAAGAGCAAAACACACGAATTAATCTGCCAGTATTTGTCCCAAATGAAATGCGCGTACCCTTTCTGTGTCCAAAGCAGTAAACAAACCTAGAGATGACGTTAAAACTCCTAAACAAAGTCAAAATGTAATTCACACCCAATTTTTCGCCAAGGAAAATGGGCAAGGGTCTAATATGCGTTGCACAATGGTGGCTGGTTTTTTTAACTCCTGCATTACCGCTAAAAATGTGCTCATTTTAGGTTCTTTTATGTTTTAACATTTCATTTGAAGACGCAGCAGCCACAACGAATACTGCGCTGCAGTAAATTAGCATAATCACTAGTGCTTTCAATGCGTGTATAGCAGTAGTAATTGCTCGGACAATTTTCAGAATTATTATGTGAAACTTCAAAGAAGCACTTCAAGGAACATGAATGAAAATAATAACTTGCTATTTTTAACACAAGTACTTGGGGTAAAAATATCTGAAATACAGTCCCTGACAGATATTCCAGACCTCGCGGGGACCAGAAAATAGTCCAAAAAATCGAACAGCCCAAAAAACTTGTTCAACCCAAAAAAATAACATTCATTAAGCTAAGAGTGGCTTTAAAAAATAATACCCTTCCTCATACTGTCCTTGGAGGCAATCAGATTTGCTTAGATTTGCGCAAGGGTGATTTTCAGTATGCAGCCTGACAAGAGCCACATCGCGTTGGCAATCTATGTTGCCCAAGATTGCCATGGAGATTATGAAGGCTATAATGCGGGCCACTGGAAGCCAAGTGTGGCCAAGCCAGTGGAAAATCCAACGTGACTGCCCCCACAATCGGGTAGCGTGGCTCAGAACGAGCAATTCAGTCCAGAAAATCGATGTTTGGAGCCTAAATTTGTCTGAAAAATCGGCCGCGAGAATGCATTGGCTCCATGGGAGCCCTGACATTGCATTTATGAAGTGCAGAATCCCAATCAAGTCAAAATTTTTGGAGTCCAAGAAATCCATTGGCGACCGTCTATAATATATGCGCCTGGATCCTTGTGCTGAACTCTTCTATGTCGGATCACACACAAAAATTGTGACAACTTGCCGACTTCAATATCAGCCACAGTGATGCTCATGCTATGCGGGAAAGCAGTAGCTTTGCCAATGTGAAAACGGGCAAGTTGCTAATGTACAGGGAGCCTTTGTTTTTACTCAATGCAGCCGACACCTGGTTGGTTTTTTAATGCATTCTTTAGGCTTGTGAAGCAATAGTTGTCAGGTCACAGACATTGCAGAAGCCTCCTCGTACTTAATTGTTGTGTTTAACCAGCATTTCCGTGGAAGCGAGGTGGTCTAGCGTGCTTCCAAATGGCGCTGGAGCCTCAACATGCTTTGTTCAGTTCCTGTAAAGTGCTGTAAAATAAAGTAGGGCGTTGCACAATATTGTACAGTAATGCGTAGGTGCACTTGCACAGGCAGTGTCCATAATCGGTGGTGGTCTAGCCGGTTCAGGATTTGGAACAATTTTTGGAGCAGGCAGAATGTCGTTCTGGAGCAGTTTAGGAGCAGCCACACCAGCATTTTGGAGCAGTTTCTGAGCAGAAAAATTCATGTTTTTTGGAACACTTGGTGTACTACAGCAGTAGTCTGTAGCCATTTGGCGAAGCTCGTTATTACTGTGCAATCAGTAAGCGCTGCTCAACAGCGAAGCAAGACACAAGTGCTGTGTTTGTTCACTCTGTGTTACATACTTTTTTTAATGTGCACTGCCATATTTCATCATGATTAACCAACTAGCCTACCAGCACGTCTCAAGCAGGTGGTTATTGTAAGGCCAATCTACGTGATGGACGAAAGGACCACGCATCACACGACTCTATCACAGCTCTGCGCATAGCCTTCGCAGACCGTAAAGAGCAGGCACCAACCGTACCGTTTGCAAGTGATGTTCTGTGGGAATAGACACCTATCAAACATTCTGAAATTTGCAACGTCTGCAAGTCACACTATGTAAGTGCAGAATAAGTAGACGGCTACTGAAGTGGCATGAAGTTTGTCACCACGTACCCAACATGATATGCTCGCCTATTGCTGGCTAATCGGCCTGACCTTCGCACATGCTTTTGTGCTTTACGAAATACGTGCCCCTTTTGTTGCCCTTCCTTCTGTTCGTGTTGCATGATCATTTCAAATGGTCCTGTCGACCCGGACAAAGCTTGTACCGACAGAGGTGGTCCGGGCCGGTGTGCCGCCATTCTGCAAATTGCGGTGTTCTGCCACTGTGTGCGCAATCCCTGCCTCAGGCAGACGCCGGGGAGCGCTCACAGTGACCAAGTCCGCAACCACATCAGACGGGGCGCGGCCCATCCAAGGCAGGCTTGGCACTTCTTTAGTGCCAAAAACGAAGTGAAACACTCACTTGGGCCTCACGAGGGGCTCCGCGGCGTATGTAGGCGACATATGGCACTGCGTGGGTCTCTACCTCGAATATGTCGAATATGTATTTAAAAAATTGAATAGTGGATATTCGATTTGGGAACTGAATTATTCGAACATTCTCTGTTCTATTTGATTCGGTGGTATTATATATTTGCACACCCCTACAAGAAAGTGTTCTAACGAGATCCAGAAACAGAGCCCGAATAAAAAGTTCAATCATTGTTTACCAATCTGTTTTACCACTGCCACGCAGACGCCATAAAAAGTGGGACTGACTCGCCCTGCCATCCATGTAAAGGTTAAATGCTTGTCATGCCACTCAACACAGTGACATGTGTCTCAATGGTTCCAGCAATGGACCAAGACTGACAAGGAGGGAGTGGCACAAAGAGCATGCACGATGGTCTAAAACAACTTAATCTTGCCTATGCAGCAGTAACTTTTACGCACTGACATGAAACCGGCTTGTCTACTCAGACAAGGGAGTGATGAGAAGTGTGGAAGTGAGCCATGCTTACCCCCATTGAGCAATGTAAACAGCCTCAATGACCCAGGGGATCTCATTGACGAAAGTGATGGCCCCAGTGATGTGGTAGAGAACCTTCACATCTCGGATCTGCTCCCATGGCATGGGCATGTTTTCCATCAGCTTCAGTACTGCATGCGGCATATACTTAAGGGCCCTGGAACAACAGAAGAGCACCATGATGCAGTCAACTAGCTTGATGCACTCAGCACAGACACTAGCAGCAAACAGCAAACAAAAAACTGCTTATTACAGCACACAAACCACTGCTGTTGACCACAAACAGCACAGAGGACTGTGCTGCAGCACACTGCGTGCTCGCCACTCCCTTGTCCCATCTGTTACACTGTTTCCTTCGAAGATGTTACCTTATCAACTAGTAGATATGAACATGTGTTCAAAGTGTGCAATCTTCACCTGGCATTTGCAGCTCACACTAAGGTCTGAATTCGGATTCAGACATTAGTGTGAGCTACAAATGCCAGGTGAAGATTGCACACTACGAATGCATGTTCATGCCTTCTGCACCTGGACATATTGCTTACCAAAGTGGTGCCTGCTAAATTACATTGTGAATACAATTTGAGAAGCTTTCACAGAAATGATATTTCAGAACAATGAATGACCTCATGACCTGCGAGAACTTGTTATACAGGTAAACACTGCAATAACGAAATCGGCGGGGAAAGCAAAAAAAAAGAAACAAGGTTAGCTTTTGCGGAAATGTCGTCGTTGAAAAATGAGACAGCACAGACAGGGAATGCATTGCAAAGCGAAATTCTGTCAGAATTCCATTAGCCTCTTTTCGTGCGCCTTGCTCAAGGCTATAGAACCGTGTGCCCCATACATCGGTGGTAACTTTCAGGGATCACTTTTGCAAGATTTCATATCAATGAGCATTGCATGCGTCAGCGTCTACGAACAGACCTTTTTTTTATTCTGGTGCTTTACTGTTCCAAAACCACAATAATATTGAGGCATGTCATACTGGGGCACTCTGGATTAATTTTGACCCTCTGAGATTTTTTAACGTGCTCCCAATGCACAGTACACGAGCCTTCTTGCATTTCGCCTAAACCGAAATGCGGCTACTGCAGCTGGGATTCAATTCTATGCCCTTGGGCTTAGCAGCGCGACGCCAAAGCCACTCTTGCGGACACGATCATTTTGCGGACACTTTTGCGGACATGATTACTATTGCGAAATGCCACGTGACTGTGCGCTGATACAATAAATGTCGAAAGATTTCGCGTAACTTGGCACTAAGTGCATTCGTCATGCCAACAGTGTTGATGCGATCCCTTTCGCAAGATTTTGGACAAGTCGGCCTCTATGAGCGACAGCTTTCCGCCAGTGCACACTCTGGCCTGTAGGCGCCCCAGCACCTTTGTGCGGGCATTCACCTGTTCTGCCATCTCTATGCCTCTCCCTTTCCACTCACAACGGTTGTCAGGGATGGCCTTTGCCACGGACCAGTTTGCAGCATCAACGGTTTGCACTGCTGACCATGGCAGTGCGACCAGCGCAATTGACAGAGCGAGCGTGAGAGAGACCTCTCCAAGACAGCACTTAATACGTACACATCCCCCTCTCGTTTGCCAGCCCCTTTGTTAGGGCCTCAGACTTCAGCTTGCCTACAGTGCGCCTCTGCACGTACGGAGGGCGCACACCTTGTGTTGCTCTTTTTTTTTTCCAAACACTAAGCCAAAGAGCAGTGCCTAGTGCTCGTGTTTGGTCATACTACACCAAGCCACAATCAGAGGCCAAAGCCGAGTGATATTGCCCAAGCCCTCGCGAGTGGGCCCCATGGTCTCAAGGGAAAGCAGCATAGCCATGGCAGACTTTTCAAGCGGCGTGTCACGGGGAGCCATCCTTTTGCAGCAATACGGTAGCGGCGCCCCTGTCCATTTTACACCCTTGGCAAGGGAGCCTCTGATTCCCATGCTGGCCTGGGACTGGGTGTTTGTGCAG
The DNA here is from genome assembly GCF_023375885.2 of Dermacentor andersoni. Lineage (NCBI taxonomy): Eukaryota > Metazoa > Arthropoda > Arachnida > Ixodida > Ixodidae > Dermacentor > Dermacentor andersoni. Next base: position 4,285,825 of record NC_092816.1, on the reverse strand, counting down.
TGTTGGGTCTCACCAGAGTAGCTAGAGACAAACTGTTTCCGGTAACTTAGGGCAAGGCTGTGTTTTCATGCGTGCACACAGCTCAGTGCCAATACACCTGCTGGCAAATAACAGCTAGGGTAAGCTGCATTTATCAACCTGAGCATATCTGTTAATTATTAACACAAAATGAATTACCGTATTTGTTATAATCTAGGCCAATAGTTTTTTTTTTTCAGATAATCATATGCCGCACTCTATGGTCGGCTTAGATTCGAGGATTTTAAGAAACTTCATTGTACTATCCGGCTTTGTACGATTTCCTGGCACTGACGTTTGCGATGCACCCAAGCTTCCTTTTCAGCGGTTAATGCGTTCCCAGAAAACACAATCTTCAACCACCAATTTTCAGTACATTGCAAAATTGTGATCAAATGATGTTTTCTTGGCGGTAGATCCTACGTGAACAAGAAAAGATGTTAGGCACGCATACGATGGAGAACGGTAGGCGCCCACGACGGCAGCTACCGTGCAATACTCGCCCGCACGTGTCACATGAAAATGATGGTATGCACTCGGTTTCTTTTTCCAGTACCAGCAAATCGCATGGGTCATTGCACATCGCATCTACAGCTATCGCTGCCAGCCCTATTGCGATAAGCGCCTTCGCCTACCTGTTTCACAGCATGTGTGGAATAATGGTGTTGGCAGCGCACTGCCCGCTTTTAATATGCAATAACTCAAATATGCTGCCATTCCCTATTGCAGGCTGCACAAAATGAGCATGTTTCGCTTTAACGGCATCCTATTCCAGCATCATTCACCAGCTCGATTTAGTTTTGCTTCACTTTGTCACCATCTTAAAGCACTACACAATCGAAAAATGACAATGCACATGTCTGCGCGAGCGCTGTGGAGCTCGATACACCTCATCGTCTCGTGTCGCAACAATTCTTGACAAGTGGGCACCTCAAAGCTTCCCACCAAAATGCCTCCCCACCCCCCTTGAAGAAGCTGGCAACCCAGGCTGAATTCTAAGAGCGCAAACGTAGGCTTACCGAAGCCACAAAGGCTACATGTGTCTGGGGGGTGCAGGCTACACCAGAACAGCACACATCAGTATCTCTTCCTGCAGCAATTCCCTCAACACTTCGCATTACGTGTGTGTCAACTACAGCCGAGTCTACCAAATTCATCGCACTCTAGGTACGTATTCCAGTTCTTATGTTATTTCTCAAATTTTTCTCCATTACGTATGAACCAGTTTCTACTGTATAGAAGTCATGACTATTTAGCAAACTGGGCAAGATCTTTAGAGCAGAGCACTTATGTCATTGCCATAAATTGGCTGCCTAATGTTCATTAAAAAAATAAAGACTTGTGCGCTTTTTGGCCTCAGCTGTTGTGGGGTTGCGCGACCCTCGCGCCTCCCCTGATGTTTTTCCCGCATAGCGCGTCTCCTGTAGTGCGGCTTCGCCGCACACGCGGCGGTCCGAGTGGTACAGGCGCAGTCCGAGAGATGGCGCTAGTGTTGCGCGGCTGCGGGGTTACCCTCGGCGGGAGAGACAAGGCGCGCTCTCTTGGGTTGGAGACAGCAAGCAGCACGGACGTGCCGTGCCGCGGGTGGAGCGACCCTCTTTCCCGGCGGGTCGGCGAACAGCGCCGGACGTACTGCGCGCGCGCGCCAATCCATGGTTCGGCGAGACCGTCTCGCGTCGCCGCCTTGGACACCGTTGGCGTGACTGTACACGCGAACGACCAGGCGTTGGGATCCAGCATGGGGCGAACATATTCGCTCGCTTTGCGGTCGTGGTGAGTCGGACTTCTAGATTTGTCGCGCGCCCATCGGCATGTTTTGGGGATAGCAACTCGGCTAGCAGGCATTGATCTATGAAAGGTGCAATAAATGCCCTTGTGACTGTTTGCACTACTGTGTACTGTCGTTCCTTTGTCCCAAGAGTACGGAGGAGAACCCCGTATCTTCCCACACTGTTTGAAATCACTACTTAATTGCCTTGCAGGATCTCTCTCTGGGAACTGAATTCAGGCAGACAAAGAAAGCTTTGTGTCTACATCTACCTTGCGACAAACACATTACCAATTGGCTGAGGAAATTTTCGCTTCCATCGCACTACTAACAACAAACTCGACTGCCAGTCCACTGCTGCATTTAATGTTTCAGTTGCCGAGTCTGTGGAAGACGAAGGGAATTTCGTAAACAACTCACCCTAGGTAAACGCGCTTGTCATGCCGATACTTGCGACTACTCATGTCCCCATGGTCTCGAATGATCTTGCGGATGTGCTCAGGTGGCATGTCTTCCTTTTGCGCATCCACAAAGCCAAACTTGCGCTTTTCAGCATACCGCTTGGACTGCAGCTGCTGCCATTTTCGTGCTACAAGAGAAACGGCCACAATTACAACCTTCATTGCACCTGCTTTCAGCTGTCAGGGCACAACAACAGAGCCGTTGAGGAGCACACTTTCGAGCAGCTGCCATTAATGTTGCAGCACAAGGTAGATGCCAAAGTTGGCTTCGCTAGGCAAATGCCTCCTCCAGGGAAGCAGGCACAGTGTCGCACTCAAGGGGCATTCCATTCGCCTTCACTTCAGGAACTAGTTCAGGTAGTGCTGCCCGTTTGTTTTGGCAGTGCAAGCGTGGCACTTCTGCACGGTGCCGTTCGTTCCAGAAAGTGCAGCCTCAGTTCCCGAAATTTTTGCACTGCTGGATTGTCAGTGCTGATGTCATGCTGCAACGAAGCAGCAGACAATGCTACAAGAAAAGTGTCTGTGCTGCCGACACAAACTGCACCATTAATTGGCAACAATGGCACCCATGTCCACCTGGCCCTCGAGCGTGTTCCGAGACAGGCAGAAAAGGCACTTGAAATCGAATTCAAGGTAGGTATACCCGTTTTCTTACGTGTCTTATTAGCTTATGTGCCAGCACTCCAACTACGCACTGTTATACAGTGTTATACTGCACATTTTAGCTGTCGGAGTGCTCGTAAAGAGCCAGCGTCTCGCAGCGTGGCTGCCGCGAATCTGACAAAGGTCGTCATTCCCAACACAATCACAGCACATGCAGGCCAACACCAGCAACAAAAGGTGCGCACGATCTGCACCACATCGGCATTTGTTTCAGGAAAACCCTGGTGCCACACTACCGCTGCACTTCTGACCTGGCACTGCACGGGCTTGGAACTGCACAGTGGAACTGCAAACAGTGCAGGCGAATCAAACAGACCTACAATAAATATTTAAGTCCAGTGCAGACGATAAGCAAAGCTAAGCTGGCAATGTGAGAACTGCCTTAAATGTAGAATCGCAATGTAGAATCAATACTATTCTGGCCCAAAGCCATGAAAAGAATCTGCATTCTATCATTAGAATGCAAACTATTTCCCTGTTCTGTTACACTTCTAAAACAATTTTTTAACCATTTATTCAAATTTCACAACCACCATATAAGGTTTATTATGCCTATAGTTCCCGCAACATATCAATGCGAAAACAGAACAAGAAATCATTGTGTATGCTCCTGCCTCTACGATAACTCTCTATGCTATGTGCTAATGCTAGGAGTATAACTAATAAAACTGTACAACTATAAAGTTTACTCTTGGCCTTTTGTCTGGATGTAACACTCCTAACTGAAACGAGGCTAACTTAAGACATCTCGGATGCAGACATAGTACCAAGCTCTCACATAATGGTCAGGAGGGATTGTGGCTCAAGAGGGGGTGGCATAGAAATTATCTTAAAAAAAGGAATTGATTTCACTATTATTCATCATGAGACGAATGTTGAAATGGTCTGGATTTTTGTTCATTTGTGTGAATGCAGCCTACTAGTCAGTGCAGTCTACAGGCCTCCCAGCACTGACGTTTTGATGCTTCAGTCCCCCCCACTGCATGAATTTATTCAAATAAACGCCAAACGCTAAAACAAGATTATCATGTGCGGCGACTTCAATCTGCCCACAATAAACTGGGAACTGTGCTGACTACCCCCTTGCGAGCAGTCTGAAATGTTGCTTGATATTGCATACTGCTTTAATCTCACACAGCTTGTACAGATACAGACACGTGTCACTTCCAGCTCCGGCACCACACTTGACCTTGCTTTTGTTTCTCAAGCCATTCATGAAAAAGGCCCTTCCTTGGATGTTTTACCCGGAATATCCGATCACAAGATTATTCTCTTCAAACATAACTTTGTGATAGCAAGATCGCGCGTACCTATGAAAGAATTCTTAAATTTCAATAACACCGAAGACGAAAGCATTCATGACTACTTAGAACGAGATTTTGACATCTTTTGCCAAAAAGAAAGACATGGTTTCCTAGGCGTCAATGAGCTGTGGCTGCACTTTATGAGCACCGTGCGCGAATGCATAAAAAAAATACGTTCCTAAAAAGCAAAAAGAGATCAACAGAAAAAACCTGTGGATTACTAATAAAATCCTGCACTTAAAGCGTCGATTAAAACAATTATCACGCTATCGGTCAAGCCATCTCTGTCCTGGCGTCACTCTGAGCAAATCTTAGATCCGAATTAAAATTAAGTAAATACCATTTCTTTGATGTCAGAATGCACAACTTTCTAAAAAAACAACCCAAGGAAGTTTTAGATGCATATATCGAAGCGAAACAGCCTTGCAGACAAGATAAAACTAAATGATGTAAAAGTTACCAACACTCAGCGCATTGTGAAAGCTTTTTAACGTTTTTTTCGTCGGTATTTTTACATGAACCCACCATGGAAGATGATGCTCACTGCGTTGGTCTCGGGCTTCCAGATCTTCCCATGTCTGAGCAAGGCATATTTTCGTCACTCCTAAACATAAAAAATCTGCAGGCCCTGACGACATACCTAATGCTTAATCGGTTAGCCAAATGGTCCGCAAAATACCTGTTCGTAATATTTAATGCAAGTTTAAATGAAGGGGATCTACCTAATGAATGGAAAGTCACCAAAGTCAGTCAGTCAGTCAGTCAAGAACTTTACTGAAATCCTGAGGAGTTTCAAGCCATTGGAGATCCCACGTGGGGAACTCCTCTGGCCGAAACCGTAGGCGACGCCCAAGTCGGGACGGGAACGTGGTAACGTTCCGCCAGTTCTTGGGCCCTCTGGATGGCCTTGAGTTAGAGTTTGAGGTCCGGGCTTTTGAGGGCTTCTTCCCATTCGGACTCACTGGAGAGAGGGCCCTTTGGTAACGCGGTACATTGCCATAGCATGTGCGAGAGTGAGCAGTAAAGTTCTGGGCAGTCTGGGCAATTTGCCGGGATTTCTGAGTTGTAGTGGCTTAGTAGGCCTCGTGACGGACACGAGTCCGTTTGTAGCATACGAAACGTGGCCGCCTGCGCGCGTTCGAGTTTGGCGTGCCGGAGCGGGAATTTGGTTCTGCCTCTTCTATAGTGTGAGGTGATTTCTTGGTATGTTAGCAGCGGGTCATTAAATTGAATGTCCAGCCCCTCGGAGGCCGTGGGACTGTCGCGGCAGGCAAGGTGGGCAGGTAGATATTTTTTTTTTTTTAGATTTCGAGAAAGCCTTTGATCGAGTTTCATACAAAAGAATGATGATACAGCTAAACAGCATCATACACAGCGAACAAATTTCGTGTTGGCTTGATTTGTACTTGACGCATCGACTTGTCCCAATTTGTCAGCATAAGTGCTTCGAAATCACCGCTTGCCTCTGTACTTTCAGGGGTTCCACAGGCTCGGTTTTAGGGCCACTTCTTTTTCTTGTTTACCTACATGACCTGGCTTGCAAATTTTCTGTGTGGTGCTGCTTTTTTGCCGACAACTATTTATTTGAGCATTCAATCTGTGGATGACCAATCTAGCTTAACCGAATATCTAATAGCAATACACGACTGGTGTATTCAGTGGCATACGACTCTAAACATCTCGAAATGCGCGCACATGGTTATTACACACAAAAAAATCAGCTAGTTTGCACCTACAAGATAAACAATATGGATATTAAACAAGTAGAGCAATTCACATATCTTGGAATTACAATTGATTCTAAGATGAGCTATAACGCTCATGTTCGGTATGTTTAGTCAGCAGCAACAACAAGTTGTGGTTATTGAAGCACCGTTTAAAAAACTGCACTAGTGCTACCAAATTAACCACATACGTATAAGACAGTTATTAGGCCAATACTCGAGTATGCAGATATTGCCTGAGACCCTCATGCAAAGGCCGGTAGAGACATTATTGAAAGAGTACAAAAAAAAGCTCTTATATTTATTTACAATGCTTATGATTGGCGCATTTCAGTCACCGATTTAAGATTGCGATCTGGGCTCCAAACACTAGAAACTCGTCGCAAAATGCACCGTCTACAAACCATGTATAACATAGTTAACAACCACACTAAAATGAGATTTGACAACTACATGCAATTTAATAAATTGCGACTGAGCAGACGGAAGCACAATCAAACATTATTGCCTCATGCTAGAACAAACGCACATCTTTCTTCCTTCTTGCCCACAACAATTCGCGGATGGAACGCCCTTCGGCAAGGCATGGTCAACTCAATCACTCCAGATTCCTTCTTATCTGCAGTACAGACGTACTTGTAATGTCATGCATGCATTGTTTCTTTTTGCTTGTGTTACATATTCTGATGTCTCTTTTATTACGCCTTTCCTATTGACAGCAATGTGATAGCATCCTCGTATCTCCTTGTACTTGTGAAGTCTAGGGTTTGACGAAAACTCGTCTGGCGAGGAAAGAACATGGCTGAATAAACGTACACTTGCCAGCACTTGTGTATTAGAATATGTTTGCCTTGCCTATTAGGGTGTCATTTTATTATTATTATAAATTTTGTTCTCTTGAGGAAAAAGAGTTCGAAATCACGTGATGTTTGTACCACTCCTGCCTGGGATTCCAAATGGAAGCCGGCAGTATGGCGAAATAAATAAATAAATAGTTCTTGGGTCATTTCATTACATTTCATTACTTTGTCATTCTTGCCTATTTCTTGTGCTTTGTTGAATGTTTGTCATTCACATTCTTCCTATTCTCGGGTGAGAAGAGATAAAGAGCTGAGCTGAGAACAGTGGAGAAGAGCTCCGTCCAAGGCCTAGGAGCCAATGAACCATCTACCAAGCACACACTTGCGACGACAAACTGTCCCGAAGCCCATGCTTAAGAAAACTCAATTGTTCATATAGGTTTCCATCGATTGCAGTGTAATTTCAGAGGTCTCTTAGACATTATTTATTGTGCTAGTCACACCTCACTCAATGACTCATCCTTTACCAAGAATTTTAAAAATTATAATGTTAACAATTTAAATAGAAAAGCAGCAACCTTGGGTAAAGCATGATGAATTACAGATGACTTGAAAGGGCATTTTTTTACTGGCTTCTTGCACCACTTCCTATGCTTTTTGCACAGAGATAAGGAGGACAGAGCATTAAGCACCTTTCTCCTGAAGCTTCTCCTCTGAGATGGCCTCCTGCTGGCGCTGCTGCTGCTGTTGAAGCTGCTGCTGCTGCTGCTGCAGGTGCTGCTGCTGTTGCTGCATCTGTGCATGCACTTGGGCAGCCAGCTGGGCTGCCATGGCCTGCTGCTGGGCCAGCACACCCATCACATACGGCTGGCCCAGCATGTATGGCGGTAGGCCCGCCATTGTGCGCCACTGGAGACACCCGCTGAATCAGACTGCATTGAGGATAAACGAGCTTATAATTGCAATTCCTTAATTTCCTAAAGGTTAAGAGATCAACCGACACTTCCAAATAGGTGTGCTGTCTAGAAATTTCACTACTATTAAACAGCGTGATGTTTGTCGTGGGTGCAAGGGTCCACCTTGTCTCATTTTTAAAGACCCCTCACCAGATTTGGCCCTATTTAACAAACAAGTGTAGCGTATACATGACATGCTGACGATAGCATCTGCAAAGTATTACAAGGCTTTACAGCGAAGCTGTATTTGCCTAGGGAATTTGTCCCTCTGTGTGCAGAAAACTCTAGTGTCCTCTAGGGAGCAGTGGAAGAACTAATGTGTACTGAAGCATTTTGAATAATTAAAGTGGAACTCTTGGCGCCTTCTATGAAATATGACAAGCATGGATAGAGAGCCAGGTTCTTTCACCTTGAACTGCACAATTGGCCCTGTGTGCGTAACATAGGCATACTGCCGCAGCGAATCGCGCAAACGGCTCGGAAACGCGTGTCCATGGGGGAGGTCATTTTTGCTCAGACATTGCCATGGCCCGGCCATGCATCGTGCATACTCCCGAGATCCAGCGAATGTGCGAGCAAGGACGCGGAGAGCAGCGTCGGGACTGCAACCGTTGCCGTCAGGCTGCCGACCCAGCAGCATCAGAAGAAGAGCACACCCGTTCCACCAAGCATGCGTATGTATACTATGTATGTTCGACCAGCCACTTCTAAACGAGATATACACAATGCCATGCGCGATGCATTCTGGTGGACCGGTGATGACAACCAAATGAACGTCCTCGTTGGGGGCGATTTCAATGTTAATGTGTTGCGACCAGAAGCCACATTGCTAATTTCATTCATGTTAGAATGATTCCGACTTCTATGTCACACGGACACCAAGGTGCCACCAGCCACGAGGCACACTTCTTTAGATCTTACATTTTCCAAGAATCTACTTGGCATGATGGATGTGGAACCTCTGGCCGTTTATCATAGTGACCACAAAGCAGCCTTAGTAACATGCTTGGCACCACCCTCATGAGGTGGTCTTGTAGTAATGGGTGTGCAGCGAGGTACACAGCTGAGTAATAATTATGCATGTGTGTTCTTGTGAGTGAAACTAACCATGGCTAAATAAAACATGCACAACAAACAGTATGTTAAACTTTGTATTACATACGAAGTGATACCGACGAGGCCGCCCCTATATGCTGCTGCGCTGGTCATCCACCTTCACAGGGTGGTATGGAGCTGAATTTTTTTTTTTTTTCTTGGTTTGGTCCCAGGCCCCATATGTGGCCTGCTGTGTGGCCCTATCGGCAAAGTGAATGCTGGTCAATGTTGAGTAATCTCTGCGCAGACTAGCATCCTGGTGAAATTCTGGATGACTTCAGGACATTGCATCGGACAATGCTGCCATCATTAAATGTGAGAGCAACGTCCAGCATGGCTATGTTCAATGTCTCGAGTGTATTGAACATTGTATGTTCTATTTCAGTAGTTCCTCGCAGCACTGTGGAAGCTACGGACTTCTTTACTAATCAGGAGAGCAAGCACACTCCTAAATGTGTCCCTCCACAGTGACATTTGCTCGCTGTCTGCTCCCTCAAGGAGAGTGCACGTGCTCAGGGAAGCAATAGAAACAAGAGAAAAGGGTGTGCATGCATCTGCAGCAGTAACAAAAATGCCATAACAACAGTCATGCATTTTTTCTTCATTTTTTGTGGCATCTGCAATGTCTACGAACACAGGCAATGGGAGCCGCTCAGCCAGTGTGCAACCTTGGATGGGATGGTGCCGCCATCTCTCGATCCCTCTTGTAACATACACAGTGACGGAAGCGGCAGTTGGCCTTTTGGGACAGCGTTCAGAGCAGGAAAAATCACAGTTTGGAGCAGAAATATATGCTTTCAAAACAGAAAAATTTGCTGTTTGGATCAAGAAAAGAATGCTTTGGAGCAGTAACTTACTGCTCTGCTCAAAGAAGAAGCTCTGTATAAGTTAGTACTTTCTGAAACATTGCATTCAATCTGTATTATACTGAGATGCAAGTATTTGCTCTTCAACTTGCTGTTCCATTTCATTGTTATATAACATGAAGATAAGCGCAAACTTAATCCTAATTCACTGTTGATTTGCATTTCAATAAAAAATTTAATAAATAATTTATTTTCATCTCAAGGAATTGAGCCACCTGCAGTGTAGATAGCCTATCACATGTTGACATACACAGGCAGCACGGTCACAGCTGCACAAATTGCAGCATGTATGTCATCAACGTGCCTATACGTGTTAATGAATTTCCATAAAACATACAGTTGGTACAGACTTGGAGTGATCAGGCAGCCGCAGCCAACAGTTAGGATTGCGCGGGCCCATACAGAACCGGCATGGCCGTAGGGCAGGTACACCACTGGTGCCCTATCACCCAGTTTAGGCACTCGCTTCTATCACCACTTACAGCGACATAGAAATCTGCTACAGTTTGCTTTTCAAGTGAAGTTGTACTTAATAAAACAACATTAGATAAAATCTGCAAGTGTTTCGTAAAGCAGAGCCCGGTACTAAACCACTGGCGTGATCACCAGCAACGATCCAACGGCATTGCATCTTGCAGATGGAAAACGAACACCGATCAGCAAGGCGGCTTAGGTGGTTTGCAAGCACTACATTTCAATTGTTATTCGCACCGACAAAACCGAGAAAAGCAGTTCTGTTAAGTCCACCTTAACCGCGTTGTCAAAAATAAGCGCTCTATGACAAGCTGCGGCCAGATCACAGGCGCCATCAGTCATCATTAGCGTTTTAAATGAGCATTTTTACACTCCGCACATTAGCTGAGCAGAGCGGAAGCACAAGTGTGCATGCACCGTCCACTTAGCCACAAGCGGGCTAGCAGAGCGACAAATATGGTCCACTTACAAGCTCCCTGAGCGGAGTGTCGCTGCCATCTTTTGCTAGCAAGGGTGGTCAACGTGCGCATCCTTTCTCGTGCGTGTATCAAGGCACCTCGCGAGCCTTGCTCTTTCCAAAATAGCTGCCTCCAGTGACATGTTCTCAACCATGCCGTGCACTTCAACCACGCCTTTATGTACATCTGCACAGCACAAGCCACAAAAGCTATTTCGCACAGACGAAGATTTATGTCTGCTACAAGAAGTTGCAAGTGCTGACCCATTTGAAAACCCCGCAGCGTGGGAGGATGTGGTGCACGCTGTGCAGCGCGTCGGCTAGCGCTGGCGTCAGAAAGGATTGAAGTGGATGGGAGTGCAAGCTCACGGGCTATCATGTGGAGTTCGACAAGACTGCGCTTTATTTTCCACTGGATAAAATTGACCGGTAATGCATTACAAGCGCACGTCTAGATACTTCATGGAAAAATAAGTTATATACATTTGTTTTACTCTATAAAAGTGATCAATGGGTGTTTTCCTTTCATTACCCTGAATTTAGTCAGAGGGCACTGCAACTACGAATGGTCTGCTCCACTACGCTAAACGTATAACTAAAACGTGAAAATACCCCGCCACTCCGCTGTCACTTAGCGGGGCAACTTGGTGTGGACCGTAAAGACACTCAACTAAAACACTACTATTGCAGCGGTCAGCGAGACAGGCCAACCGTTAGGGCGTATTTCAATTTGTGCTATGGCATGAGCTATCAAACCATCTACTAACTTCTGTATTTACATTTACTAGATTTAGCCCTAGGAGTGCTGGCCAGTGCCATTCATTCATATTTAAGTTTTATGGAATTCTTAAAAATCGCCTGTGGCAGATACAATAATTCTTGTCCATGAGCTGGATTACTCGAAGAGGCGGGCATTGCTAGCATGCAAAATCAAAACACATATTCAACTAATTAACAAATTTTCACTTACCACACATGTTACCACACACTGCTAAAGTATACCACTGAGGCTATGTTCACACTTGGGAAACAGCAAGCAGCCGGAAAATCTTTTCCGCGCATGTACAAGATGTTCACATTTGTTTCGCCACTGCAGCAGAAACCACTGCCGCTTTCGCCCACATCCATCTAGTTTGCGTACATTTGTTTGCGTGGTGGCGCTGTTCATCACGCTATTTCAAGACATACGTTCATTCATTGACCCATCAGTTACTAAAAGCTATCATTTCGCGCAACTGCACATGTCGTTTTTAACTTTCGCCTACCAGGGAAGATAACCAAGACATAGTTTCGATAGTTTAGCTAGTTGCTTTACCTAAAAATAGACAATGAACAACGGAAAATGTTAAATTTTACGACCGGATGTTTACATGCTAGTGCAGCTTCTGGTTAAGCGAAACGGCATTCCGCTTCGCCGTGGCGAAAAAAATCGGTCCGAGACCGATTTTTTTACCGTCTGATTTTCCGCCTATTTTTTTCGCCTAGGCGGGCGGATTTTGTCAAGTTTTTCAGTTTCTGCCTGCTCCAAGACGAAATGTGAACGTAGCCTGAGAGCCTCAGGAACAGAATATTTTTCTTAAATAAATTACCTGGCATGCGTTTACTAATATAGCACTTCTTCTGCATGCCGTCAATTTGTGCGAAATGGCACCTAACTGGAACAACCACAAATTGGATAAATCCCATGACTGCAGAGATAAAAGTACAGGTGCACAAATACAAACTTTTTCTAATACAAACTGAATACAAATAGTAAACAAAAGCGGACGCATATAGGTACAGCAAAAATATTATGCTTGTGCTTATTAGTGCTAGAAAGACAGCTATCGGGGACAACTACCTCGAGGGCTATTTCGCCGTGCGGCTAATTACGCGCTCCACGCAAAAACGCCAAGTACAGCTGCACGTAACCACGGTTTCACCGGCAGGGACAAGAAATAAGTTTTAAGCACAAGGTCAGTAATTTTACGTAACAGCTCTGCGGAAAACCCACAAGGTGGAGGGAAGTGATTAATAAAAGGAGAATAACACATCCACCCAATCGTAGCAATTGCTACAAAGGAAACCCAGACGGGTTCCTCGAAAGGAAAGCCTTGCAGTTGTCGAAAAATTCGTCCTGGTCCGGGACTCGAACCAGGGACCACCACCTCTCCGAGGCAGCCGCTCTATCATCTCAGCTAACCAGGCTGCCAGCAGATGGCACGGCGAAGTCGAACTTATCAACTCAAAGCAAAGGCAGGAGTTTGAATGCAAATGCGCGGCTCGTCCTGTCTGCATCTAGGCTTCTAGTCTTGTGTCACTTCTCGCTACAAATCAAGATCGTGTTACCGTACCAACTCGCCCAGCTTTCTATCATTTTGCATAATATAGAACTCGATGGCACCAGCCAATCACATGGCTCGCTGCGCTATTGAAGTCGTCGCCCTTGTACTCTTGTGCGACTCCAGCATATATTCAAAATGAACACGCACTTTAATGCGAGGTTTGCGTATTGACTCGCCTAGTTAGACGAATGTGACGACATACGATATGACACGCACACTAAGCACAAGATTCACAAGCAAGCTCTACAAATGCCAAAGGGCCAATATAGTGGGTTTGCTACAGACATCTCTAGCTAAAGGCTTTCGTTGTGAGCAAGATTTGTTTGAAGCCCACGCAGTTAAGCCTATCATCATTTGTTCCTAATATAAACGCTACGGAATTAAAATACAATTCGTTTAAACACCTTATGACAGTTGCAGTGTTTTAACAGCTACTATGGTGGTTTTCTTTTTCTTAACAAACACCGCTGAAATGACAAGGCTGCGCGCGCGTTCATGAGCACGCGAGGCATGCACGTATCTGCAAATGTCCCGACGAAAATTGCTTCAAGACTTACACTCTACGGTGACATTTCTGCTGCAGCAAATCATACTTGGAATGGCAACTCCAAAATTACTTGGGCAAAAAAAAACTGCCCGCACTTTCTGACACGCACACCGCACGCGGTTACAGTAATACAGGTATCGAAAACACAACGTTCACATAGGCCGGTGCGCACCTTCTTTTTTGACGATGACCATGACAATCCCAATGCTAACGTTATAGTCGATGGACCATGCCTGGATTTGGATTACCCAAATAATAAATGTATCATCTATTTCTATTATTCTTGATAAAAATGTTCCATTTATTTTCTTACATTTACAAACTCTACTGAATGTTTACGTTGTTTTCTCAAACAATATTTGACGATGTCATAGAGTAGGATTGTAGGATACTCTATGGGTATGGTGGCTAGAGGGGGGTAGTGTGGCGGGCGCCTCATCCGCGCCGTGGAGGACATAGAGTTAGTAGAACAAATCTAGCCGGAAAAGTGGGAACCTCTAGGGCGCCGCCCTGTTGCTACTGGTCAATGTGGCCAGCGCAATTACTATTGAAAGAGCTGAAAACAAATACAGGTCACCTTATGCTTTTTCAACTAAAAACGCATACCTGATGGCTTTATGAAGGTGGTGCGTTAATATTAAGTTTACAGAAAGCGATCGCTAAGTCTGTGACTTATGTAAATAACGATGTACGCATTCATGCAATAAAGGATGACGCGAATTTCGGTTTCGAATCTGTTTTTTGGACGCGTAGTAGTTTCGTACAGTTTAGGTTTGACATGCGATCGCGCGTCCACATCGGACGCTATGGCACACTCGTGCCTTATGTGCCACCGAAGCCCAGAAGTGCTCTGGCATATACCTTCACATGTAAGTAAATGAATGTATCTCCTTGTTGAGAATATCACGCGAGTAGGCAGCTCTTGTGGTGCATCACAATAGTTTGAGAAGCGTCACAGTAGAGAATTTTTCTACATGCGGAGCGTTGTTTTTATTTGCAGGTTTCCCTTCAGTAGGAAATCGCTGGACAGGCGGACCAGCGCACCGGAATTGTACTGGCCAAGCGACAAGCAACTCAAAGAATCTGTTTAATTGCTGCACTTTGAACAATCATGCTTCTACAAAGTCCACAGCAGAAAAACAGCCTGATGCCGAGTATTTCTGTGCCACGAAGTAATCAAGAGGCGAGTGCCTAATGCGGACGAAATCGACTGCATCGAGACTTAGAACGACAGAAAGCTGAGCTAGTTGGTAAGGAATGATTATGCAAAACAGAGGTGAGGCGTGCAGACAGGACACAAGAGTAGAGAAGTGGACGGCGCTCGTGTTGTCCACTTCTCTACTTTTGTGTCCTGTCTGCACGCCTCACCTCCGTTTTGCATAACGAGTGCATCAACCCACATGTTAATAGCGTAGGCGTTTTATTAACTGTGCAATCTTTTCAACACTTCCTTGCATGCCATTTCATGTGGAATATCTTTTCTGGTCACAAATTTGTGCAGCGAATCTATTTGCATGATCGACTCCGGGCCTGTGGGACCGTTCACTTGCACTTGATGCTGAGTCTTTTACATGTATCCATAAACTGCAGATATGCACATCAGATCCCTGCGAACATTTTCAAAATTATTTTAGACAACAGGCACATATGCAATACTGACATAATCTCAAATACCACTAGCAGCTGGGACACATGACCATACTCGCAGGTAAAATAAGTAGATCGTGTGGACAGCTCCAGCTCATTTTCCTTTAATCAGTGTGTACAAGGGGTATGAAAAAATAATTTTTTTCTCGCGCACCGATTATTTTGCTGTATAAGCAAGACAACCCACCATGTCTTGTAGATCACACTAATATGTGCTTTAATTTACCAAGTGAGATGAGTTACTTTTATGGCTTATTCAGTCATATCACACTGCAAGCTGCATTCATCAATCTCCAATTGGATTTTGCAAATGTTTAATGAAACATGTTTCCCTTCTATGCAGATATACAATGGCAAGCCCTTCCGTGTGTTCCAAAGGTAAAATTTAAGCTCTAAATTAAAGAAGACATTTCTAGTCAGAGACAAGCAAAAATGTTGAATGCAGAGTATGAGAAGCCCAAGGTACAGAAATTATGAGAAGTGTCGAATGATTTTAAGGAAAGAGTCTTATTTGAAACTGCAAGACTCTTTAGTGGAGGTCAAGCAAGTCAATGTAGGTAGAATACTCTGCAAAATTATGCGAGTGAGGGGATGTCAAACAATGGGTCAGGAAATGCGTTGGTTTTCTGCAAAACAATGCATAAGTCACTTTAGCATCATGAGACTGCTGCTTGATAAATTCAGAAATAAACCAAACAACAAGACTCGCAAAAATAAAAAAAAAACAATTTAATGGTGCTCTCCCCACACTGGGATAAATAAAAACATCACATCTAATGTGGACATATCAGACGCCTTGTGAAACACTAAAGGAAAAATTCACTTTCGAGCTATGGCACTTGCCGCATAGATGTGGGGGACCTTGCACTAATAGTGGTAGTTACCACTGCATTTAGAAATTGAAAGCATTCATGCAGACAAGGATGATTCTTTATATTTTTGGCTACCACTTCACATGCCTCCACCAAGTGTTACAATGTTGCACGCAGCCATACTAAGGATGTCGCAGCAACACCTGCAGGTAAAAAGCAGAAGCAGTCGAAGTGCTGGTGTATTCTGCACACTAGCTTTGAAAACTTTTGGGCAAGAACAGTGCAAGAAGCAGACATAACAACTGCATTTATTTCCATAATTCCCCATTTGAATGGCCTTTTCTTTTTGCTTAGACAATGCCTACGCCTAGGCACAGCAGCTCCCTCATACAGACTCCGCAAGCCAAGAGGCCGTGGAGGCAAATGCAGGTAAGAGGCAAGAAGCAATAGCACTAGTATCGACATTCACCTGATTTCTTAGTTTTTCTTTCGTTTAGGCAGCCAGCACACCTCGAACAGCCACCTTGATTGCAGGTGTGTCACCCTAGTCGCCAAGGAAACATTTGAGGGAAAGCGACAGGCAATGTGAACAGCCACTTCTCCATGCAAACGATACTCTTTCTCTCGGATGACTCCTACGCCTCGCCACGCCAGCACTCTTGTGCACAAAGATGCCGCGGAGGCACGTGCAGGTCAGAGGCAAGAAGCAGTGGCACTGGTGTCGACATTCACCCAATTTCTTTTTCTTACACTGAGGCAGCCAGCACACCTCGAACAGCCACCTTGACTGCGGGCGTGTCAGTAGATTCCTGTTGCACATATGCTCATAATAAACTTCAGTAAACTTGAACTTGATAATAAACTTGATGGCAAATGGGACATTGATGCATTGTTTTTTTGAACATTTATTGGACGCATACAATATATGTTATACTTTGCAGTGCTACAGAGCGTATTTTGAAGCTTCCTCCTAGATTTTGCACCTTTAATTACGTATGTGTTGTGTGGTCCTCAGTGCAGTTCATGTAGCAGCTGCTTTGTCTGTGTATCGCACATTGGCTTAAGCTCGTGATATCCACATATTTCTCTCACATATACAAAATAAAGTTCTATGTAGTCTTCAGTGTTACAACAAAAAATGAAAGTAAAAAATCCGATCGTGAAATTGTTTATTACAGTGAGTCCTATGACAGTTACTGACAAGTTGACAACTTGAACTGGTCAATCCGTCCATAGCCTCCTCTATTTTTCAAAAATAAGGGAAGCTATGATCTGTCATGGCAAGGAATTGTATGTATACATAAAAAAGGGGGGGTATGTGCGTGTGTTTGTAGTGGGTGGTATAGGATTAGGGCGGTACGAAAGAATGTACCAACACCGTCCTCTAGACCCATTCCGTTAACGTACCGTAACAAAGCGCATTATTCATAAAGTTCATACAACCAACTCTGATATTACTACACACGCCAGGCGACGGGAGCTACATTTGCCATGACGTATTCGCGACTGCACCGGATGCCCTCCATATTATTCTCGTTAATCGTGCTCACTGCACCGAGGCAAAAGAAAGATCGTGGGCGCAGGTGCTTTTAAAGTATCTCGACCTTGCGAGGCACTGCTGCGCGTGCCAGGGGAGCTGTCCGTGCGAACACTCCCTGGCACACACCTGCCTCGGCGGCCCCAGCCTACGTACCGTTCTGCTTCGAGCTTTGATCCCCCCACTGTCCCATGGGTGCCCTGGAGTTCCTGCGCCGCCTGCTTTATTATAATTTCAGGTGCTCTCCTGAGACTTCCGTTTGTCGGTTACATGTGCCCTACAGCTGGATCAGTACTTATAATAATAAAAAAAACCGATCTATCGTCGCGGCGATAGATCGCGAATGCGGCTTTTGCAACATACCGCGCCCGTGCGAGGAGAATTAAGGAACGCCAACGAGGAATCTGACCACAGATTCGAGCTCGTAGCCTCGTCGAGTGACACTCCTGCAACAGGCGTGACCGCCGCTGAAAACCACATACCGCCGGAAACTTCAACAGGATCATCCCTCGGTTGCATAACTGCCACCTGTAGGCTGTTTCACATGCTGCGACTGCAACGACGAAAATCGGTGCTGTCGCACGCGTCGCAATGCGATTTTTTGAGGGCTCATTTCACATGATTGCGATTTCAACAACGCGACTGGTGCGACGCCCAGGGTTGCTTACTGCCAGGCTTCGTGGCACACGCTGCATAATTCTTTTATTGTAGTGAATAAAACGTTTACACTATAATATTATTGACTGCTCTTGATTAGAAGCAAATAATATGTACGTTTACTAATTTAAAAACGTTAGTTAAGATTTGTCTTGGGGTGCGCGACGGCGGTTTCTGTAGTTCAGTGCGACATCGCGCACGTAAACAGCTGTTCGCAGGTGGTTCAGCGCTGTGTGTTGTCTTATCTATATTCTATGACCGTTTCGTTCTGCCTGCGCTACAACAATCTACAAGATGACCTATCGACAAGTTCATGTAGCTACCCTCGCCGTATATGCAGTATTCGGAATTCGGCTGCCACGAAGTTGTCGTGTGAGCCCAACAAGATCCTCGCGCTACCCGTGCTCGGCGTCAGCTTCTGGAGAAATGATGCGTGTATATTGCCCGTGATTGCGCATATGTGGTGCCTGCTCCTAGCCATATTCTTACGCCAAACGCAACAAGAAGCACCAACCTGAACGAAGCCTCAAACGATCTGTGTGATTACGACGTGGAATGAAAATCGTGTTGTGAAATTCAACCTTAGCGCTAGCCTGGTTCGTCCATCGCCGTGCTTGCGCTGCGAATATATATGTGGGAGCCCTCTCTAAATATTTCTAAAGGCGCAAAAGCCGACGCATCAAATGTTTCGAGCAGTTACCGTCACTTTTGTAGAAACCTGTACGTTGTAACATAGCATTCTAAAAGACACGCTTCTCGTCCACTTTGTTGTCCCGTGTCTCGCTTCTAACAAGAAGACCATATCAATACGCGCTATTCGTAATGCAGGATCGTAGGCCCACGGCAGGCGCACTTGCCGTAGAATTTTTCAGCTTTCTGCTCAGCCTCGCACGCCTCTCACGGTTAGCCTGTTTTGTGGAAATAAATATTATTATTATATTATTAATGTTATTAGATATTATAGTTTCTTCACTGTAATATATAGCAATCATCCAGATTTCTTAAGCTAGTCATGCATTTAACCTGTATTAGATCAACATTGTTACGACATGCTTATGGGAGTCATTTCAAACTAGATTGCTCAGCCAGAGAAAGTACAAATGCAAGCCTCAATGGTTATTCCAATTTGGTATTCCTAAACAGATTATATTGGCAGAATTTTATGCCTGCTTGCATTTCCTGCAATTCAATGTTCAGAGCTGGAAAAACTGATTCCTTTTCTAGCTGTCGAAAGGCTGCTTCAATGTCGATAGCAAGCTATAATTATTCATTTCGAAAGTGTGAAGCAATGACTATATGTCTAAGCTTATCAATGCGTTTTTGTTCCACGCACAAAATGAATGCATGACGTGCTTATGTACTTATTTATTTATATACCTCGCAGGCTGCAAAGTTGGAGTATTATGCAAGGGGGAACAAAAAAGTTGTTACAAAAGGAAGAAGGGCACAACATTAGGAAAAAACCAGCAAAAAAAGCAGTACCAATACATTGCACCAACTAGCCCAACGTGTTTTACTGGCACAACATTATACCATACTTAACAAACAATAACAGAAAAAGTTACTGCCCATGCACCCTGTAGAGACGGTGAACCAGCAAAGCTGAAATGTGCAGCCCCGGTGTTTATCACCGGGTTAATTCCAATGGTTTATTCAAGTCTTTCTATATTATTGGTTATGTCTGCGTTTCTTAATGAGGTTATGCACATGTTTGACTTGGGTTTATCACATTCTTTATTTGGAATGCCACACATTGCACTTTGCAAGATCACCATCATAGAAAGTGCAATGGAGTGGTTCATTGTGTTAATCCAGCGTGTTTTGTA
This sequence comes from Dermacentor andersoni, assembly GCF_023375885.2. NCBI lineage: Eukaryota > Metazoa > Arthropoda > Arachnida > Ixodida > Ixodidae > Dermacentor > Dermacentor andersoni. The sequence goes on along the minus strand of NC_092816.1, from coordinate 4,265,889 downwards.
ATGCGTTAATCATAATGTTTATGACTCAGTTATGCACTGTAGTTACGAAGTGACACACTGGGGCTGCACATTTCATTTAATTAAATACAGGGACACATTTTCGAACCTATTGGGAAGTCGGAGAGACTGCTGCACGCGCGCTCTGCTGCTAGAGAGAAACGACGTCACTATCTGTCTAGCCAATGGCCCACCACACCTTTGCTGTGATAATAATGACATCATGATCTTGTCTTAACCCCATCCCCCTCTGTGTCCCTTCCCTGCAATAATACGCAGATATAATGTATGTTTGAAATGCATAAGCATTTCTATGTCTACCCAACAAGAAATGTCTCCATCCATCATGCAAGACGAATGCAATGGCTCATACCCCTACACTAGGGTTTTCGGGATCGGACCATGAGTGTTTCGCCTAGGCATATACAGCTTCACTGTAAAAAGAATGAACGCCTTTCTGCTAGAGACCAAGACAATCATGAGGTGTATTAACAAATGAAAGTTTATTGAACATGCCGAGTAAATGCTGTTCGACAAGCAATAAATCGAATTTACACAAAAAGCAGAAGCAAGATCTGATGTGTGTCCATACAGATCCCAACAGGAAACTCATCCATCTCTGAAAGTGTAACAGCGGCCATGCTGACACAAGATTCTCCCAGTGTATTTGCATCTACAGCATCCATAATTTCTCTAGGCAGCCGATCTCCACAGAATGCTAGCTTCTTCCTCTACAATGCACTCTCCACATCTGAGCGTGCATTGTAGAGGAAGAAGCTAGCATTCTGTGCAGATCGGCTGCCTAGAGAAATTACGGAAGCTGTAAATCTAAAAATGCTGGGTTAATCTTGTCAGCACGGCCTCTGTTAGAAATGGATGCATTTCCTGTTAGGAAACGCACATGAATTTTTGCTTCTCCTTCTTGTGTATGTTCAGTCTATTGCTTGTTAGCGAGCATTTACTCGGTGTGTACATTAAACTTTTGGTTGTTAGATCATCTCGGTTTTCTTGTTTGTCCTATGTGTTCTCTGGTGCCATTTGCAGCCAGGCTATTCATTTTTTTTTTTTAGACTGCAACAAGTCACTTTAATGGCCCTCATGATACCTTATAAAATCTTTTATTTGGCCAATGTAGCCAGAATGTACAGTGTGAAGCAGTAAGAACAGGGTATGCTAACTTCTAATTAAAAGGTTTATTGTGAAAATGCAGTGATCTATAAAGGTTACCACAAAGTAGTACAGCAATAAAACCTGATAAAGACTAGTGCTTGATGAAACCAAACATAAAAGTGGGAAAAGGAGAAAATACATATAGATATACAAGTCCAGGGGAAAAAAACATTGTGATCACCAAGTGTGCATGGGGCTACCCTCCAGGAAACTCATTTTTTTCCCAATGGCATGGAACTGGAAGAATGTGCTTGCATATGCAAGCTGTCAGTCTGTCTATTGGAATAACAACAGTGTTTCTTGAAAGGTGCCGGCATGCAGGATTGGCAATTGTAATGATTTTTCCCTGCACTTGGAATTTTTCTCTATTTTCTTTCTGTAGCATATTTATTTATGTTTGGCTGCATCAAGCACCAATTTTTATCTATCCTTCAAAGATGTCTTTCTTTTTCTGGGGAAAACTCGGGGAAGGCAGGAGATGGAAATTCAAGAGGATGAGCAACATGAGAACAAGGTGAAAGTAGGAGCCAACATTTCCACACGTGGACCTTGAAGAAGACAAGTCCACTTGTCGAAACGTTATATGGGGTTTAAGTTTATGTAGTGTCATACTACTGTTACACTGCTATTGCCAGATCAGTGTACTATATGTGCCTTATGTTTGCTTGCATCTTCATGATTAGCAACCTCCTCTGTGTGTTTGGCAGTTGCATACAGTCTCCTGGCCTAATTGTTTGCCCCCATATTCCACGGTATGGGCCTGTTATGTTTCAAGTTCAGGTACTCCAGAGGTTGTGTCTCTGAAGGGAGGGGTAGTCGTCTTTGCATCTCATATGCTAGCTGGCATAGTATCTTGGGACGAGGTTCTGAGCTCTTGAGACAAAGAATTTGTGCTGCAGGCTGCAACTCTACTCTGTCTAGGTGCTTGTTCGTTAGCTCTTTCTCATAGAGGTCTTCAAGCATGGTACAGTTGGAAAGACCTGTTATTACTACCCGATGCCTGTATTCGATGAGTTGTCTTTTTTGTGTGCTGCTGGTAATGCATACCGTACCACACCTTGGACACAAGCACAGCATCTGCGATTTTCTATAGTATCCACTCGTCCACCCCCATTATTTCGAGATTATTCTTTTCACCAGGTGAGAAAGTTGCGCCCAGGCATTGCATAATTGTTTCACCCACGTGCTGGCTCTGCCGTCATGGGCTTACACTAGCTGAGGATTTGTGGATGTTGACTTGCGGGCATATTTGTCCAGCTATGTGGATCACAATGTGCAATCTGGGGTAGTTCTTGATTCTAGTCTTTCTTTTTTTTCCAACGTCGATATGAGCTGACTTATCAGAAAGCGAGAGGCCAGACTGGCCAAGAAAGTCTGCAGTGTTGTTGAGGGCTTGTTGCATCATTCTTGATTTCTGTATAAGATAGCTTTCCCACAGACTGTAATACACCATAGGCTGTAGTGTTTCTTGTAGTATGCCTGTGTTGTTGGTGCGTGTGGGCCTAATGTACCTCCAACTCTCACCTGGAATTTTCTGTCTTTCAGAAAGTTACCGTTTAAGTGTTCTACCAGAAATGTTTTTGCTCATCGTTCCTCTTATTAGAGCAGCATGAGCTACTGCTGTTAAAAGCCTCTTCACTCTCTTCATTCTTTCATAAGCGGTATTACACAATGTCCTGCAATAAAGTTTCTGCTGCTTATGGCCCACTCATATCTGCCAGAAGGGACAACTCTTGAAAAAGTTTTTTTTTGTGCTATGTGTGCGACGTAGTATGAGCATTCATGCCTTGACATTTATACATCTGTAGAACCAGCTTCCTGACAGAGTACTTTCTATACCTGATCATGCTTATTTGTGCAGTGCTGTTGAACAATACATATGGATGCAATGAATATTTACACACTCGAATTATCACGAAAGATGGTTGTTTTACAATTCTGCCCTTTGCTTTCTATTGGTGTTAGATTTTGCGTAAGCATGCCCCCCTATGCAATAGCATTTTGAAGTGTAAGGGTTCAATAAAAGGTGAACTAAACCTAAGTGCAAGAGCTTTTTTTCTCACCTACGACTCCCATCGAAATGCGACTTCCATGGCTGGCAAATCAACCCCTCGCCTTGTGTTAGCAGCAGATTGCTATAGCCACAGTGGCAGGTGAACAAATTGAAGAACAATATTTCTGTCTATAATTTTTTTTCTTCCCTATATGTAAGTAAAGTTTGGAATAAGTTTGTCATTGCAAAAAAAGCCCAGTTTGTGGTCTTTTATTGAATAAACAACATATTGTGTATAGTTGAAATGCAGAAATTTGTTCTAAAATCCTCGGGTGATGTATGTTCTTGCAAGTAGCATGGTATTTCATTACTTCTAAAGATAGTAATCGCAGCGGATATCGTTATATGGGTTTACACACTAATATATGTGATCACAAACTTATTAGAAACTTACTAGAAACATGTAAGGCATGAATGTTTCTGCACACTTGATCAGCTGTGAACATGCAAGAACTGCTTGTACTGGCTGACTTCACTGCACAGTTTTGATTTACTTTTCTTCAGCGTGTCGTTTTATACTGGTTTATCCCAACAAGAACAGGCCGTTTGCCTGCTTTTCGCATTGTTGCACGAGTTCTACATAATTGTGCAGGAGGGTACGTCGTCACTTTGCCACTATAGCAAGCAATTTAATTAATCTACTAGCTGTACAGTTAATTACCTTGCAGAGCAAGTGTTCATACAGATGCAGTAAGGATACAAAGTCCGCAACATAGTCTATGTTTATTGGTTTCTGTGCAAGAAAAAAAAAATTCTCCAGAGAAGAGGTGCAACTTAACGTGCATGTAATATTTTATTCAAGCCACGGATTTAATGCTATCGTAGCAAATTCATTACGATAGCCTACACTTTTGCTCTGTCAAATTTAATAAGAGGCAAGATAAGCTTTCAAGATGCATCGGGAAATTCATGCTTGAAAACCGACAAGAAAATGCAACTGAACGGTACCGCGTTCAGCGCAACGTTGAAACTTCGGGTACTTTGCTGTCTTGTCATTTGCCCTTGCCGAGGTTGAAATAATTCAAGCTGCTCCGTAAGCGCGATTTTACAAAAGAACATTGTGACGACCTCGTCGTCTGCTGGGGATCGAACACCTCCTAGCACTGACAACTCTCAAAGGCGTACGAAGCAAACGTGAAAATGCACTTCATTTGCTGTGTAGCGTGTCAACAAACGCATAGCAATCGGAGAATGCAATCTGCGGTACAAGTTTTTTTATTCTCCCTTCGCGTACGTACCGAATTCGACGATCCACGTCTCCGCGCATTGCACTTGTCGTACGAGACGCCATTTTCCAAAACAAACCGGCGAAATAGCTCCGTTGACAGCTCTCCGAGCAATTTCGACGGAAAATCGCAGCGATCGGTGCGACGGTGCGACTGTAGCCTGTTTCACATGATGCGATTTTCGTCGCACCGGAAGTGCGATTTCCGTCGTTTGCGATGAAAATCGCAGTCGCAGTGCCGACCCCCCGATTTTCGGCTGCGACCAACCGGTTGGTCGCACAGTCGCACCGTCGCACCGATCGCTGCGATTTTCCGTCGAAATTGCGCGGAGAGCTGTCAACGGAGCTATTTCGCCGGTTTGTTTTGGAAAATGGCGTCTGGCACGACAAGTGCAATGCGCGGAGACGTGGATTGTCGAATTCGGTACGTACGCGAAGGGAGAATAAAAAACTTGTACAGCATATTCGATTCTCCCATTTATGTACATTTGTCGACACGGTACGCAGCAAATAAAGTGCATTTTCACGTTTGCTTCGTACGCCTTTGTGAGTTGTCAGTGCTAGGAGGTGTTCGATCCCCAGCAGACGACGAGGTCGTCACAATTTTCTTTTGTTGAGTAGCATGCAAAAATCGCGCTTACGGAGCAGCTTGAATTATTTCAACCTCGGCAAGGGCAAATGACAAGACAGCAAAGTACCCGAAGTTTCAACGTTGCGCTGAACGCGGTACCCTTCAGTTGCATTTTCTTGTCGGTTTTCAAGCATGAATTTCCCGATGCATCTTGAAAGCTTATCTTGCCTCTTATTAAATTTGACAGAGCAAAAGTGTAAGCTGTCGTAATGAATTTGCTACGATAGCATTAAATCCGTGGCTTGAATAAAATATTACATGCGCGTTAAGTTGCACCTCTTCTCTGGAGAATTTTTTTTCCTTGCACAGAAACCAATAAACATTGACTATGTTGCGGACTTTGTATCCTTACTGCATCTGTATGAACACTTGCTCAGCAACGTAATTAACTGTACAGCTAGTAGATTAAGTAAATTGCTTGCTATAGTGGCACAGTGACAACGTACCCTCCTGCACAATCATGTAGAACTCGTGCAACAATGCGAAAACCAGGCAAACGGCCTGTTCTTGTGGGGATAAAACAGTATAAAACGACACGCTGAAGAAAAGTAAATCAAAACTGTGCAGTGAAGTCAGCCAGTAGAAGCAGTTCTTGCACGTTCACAGCTGATCAAGTGTGCAGAAACATTCATGCCTCACATGTTTCTAGTAAGTTTCTAATAAGTTTGTGATCACATATATTAGTGTGTAAACCCATGTAACGATATCCGCTGCGATTACTATCTTTATAAGTAATGAAATACCATGCTACTTGCAAGAACATATATCACCCGAGGATTTTAGAACAAATTTCTGCATTTCAACTATACACAACATGTGGTTTATTCAATAAAAGACCACAAACTGGGCTTGTTTGCAGTGACAAACTTATTCCAAACTTTACTTACATACAGGCAAGAAAAAAAAATTATAGACAGACATATCGTTCTTCAATTTGTTCACCTGCCACTGTGGCTATAGCATTCTGCTGCTAGCACAAGGCGAGGGGTTGATTTGCCAGCCATGGAAGTCGCATTTTGATGGGAGTCATAGGTGAAAAAAAAAAGCTCTTGCGCTTAGATTTAGTTCATCACCTTTCACTGAACCCTTACACTTCAAAATACTATTGCATAGGGGGGCATGCTTATGCTCCAATAGAAAGCAAAGGGCAGAATTGTAAAACAACCATCTTTCGTGATAATTCGAGTGTGTAAATATTCATTGGATCAATATGTATTGTTCAACAGCACTGCACAAATAAGCATGATCAGGTATAGCAAGTAGGAAGCTGGTTCTACAGATGTATAAATGTCAAGGCATGAATGCTCATGCTACGTCGCACACATAGCACAAAGAAAACCTTTTTCAAGAGTTGTCCCTTCTGGCAGATATGAGTGGGCCATAAGCAGCAGAAACTTTATTGCAGGACATTGTGTAATACCGCTTATGAAGGAATGAAGAGAGTGAAGAGGCTTTTAACAGCAGTACCTCATGCTACTCTAATAAGAAGAACGATGAGCAAAAACATTTCTGGTAGAGCACTTAAACAGTAAATTTCTGAAAGACAGAAAATTCCAGGTGAGAGTTGGAGGTACATTTGGCCCACACACACCAACAACGCGGGCATACTACAAGAAACACTACAGCCTATGGTGTATTACAGTCTGTGGGAAAGCTATCTTATACAGAAATCAAGAATGACGCAACAAGCCCTCAACAACACTGCAGACTTTCTTGGCCAGTCTGGCCTCTCGCTTTCTGATAAGTTAGCTCATATCGACGGCGGAAAAAAAAAAAGACTAGAATCAAGAACTGCCCCAGATTACACATTGTGATCCACATAGCTGGACAAATATGCCTGCAAGTCAACATCTACAAATCCTCAGCTAGTGTAAGCCCATGACGGCAGAGCCAGCACGTGGGTGAAACAATTATGCAATGCCTGGACGCAACTTCCACACCTGGTGAAAAGAATAATCTCGAAATAATGGGGGTGTACGAGTGGATACTATGGAAAATCACAGATGCTGTGCTTGTGTCCAAGGTATAGTACGGTATGAATTACCAGCAGCACACAAAAAAGACAACTGATCGAATACAGGCATCAGGTAGTAATAATAGGTCTTTCCAACTTTACCATGCTTGAAGACCTCTATGAGAAAGAGCTAACGAACAAGCACCTAGACAGAGTAGAGTTGCAGCCTGCAGCAAAATTCTTTGTCTCAAGAGCTCAGAACCTCGTCCCAACATACTATGCCAACTAGCATATGAGATGCAAAGATGACTACCCCTCCCTTCAGAAACACAACCTCGGGAGTACCTGAACTTGAAACACAACAGGCCCATATCGTAAAATATGGGGGCAAAAAATTAGGCCAGGAGACTATATGCAACTGCCAAACACACAGAGGAGGTTGCTAATCATGAAGATGCAAGCAAACATAAGGCACATATAGTACACTGATCTGGCAATAGCAGTGTAACAGTAGTATGACACTACATAAAACTAAACCACATATAAGTGAGTACCACTCCAGGTCATCCTACACCTATAAAAACTGAAATGAAAGCATTCAAAGCAGCACTTGTAGTGCAGATTACACCCTGTACAACATCCTGCATGGATTCACCAGAAACTGTCTGGGCCTGCACATCATACAAGATTGTCAGGAAAATCAGGAGATTGACACGCGACTTGCAAGCACATGGCCAGAAATTAAATTACAGGATACATAGCCATGCAGATATTCCAGGACACAAGCGGGCTTATAAGCCCGACATAACTGAAAACTAGATGAGTTTGTGTGTATTCATTATTAACTAAAGCGCAAAAGATTTCCCCAGAAAAAGAAATACATCTTTGAAGGATAGATAAAGATTGGTGCTTGATGCAGCCAAACATAAATAAAAATGCTACAGAAAGAAAATAGAGAAAAATTCCAAGTGCAGGAAGAAATCATTACAATTGCCAATCCTGCATGCCAGCACCTTTCAAGAAACACTGTTGTTATTCCAATAGACAGACTGACAGCTTGCTTATGCAAGCACATTCTTCCAGTTCCATGCCATTGGGAAAAAAATGAGTTTCCTGGAAGGTAGCCACATGCACACTTGGTGATCACAATGTTTTTTTTCCCTGGACTTGTATATCTATATGTATTTTCTCCCTTTCCTGCTTTTATGTTTGGTTTCATCAAGCACTAGTCTTTATCAGGTTTTATTGCTCTACTACTTTGTGGTAACCTTTATAGATCACTGCATTTTCACAATAAACCTTTTAATTAGAAGTTAACGTACCCTGTTCTTACTGCTTCACACTGTACAGTCTTGCTACATTGGCCAAATAAAAGATTTTATAAGGTATCATGAGGGCCATTAAAGTGACTTGTTGCAGTCTAAAAAAAATATTAATAGCCTGGCTGCAAATGGCACCAGAGAACACATAGGACGAACAAGAAAACCGAGATGATCTAACAACCAAAAGCTTAATGTACACACCGAGTAAATGTTCGCTGACAAGCAATAGACTGAACATACACGAAAAGGAGAAGCAAAAATTCATGTGCGTTTCCTGACAGGAAATGCATCCATTTCTAACGGAGGCCGTGCTGACAAGATTAACCCAGCATTTTTAGATCTACAGCTTCCGTAATTTCTCTAGGCAGCCGATCTGCACAGAATGCTAGCTTCTTCCTCTACAATGCACGCTCAGATGTGGAGAGTGCATTGTAAAGGAAGAAGCTAGCATTCTGTGGAGATCGGCTGCCCAGAGAAATCATGGAAGCTGTAGATGCAAAGACACTGGGAGAATCTTGTGTCAGCATGGCCGCTGTTACACTTTCAGAGATGGATGTGTTTCCTGTTGGGATCAGTATGGACACACATCAGATCTTGCTTCTGCTTTTTGTGTAAATTCGATTTATTACTTGTCAACCAGCATTTACTCGGCATGTTCAATAAACTTTCATTTGTTTATATACCTCATGATTGTCTTGGTCTCTAGCAGAAAGGTGTTCATTCTTTTTACAGTGAAGCTGTATATGCCTAGGCGAAACACTCGTGGTCCGATCCCAAAAACCCTACTGTAGGGGTATGAGCCATTGTTTAAGGGGGTGTGAGCCATTGCATTCGCCTTGCATGATGGACAGAGAAATTTCATGTTGGGTAGACATAGAAATGTTTATGCATTTCAAACATACATTTATCTGCGTATTATTGCAGGGAAGGGACACAGAGGGGGATGGGGTTAAGACAAGATCATGATGTCATTATTATCTCGCAGCAAAGGTGTGGTGGGCCATTGGCTAGACCGATAGTGACGTCGTTTCTCTCTAGCAGCACAGCGCGCGTGCAGCAGTCTCTCTCCGACTTCCCAATAGGTTCAAAAATGTGTCCCTGTATTTAATTAAATGAAATGTGCAGCCCCGGTGTGTCACTTGGTAACCACAGTGCATAACTGAGTCATAAACATTATGATTAACGCATTACAAAACGCAAGTGCGTAACATAATTCAGAAAGACTTTGATGGGCCCGCTGGATTAACACAATGAACCACTCATTGCACTTTCCATGATGGTGATCTTGCAAAGTGCAATGTGTGGCATTCCAAATAAACAATGTGATAAACCCAAGCCAAACATGTGCATAACCTCATTAAGAAACACAGACATAACCAATAATATAGAAAGACCTGAATAAACCATTGGAATTAACCCAGTGATAAACACCGGGGCCGCACATTTCAGCTTCGCTGGTTTACCGTCTGTACAGGGTGCATGGGCAGTAACTTTTTCTGTTATTGATTGTTAAGTATTGTATAATGTTGTGCCAGTAAAACACTTTGGGCTAGTTGGTGCAATGTATTGGTACTGCTTTTTTTGCTGGTTTCTTTCTTAATGTTGTGCCCTTCTTCCTTTTGTAACAACTTTTTTTATTCCCCCTTGCATAATACTCCAACCTTGCAGCCTGCGAGGTATATAAATAAATAAGTACATAAGCACGTCATTCATTCATCTGCATACACCTCACACCATTCCTTGCTCAACAAACGTCACTGTGTTGATGTCTCGCAGCGTGCATGTACTTTAACTGCCGTTTGCATTTCGGTATGGTTTGTGAACAGTGTAATGCATGAAGATTACATGACATTAAGGTTGTGACCTATGCGGTGCATAAGCAAACCTTGCAAAAGATGACATGTTGGATGTTGAAAATAAGACAAATTGTATATATTGCAGTTACTTTAACAGCATTTCATTGACCACTTGACAAAAACTTCACTTCGCATAGATTCCAACACGTACACTGCATCTGCAGTTTTTTTTTTTGCTTATTAATGTGGTCGTTACTGCATGGCCACATTGCAGATTTGAAAACAAAGTTAAATAAATTTGTTTGTTGCAATATAACAATATGTGTAGATCACTGCGATTGTAACACCAGAACTTGATACAAACATGCACACTATAGGATGCCGACAAATGCTCAGGGCAAACTCTAGAATGTTTGCATCCTGATACTTATGAAAGTGAACGGTTTCATTCCATGGCTGTCAATGAGAGGGAGAGAGAAAACTTAATTGTGTTCGTGGAACAAAAACGCATTGATAAGCTTAGAGATATAGTAATTGCTTAACACTCTCGAAATGAATAATTATAGCTTGCTATCGACATTGAATCAGCCTTTCGACAGCAAGAAAAGGAATCAGTTTTTCCAGCTCTGAACATTGAATTGCAGGAAGTGCAAGCAGGCATAAAATTCTGCCACTATAATCTGTTTAGGAATATTAAATTGGAATAAACATTGAGACTTGCATTTGTACTTTCTCTGGCTGAGCAACCTAGTTTGAAATGACTCCCATAAGCATGTCGTAACAATGTTGATCTAATACATGTTAAATGCATGACTAGCTTAAGAAATCTGGATGATTGCTATAAATTACTGCGAAGGAACTATAATGTTTTATAGCATTAATAATATAATAATAATATTTATTTCCACAAGACAGGCTAACCGTGAGCGGCGTGCGAGGCTGGGCAGAAAGCCGAAAAATTCTACGGCAAGTGCGCCTACCGTCGGCCTAGGATCCTGCATTATGAATAGCGCGTATTGATATGGTCTTCTTGTTAGAAGTTCCGAGTATACTACCAGCGCGAGACACAAAGTGGACGAGAAGCGTGTCTTTTATAATGCTGTGTTACAACGTACAGGTTTCTACAAAAGTGACGGTAACTGCTCGAAACATTTGATGCGTCGGCTTTTGCGCCTTTAGAAATGTTTAGAGAGGGCTCCCATATATATATTCGCAGCGCAAGCACGGCGATGGATGAACCAGGCTAGCGCTAAGGTTGAATTTCACAACACAATTTTCATTCCACGTCCAGTAATCACACAGATCATTTGAGGCTTCGTTCAGGGGCACACGCGGGCTTTCGGGTTGGTGCTTCTTGTTGCTTTTGGCGCAAGAATATGGCTAGGAGCAGGCACCACGTAAGCGCAATTACGGGCAATATACACGCATCATTTCTCCAGGAGCTGACACCGAGCACGGGTAGCGCGAGGATCTTGTTGGGCTGACACGAGAACTTCGTGGCAGCCGAATTCCGAATACTGCATAAGCGGTGAGGGTAGCTATATGAACTTGTCGATAGGTCATCTTGTAGATTGTTGTAGCGCAGGCAGAACGAAACGGTCATAGAAGGTAGATAAGACAACACACAGCGCTGAACCACCTGCGAACAGCTGTTTACGTGCGCGATGTCGCACTGAACTACAGAAACCGCCGTCGCGCATTCCAAGGCAAATCTTAACTAACGTTTTTAAATTAGTAAACGTACATATTATTTGCTTCTTATCAAGAGAAGTCAATAATAGTATAGTGTCAACGTTTTATTCACTACAATAAAAGAATTATGCAGCGTGTGCCACGAAACCTGGCAGTCAGCAACCCTGGGCGTCGCACCAGTCGCATTGTTGAAATCGCAATCATGTGAAATGAGCCCTCTGAAAATCGCATTGCGACGCGTGCGACAGCACCGATTTTCGTCGTTGCAGTCGCAGCATGTGAAACAGCCTTGTGCGACCAACCGGTTGGTCGCAGCCGAAAATCGGGGGGTCGGCACTGCGACTGCGATTTTCATCGCAAACGACGGAAATCGCACTTCCGGTGCGACGAAAATCGCATCATGTGAAACAGGCTTGTTGCCGGATCCGGCAACAGTGGCATAACTGCCACTGTTGCCGGATTAAAACTGAATACTGTCACCAAGTCTAGGAAGCGTCTCAGGAGCTGGCAACATCGGCGCGTAGCAACATGGCGGCGCTGTTGCGGTTCCCGATTTCAATGCATGGGCCGCATGGGCCCTATGGGTAGCTTGTCCTCTAGAGTCAGTATAGTAACTCTCAAACACCATAGTGTTCCTGTATATGCTCCCGCAGGGAGCAGAGTTGCGCATACCTTTTCCGGCGCCGCTCGCACCGCTATTGGCCGAGCGCGAAAAATGACGTCAAATGATCCGCGCCGCTGCGAAGCCAACTTTACGGGCGCATCGCCGAATCATGCGAACTCGTCGTTTCCGTCAGTAGCATCGCCATTGCAATCAGTGGACCGTCGATCGTGCGTTCAGAGGAGCAGCTAGAAGCTCTTGCATCTTGAATCTTTTTCTATTTGCAGATTTGCTGCTACTAAATAGTAAGCACTACTAAATAGTAAGTACTACTAAATAGTAATAGTAAATAAAAGTAAGCTTTGCTTAAAATGTGCACATGTCAACATTTGAAATGCGCTTAAATATGTGTCTGCACCGCATGTATCGAAAACGTGCAGCTGTTGTGAACGATGGTTAGTGATAAATGGCGCTCTGTTAACGGTCACTGACACAACTGCAGGCACGATAGCTCTCTTGGCGACGGTCATTAATCGGCTGGTTTCGGCAGCCAAAATGCGCTAAGTGTCCACCTTACGTGTGTGAAGTTTTAAACACTCTTTAAAACATTCTTGCTTTCTGGTCATGATAAGACAACTTCATATGCATGCTGAAAATCATTGCACCGCTGTTTGTGGCAGCGTACTGCGCGTTTGCGAGCGAACTTTGGAGCTGTTCGAGCCACGGGAGTATATTATTTTGGGGAATCGAAGGCGATCCCACCCCATATTTGTACGTTCGTGTGTGTGTTTGTATATGCGTGTTTACATAGGTACATACAAAGTTTCGGTTGGTTGGAAGCCCACCCCCTCCGGCTGCACGAATGACTCGTTCGAGCGTAGCCTGTATTAACAAGTGCCCTTTGCTAAGCGCCTGCGAACAATTGGCGCTTGTAGCTCGCGACCACCAGAGAAAAGGGCGGAAGACCGCGCGGCATTTGGCTCCTGCGCGCGCAAGGAGTGGCTTCGCTGCAGAGCTGGATCACGGCGGCGGAACTATGCGCAACTCTGCTCCCTGCGGGAGCATATACAGGAACACTAAAACACCAACGTGCACTCCGCCGACTACCGGAAACCAGTCACACCAGAAGTAGGCTGCACTTCTCTTATACGACACCATGTAGCGCTACGTTCTCGCGAGAGTCGGGTAACACCTCGGATAACAGAATATAAATACCTTGGTATATGGATAAACGAAGGCAATGGATATATGGAAACACAGGACAAAACCATAACAGTCAAGGGAAAGAGAAATGCAGCCATAACGAAGCACAGAGCGCTATGGGGATACAATAGGTACGAGGTCCTCCGAGGTATGTGGAAAGGGGTAATGGTTCCAAGACTTACTTTTGGAAATGCGGTTGTTTGCTTTAAATCAGGGGTACAATCAGGACTCGACGGGAACCAAAGGTCAGTGGGTCGCCTCGCATTGGCCGCTCACGGGAAGACTACAAATGAAGCTGTGCAGGGGGATATGGGCTGGACTAGTTTTGAAGTGAGGGAAGCTCGCAGTAAAATTGAGTATGAAGAACGGCTGAGGAATATGGAAGAAATTGAATGGGCCGGGAGAGTGTTCAGGTATCTGTACAGGCAAAACATTGATTCACAGTGGAGGAAAAGAACTAGGAAGCTTACCAGCAAGTATGCGGCCTGTGGGGTGGGCAACGCAGCAACAAGGAAGGTCAAGCGGAAAGTCAGAGAGGCTGAATTAATCTCATGGGTGGCGGCAATGGAAAAGAAACCTGCCATGAGTAACTACTTAAGAGCAAAAAACGAAGTCAGGAAAGAAACCATTTATGATAACTCAAAGGGAAGCTCATTACTTTTCGAAGCGAGATAGGGATGCCTTAGAACACGCACCTATAAAGCGAGATAGAAGAAGGAAGAAGAAGCATGTGCTTGCTGTGGTAAAGCTAGGGAAACGACGGAGCATATTTTATTAGAATGTGAAGACGTCTACCCAGCGGTCGATTTAGGCACCACTGGCCTCCTTGAAGCCCTTGGGTTCAGCGGGAGCAGTGGTAAAGCAAACAGGTCCGCAATAGACATTAGTAAGAGGCGATTGGGGGATTGATGGAAGAAAAGTAGGGAAACGCCAAAAGACAGAGACGTACAAAAGCACAGTTCGCAATAGGGGATCAGAAAATTTGGGCGTGGTGGTTCATAGTGTTTTTTTTTTCTTTTTTCATTGTTTAACCTAGGTAGAATATTAGACAGTGTAGTAGCAAGAGCTGGGTGGCGCAACCCACCGCCCCGTTCCAAAGGGGACGCTCATAACATCCATCCAACCATCCAGTTAAAGTTACTGTATATGCTAACAAAGATTACCTTTGGTAGCATATAACTAACTCTAGCGAAAGTTAATGCCCTACATGTAAACGGCGTCGCATCGCCTTCTTCAAATGCGCTTGAAAATACGATGCGCCACTGTCGCATTCATGTACACGGGGCTAATGACTGCCTAGGCACTACGGAGGAGGTTTCTTAGCGCGTGTTGTATGCGTTTGTCCCCTAGACGTGCCGGCGTTACGGAGTACGGTCGAGTTTGTTCACGCTCCGCCGGTGGCTGCCCGCGTGGTGAGGCAGTGGGCAGGGACGCCCCATTATTAATATAATAAATATTATATTATAATATATAATAATAATTCTGAGAAGATCAAAGAACTTTGTTCGTTCACTTCGTTCTTGTCTGTTGTCTTTCTGTTGCGCTGTAATTAATGAAATAATGAGGCCGCACAGGAGAACAATACCCCCACCCAAGCCCCTGATTTCACATCCAAATCTATGCGCATACATACATACATACATACATACATACATACATACATACATACATACATCATCATCATCATCATCAGCCTAGTTACGCCCACTGCAGGGCAAAGGCCTCTCCCATACTTCTCCAACTACCCCGGTCATGTACTAATTGTGGCCATGTTGTCCCTGCAAACGTCTTAATGTCATCTGCCCACCTAACTCTCTGCCGCCCCCTGCTACGCTTCCCTTCTCTTGGAATCCAGTCCGTAGCTCTTAGTGACCATCGGTTATCTTCCCTCCTCATTACATGTCCGGCCCATGCCCATTTCTTTTTCTTGATTTCAACTAAGATGTCGTTTACCCGCGTTTGTTGCCTCACGCAATCTGCTCTTTTCTTATCCCTTAACGTTACACCCATCATTCTTCTTTCCATAGCTCGTTGCGTCGTTCTCAATTTCAGCAGAACCCTTTTCGTAAGCCTCCAGGTTTCTGCCCCATATGTGAGTACTGGTAACACACAGCTGTTGTACACTTTCCTTTTGAGGGATAGTGGCAACCTACTGTTCATGATTTGAGAATGCCTGCCAAACGCACCCCAACCCATTCTTATTCTTCTGGTTATTTCAGTCTCATGATCCGGATCCGTGGTCACTACCTGCCCTAAGTAGATGTATTCCCTTACCACTTCCAGTGTTTCGCTACCTATCGTAAACTGCTGTTCTCTTCCGAGACTGTTAAACAGTACTTTAGTTTTCTGCAGATTAATTTTCAGACCCACCCTTCTGCTTTGCCTGTCCAGGTCAGTGAGCATGCATTGCAATTGGTCTCCTGAGTTACTAAGCAAGGCAATATCATCAGCGAATCGCAAGTTGCTAAGGTATTCTCCATCGACTTTTATCCCCAATTCTTCCCACTCCAGGCCTCTGAATACCTCCTGTAAACATGCTGTGAATAGCATTGGAGATATCGTATCTCCCTGTCTGACGCCTTTCTTTATAGGGATTTTGTTGCTTTCTTTGTGGAGGACTACGGTGGCTGTGGAGCCGCTATAGATATCTTCCAGTATTTTTACATATGGCTCATCTACACCCTGATTCCGTAATGCCTCCATGACTGCTGAGGTTTCGACTGAATCAAACGCTTTCTCGTAATCAATGAAAGCTATATATAAGGGTTGGTTATATTCTGCACATTTCTCTATCACTTGATTGATAGTGTGAATATGGTCTATTGTTGAGTAGCCTTTACGGAATCCTGCCTGGTCCTTTGGCTGACAGAAGTCTAAGGTGTTCCTGATTCTATTTGCGATTACCTTAGTAAATACTTTGTAGGCAACGGACAGTAAGCTGATCGGTCTATAATTTTTCAAGTCTTTGGCGTCCCCTTTCTTATGGATTAGGATTATGTTAGCGTTCTTCCAAGATTCCGGTACGCTCGAGGTTATGAGGCATTGCGTATACAGGGTGGCCAGTTTCTCTAGAACAATCTGACCACCATCCTTCAACAAATCTGCTGTTACCTGATCCTCCCCAGCTGCCTTCCCCTTTTGCATAGCTCCTAAGGCTTTCTTTACTTCTTCTGGCGTTACCTGTGGGATTTCGAATTCCTCTAGGCTATTCTCTCTTCCACTATCGTCGTGGGTGCCACTGGTACTGTATAAATCTCTATAGAACTCCTCAGCCACTTGAACTATCTCGTCCATATTAGTAACGATATTGCCGGCTTTGTCTCTTAACGCACACATCTGATTCTTGCCTATTCCTAGTTTCTTCTTCACTGTTTTTAGGCTTCCTCCGTTCCTGAGAGCCTGTTCAATTCTATCCATATTATAGTTCCTGATGTCCGCTGTCTTACGCTTGTTGATTAACTTAGAAAGTTCTGCCAGTTCTATTCTAGCTGTAGGATTAGAGGCTTTCATGCATTGGCGTTTCTTGATCAGATCTTTCGTCTCCTGCGATAGCTTACTGGTTTCCTGTCTAACGGCGTTACCACCGACTTCTATTGCGCACTCCTTAATGATGCCCATGAGATTGTCGTTCATTGCTTCAACACTAAGGTCCTCTTCCTGAGTTAAAGCCGAATACCTGTTCTGTAGTTTGATCCGGAATTCCTCTAGTTTCCCTCTTACCGCTAACTCATTGATTGGCTTCTTGTGTACCAGTTTCTTTCGTTCCCTCCTCAAGTCTAGGCTAATTCGAGTTCTTACCATCCTGTGGTCACTGCAGCGTACCTTGCCGAGCACGTCTACATCTTGAATGATGCCAGGGTTCGCGCAGAGTATGAAGTCGATTTCATTTCTAGTCTCACCATTCGGGCTCCTCCACGTCCACTTTCGGCTAACCCGCTTGCGGAAAAAGGTATTCATTATACGCATATTATTCTGTTCTGCAAACTCTACTAATAATTCTCCTCTGCTATTCCTAGAGCCTATGCCATATTCCCCCACTGACTTGTCTCCAGCCTGCTTCTTGCCTACCCTGGCATTGAAGTCGCCCATCAGTATAGTGTATTTTGTTTTGACTTTACCCATCGCCGATTCTACGTCTTCATAAAAGCTTTCGACTTCCTGGTCATCATGACTAGATGTAGGAGCGTAGACCTGAACAACCTTCATTTTGTACCTCTTATTAAGTTTCACAACAAGACATGCCACCCTCTCGTTAATGCTATAGAATTCCTGTATGTTACCAGCTATTTCCTTATTAATCAGGAATCCGACTCCTAGTTCTCGTCTCTCCGCTAAGCCCCGGTAGCACAGTACATGCCCGCTTTTTAGCACTGTATATGCTTCTTTTGTCCTCCTAACCTCACTGAGCCCTATTATATCCCATTTACTACCCTCTAATTCCTCCAATAACACTGCTAGACTCGCCTCACTAGATAGCGTTCTAACGTTAAACGTTGCCAGGTTCAGATTCCAATGGCGGCCTGTCCGGAGCCAGGTATTCTTAGCACCCTCTGCAGCGTCACAGATCTGACCGCCGCCGTGGTCAGTTGCTTCGCGGCTGCTGGGGACTGAGGGCCGGGGTTTGATTGTTGTATTCATATAGGAGGTTGTGGCCAAGTACTGCACCAGGGTGGCCAATCCTGCTCTGGTGAGAGAGTGCGTTACCGGTTCTGGTCACCGGGATCAGGCCGCACTCCAGGCCTGTTTGTGCAATTTTCTCAACAGACGTTTTTTTTTTTGTATTTTCCGGTGGAGAATAGCGCGGCACCGGGATTTGAATCACGGTCCTCTTGCACTGGAGACGGATACTCTACCGTCCCCGTAGGAGTTAAATTAAAAATTAATTTATGGGGTTTTACGTGACAAAACCACTTTCTGATTATGCACGCCGTAGTGGAGGACTCCGAAAATTTCGACCACCTGGGGTTCTTTAACGTGCACCTAATTCTAAGTACACGGGTGTTTTCGCATTTCGCCCCCATCGAAATGCGGCCGCCGTGGTCGGGGTCCGATCCCGCGACCTCGTGCTCAGCAGTCTAACACCATAACCACTGAGCAACCACGGCGGGTCCCGCAGGAGTTGTACGCCTCATTTAACCTACAGTGGTGCCCTACTTGGTCAGTCAAGGTGGACCAATCTGAGCTCGGTTATACCGCATGGATGGCACTCGGCTAGAGAACCTGGTATTTATGACCTGCACATGTGAGTGTGAGGCCATAAATATTTGAAGATCTATATAAATATATATATTTTTTTCTTTAGGAGGGTTCCCGTACAGTGATAAAATAAAGGAAAAGACATTAAAAGAAAGAAAAAAAAGAAAAAAAAAAAGAAAGAAAAAGGGGCAGAAAAAAAAAGGAACATAACATGTGATTTGAACTCGTGACCCTTCGATGTTGCCCAGAAAGATAGCTCAGTCGGTTGGTTCGTCAGGCCCCAGGCTACTTTCAAGCGCCACAGCTCCTGCTCCGAGCCTCACACTTACGTGGAAAGAGACTCATGTTGTCCGCGATAGTCGGTTTATGCTGATTCCGAGTAGTTGAAAGGCATACTTTCTAGGAAAAATGGCCGCTCAAGGAGAAGAGCCAACTCGAGCGGCTTTAGAGGCTAGGAAAACTGCCTTAAAATATTTAGACTTGAGGGAAAGCTTCGTTAACAAACTATAACACGGCAATCAGCACACGAATACGACGAGAGAAATTACTGAGACGTGGAAAATTCCCTTGAAAAAAAAATCTGGTTTGCTAGGCAAATGCTTGTATGTATTGAACCTCTTAAAAGATGAGGGGTGAAATATGCGCTCACCGAGAGGGCATCTTCGGCACGAGACATCCCCAAGGCACCTTACAGAGATGTGGAGAGCTTCGCGGCCGGAACGAAGCTTCCCTTCTCCGCCGGCCAAGAGGGGGAAACGCGCTTTCCGATCGCTCAAGGTTGCGCGGACAAAGCCTAACTCTAGCGTCTAGGAAAAGCTTAACCAGGTGCGATGGCGGCACGCATAGCGTGGGAAGCTAGCCGCCAGAATAACTATACCAAGGACTGCTGCTGATGAGGGCGAAATACCTTCGTGTAATTATAATAACCCTAATAGGACTACTTTCGAAAAAAAAGGAAACGGCCCAGAGGGCTATACTACGAGAGCTATGACTGATAGTTTTCTCTCTCTCTCTCTCTCTCTCTCTATATATATATATATATATATATATATATATATATATATTCATCTCATCTATGGGATCGCATGCGCGCGCTGTTTCTTTGTCTCTGCGTGTAGTACAGTGAAGAGAGCCAGTTTAAGGGCGGAGAAGAAGAAAGAAGAGAAAAGCAAAAACTGCAGCGCCGTGGTTTTAAAGCGCACCCGTGGTAGAGAAACGGAATGCGATATAAGCGTGCGTAGCCATGATACGCACACGACAAACTGCCTTAATATATTTAGACTTGAGGGAAAGCTTCGTTAGCAAACGATAGCACGGCAATCAGCACTCGAATATAATTATAACCCTAATACTAATTGTAAATATTCATCTCATCTATGGGATCTAATGCGCGCGCTGTTGCTTTGTCTCTGCGTGTAGTAGTTGAGAGAGCCAGTTTAAGGGCGGAGAAGAAGAAAGAAGAGAAAAGCAAAAACTGCAGCGCCGTGGTTTTAAAGCGCACCCGTGGTAGAGAAACGGAATGCGATATAAGCGTGCGTAGCCATGATACGCACACGACAAACTGCCTTAATATATTTAGACTTGAGGGAAAGCTTCGTTAGCAAACGATAGCACGGCAATCAGCACTCGAATATAATTATAACCCTAATACTAATTGTAAATATTCATCTCATCTATGGGATCTAATGCGCGCGCTGTTGCTTTGTCTCTGCGTGTAGTAGTTGAGAGAGCCAGTTTAAGGGCGGAGAAGAAGAAAGAAGAGAAAAGCAAAAACTGCAGCGCCGTGGTTTTAAAGCGCACCCGTGGTAGAGAAACGGAATGCGATATAAGCGTGCGTAGCCATGATACGCACACGACAAACTGCCTTAATATATTTAGACTTGAGGGAAAGCTTCGTTAGCAAACGATAGCACGGCAATCAGCACTCGAATATAATTATAACCCTAATACTAATTGTAAATATTCATCTCATCTATGGGATCTAATGCGCGCGCTGTTGCTTTGTCTCTGCGTGTAGTAGTTGAGAGAGCCAGTTTAAGGGCGGAGAAGAAGAAAGAAGAGAAAAGCAAAAACTGCAGCGCCGTGGTTTTAAAGCGCACCCGTGGTAGAGAAACGGAATGCGATATAAGCGTGCGTAGCCATGATACGCACACGACAAACTGCCTTAATATATTTAGACTTGAGGGAAAGCTTCGTTAGCAAACGATAGCACGGCAATCAGCACTCGAATATAATTATAACCCTAATACTAATTGTAAATATTCATCTCATCTATGGGATCTAATGCGCGCGCTGTTGCTTTGTCTCTGCGTGTAGTAGTTGAGAGAGCCAGTTTAAGGGCGGAGAAGAAGAAAGAAGAGAAAAGCAAAAACTGCAGCGCCGTGGTTTTAAAGCGCACCCGTGGTAGAGAAACGGAATGCGATATAAGCGTGCGTAGCCATGATACGCACACGACAAACTGCCTTAATATATTTAGACTTGAGGGAAAGCTTCGTTAGCAAACGATAGCACGGCAATCAGCACTCGAATATAATTATAACCCTAATACTAATTGTAAATATTCATCTCATCTATGGGATCTAATGCGCGCGCTGTTGCTTTGTCTCTGCGTGTAGTAGTTGAGAGAGCCAGTTTAAGGGCGGAGAAGAAGAAAGAAGAGAAAAGCAAAAACTGCAGCGCCGTGGTTTTAAAGCGCACCCGTGGTAGAGAAACGGAATGCGATATAAGCGTGCGTAGCCATGATACGCACACGACAAACTGCCTTAATATATTTAGACTTGAGGGAAAGCTTCGTTAGCAAACGATAGCACGGCAATCAGCACTCGAATATAATTATAACCCTAATACTAATTGTAAATATTCATCTCATCTATGGGATCTAATGCGCGCGCTGTTGCTTTGTCTCTGCGTGTAGTAGTTGAGAGAGCCAGTTTAAGGGCGGAGAAGAAGAAAGAAGAGAAAAGCAAAAACTGCAGCGCCGTGGTTTTAAAGCGCACCCGTGGTAGAGAAACGGAATGCGATATAAGCGTGCGTAGCCATGATACGCACACGACAAACTGCCTTAATATATTTAGACTTGAGGGAAAGCTTCGTTAGCAAACGATAGCACGGCAATCAGCACTCGAATATAATTATAACCCTAATACTAATTGTAAATATTCATCTCATCTATGGGATCTAATGCGCGCGCTGTTGCTTTGTCTCTGCGTGTAGTAGTTGAGAGAGCCAGTTTAAGGGCGGAGAAGAAGAAAGAAGAGAAAAGCAAAAACTGCAGCGCCGTGGTTTTAAAGCGCACCCGTGGTAGAGAAACGGAATGCGATATAAGCGTGCGTAGCCATGATACGCACACGACAAACTGCCTTAATATATTTAGACTTGAGGGAAAGCTTCGTTAGCAAACGATAGCACGGCAATCAGCACTCGAATATAATTATAACCCTAATACTAATTGTAAATATTCATCTCATCTATGGGATCTAATGCGCGCGCTGTTGCTTTGTCTCTGCGTGTAGTAGTTGAGAGAGCCAGTTTAAGGGCGGAGAAGAAGAAAGAAGAGAAAAGCAAAAACTGCAGCGCCGTGGTTTTAAAGCGCACCCGTGGTAGAGAAACGGAATGCGATATAAGCGTGCGTAGCCATGATACGCACACGACAAACTGCCTTAATATATTTAGACTTGAGGGAAAGCTTCGTTAGCAAACGATAGCACGGCAATCAGCACTCGAATATAATTATAACCCTAATACTAATTGTAAATATTCATCTCATCTATGGGATCTAATGCGCGCGCTGTTGCTTTGTCTCTGCGTGTAGTAGTTGAGAGAGCCAGTTTAAGGGCGGAGTAGTTGGAAGGCATACTTTCTAGGAAAAATGGCCGCTCAAGGAGAAGAGCCAACTCGAGCGGCTTTAGAGGCTAGGAAAACTGCCTTAAAATATTTAGACTTGAGGGAAAGCTTCGTTAACAAACTATAACACGGCAATCAGCACTCGAATACGACGAGAGAAATTACTGAGACGTGGAAAATTCCCTTGAAAAAAAAATCTGGTTTGCTAGGCAAATGCTTGTATGTATTGAACCTCTTAAAAGATGAGGGGTGAAATATGCGCTCACCGAGAGGGCATCTTCGGCACGAGACATCCCCAAGGCACCTTACAGAGATGTGGAGAGCTTCGCGGCCGGAACGAAGCTTCCCTTCTCCGCCGGCCAAGAGGGGGAAACGCGCTTTCCGATCGCTCAAGGTTGCGCGAACAAAGCCTAACTCTAGCGTCTAGGAAAAGCTTAACCAGGTGCGATGGCGGCACGCATAGCGTGGGAAGCTAGCCGCCAGAATAACTATACCAAGGACTGCTGCTGATGAGGGCGAAATACCTTCGTGTAATTATAATAACCCTAATAGGACTACTTTCGAAAAAAAAGGAAACGGCCCAGAGGGCTATACTACGAGAGCTATGACTGATAGTTTTCTCTCTCTCTCTCTCTCTCTATATATATATATATATATATATATATTCATCTCATCTATGGGATCGCATGCGCGCGCTGTTTCTTTG